>NW_004955482.1:802793-872770 GCF_000276665.1 Chinchilla lanigera
CCCCCCGCGCTTCCCGGGGACGGGGCCATGCTAATATGTGCAAAATACCCGTTGCTCTGGCCCTCAGCCTTAAAGGGCCCGCACACTGCCGCCAGTCCGGCGGGGCCCGGTCCGTGGCGCGTAAGGCAGGCGCACCCCGTGGGGTCCCGCACAGACCCAGGCGAGCGTGCGAGGGTCTGGGGGCCAAGGCCCTCGGCCGCGCTCGGAGAGCGGACCATGGGTCCCTGACCCGCGCCCGGGCGCCCGCGGTCCCGGTCGCGGTCGCTCGGGATCTGGCGGCCGCGCAGTCCGATGTACGCGTGGGGGCGCCCGCGGGCTGCGGGGGGCGGGCGTGGGCGGGACCGAAAGCCCGGGGGGCCGGAGCCTAGGGGTCCGAGGCCTCGCGTGGCGCGGGGGTCCGGGCTCAGCAGGAGGGACGCGCAGCCCACGCGTGTTTCGAGCTCGCGCGTGCATGTTGCGTGCTCCGCGCCTTCCACGGCGCCCTTCCCGTCTGAGCCGCATGTGAGGTGGGACCACGGATCGCAGTCTGCAAGAACAGAAAGCGAGGCCCCGAGGGCTGTCGCCCCTGGGTGGCCACGGCCGCAGGTGGCAGGTCCGGGTGGGCCTCGCCTCAGTAGGTGACGTCGGGGACGCACGGGCTGCCGGGCACTCGCGGGCCTGCAGTCGCGCCTCTGCAGGCTCCGCGCCGAGTCGGTGTGGCCGCCGCAGGGCCTGGGCTCAGGGCGGCAACTGGCTGCGGGGCTCAGCGGGTGCCGCAGGGCGCACGGAGGCCGCCCGCGCTGTGAGCGGGAGATCGCCGACAGCGGCCTGGCCTAGGTGGTGTAGGGGAAGGGCCACGCGGGAAAACACCGTTCTCCTGGGGTGGCGGTGCCCCAAGTGCTAGGCTGGCATCGGGGACTCAACCGCTACCTCCTTCTGGCATTGAAAGGGGCCAGAAAACCAGCACGGAGACGTGGGCCTCACGTCACCAGCGTCCTGGCTGCGCAGGGGAAGGGGGTCCTCTGGCAGGCCTGGGGGCCTTGCTAAAATTCAGCACATGAAGCCAGGCATGGTGGGGCACACCTGCAATCCCAGGATTCTGGGAGGCTGAGGCAGGAGGATCACAAACTTAAGCCAAAGCAATTTAGTGACTTAGACACAAAAAGAATTAAGATGTTTGTGCTAATAGTGTTTGGACAATTAAATGCTGACATCTTGTACTCTTGAGTAATTTATTTATTTGGTGTCGGGAATTGAACTCAGGGTCTTGCACTTGCCAGGCAGGCGCTTACACCACTGAGCTATATCTGTGGCCCCAAAGAAAAAACACTGCACTGTTTCTTCAGATTTTGAAAAGCAAGGAAAGGGTGCCAGGCGTGGTACACGCGTGTAATCCCAGCACTCGGGAGGCTGAGGCAGGAGGATCGTTGCGAGTTCGAGACCAGCCTGGGCTACAAAGTGAGCTCAAGGCCAGCCTGAACTGCATAGCGAGACCCTGCCTCAAAAAAGACAAAAAACAAGGAAAGGAGATGCCTGTCCGTCTAGAACCACCAGCTTTTCGGTTAACAGCTGAACGCACTAACCGACTGCACCACAGAGATGGCACTTGAGTAATTAATTTAAAGATAACAAAACACAGGGTATTCACCATTGTTACTCTCCTATTATCTTGTTTTGCAATTTTATTTTTTTCCTCTTTAAAATAAAAATATAAAAAAAGTATAGTTCAAAAAAGAATTAAGATGTGGCATGTCCATGTACCAGAACGTTCTCATCATGTACTACACACAGGTACTAATAGAAATTAAAAAGTTGAAAACCAGAAAATCCTAATGTTTTGTAAAATTAATTGGCATTAATAAAAATACATATTTAAACATAGGCAACAAAGAAAGAAAAGATAAAAGGGTTAGGGATGTGGCTCAGTGTGCAGGCCCTGGGTCTAGTACCCCAAAAAGAAAAAAGAATCAGAAATGGCTCGGGCGCCTTCCAGAGCAGCCTGAGTAAGCTGCGCCCGGGCTGCGCGCGTGCACGCGTGAGGCGGCTGGCTGTGGTCGGGGTCTGGGTGGCCTGGGCTTTGTCACTGACTGCGTCCTGGAGGAGACTCGGGGCCGCGGGGATCGTGACACTGTGTGTGGGCTGTGACAGGCAAGGCCCTGGGTGCTCTGGCCCTGGTGTGGTGGCCTCCAACCTGTGTCCCCAAGGGTGCTTGCAGGTGGCCGGAGCCTGCCCCGACCCCTGCTGCACGGCCCTGTTCTGCCGTCTCCGGAGCCCAGCGTCTCCAAAGTCCTCCTTCCATACCCTCAACCCATGGCAGCCAGCGGGGTCTGCCACAAAGCCACGCTCTCTGCTGCTGCCACTACCGTCCACGCGGAGGACACTCATCCTGCTAAACGGCACCTTGGCTAGGTGGACACCAATGCCTGGCCCTCCCCAGCGCTGTGGCCCACAGGCTGTCCTGTGACCAGCCCCGCTCACCCCTCGAGATGTCAAAGGCCCCCGTCTCAAGGCCTGTGTCAGAGTGTCCCTTTCCTAGCTGAGCCAGGTCTGTCCACTCACTTGCTCAGGACCCTGGTGAACAGTGCTGCGGGAACCTCCCACGAGGCAATGCTCCTCGGCTCCGCGGCATCTCCCCGGCAGGGCTTCCCACCTGGCCCTGCACCCTGCTATGGTTCAGGGCCCTTTCTCCCTCAGCCCTGGAGCAGCTCCTCCCCTGCCCGAAGCCCCAGTGGGCACATAGCTGCCTCCCTGCCAGCCACACTCCCTGAAGCCAAGCCAGGGATGTAGGCGTTGTTCTTCAGGCCTGTTAGAGCAGCTTCAGGGGTCCTTACCCCAGAAGTGCACATTCTGGATAGTAATGAGAAAGGAGATACATCTCTGCATCTTGATTTTATTGAATTATCGCCTTTGCAAACTTCCGATTCCCCAGGTTCAGCCACGCATCCCCTCGTGTGGCGGCAGGGCCCCAGCGGGTCTGGGCGGGTCCGTGGGGCAGCTCAAGCCTGGAACAGCTGGAGTTACAGGAGCGCATCTCCACAGGCCCTGCTGGCACAGTGCGGACCCACACCCTTCCCCCACGGATTTTGGGGCCTGAGTCCCCCGCACCACCTGATGTCGTCCTCTCCTTGGAGCCCTCACGTGCCAGTGAGCTTGGCAACACCCTGGTGACCTTGGGCCCAGAGGACAGCTGGCTTCACCCCACTGGCCTGCACGCGTACCTGTCACAGACAGGCCTGTGCCCTGCTGGGGCCGATGCCCACCACACCCTGGCTAAGGCATGGATCCCCACACAGCCCACGCAGGAGGTGGGGTGTCACCTCTTGTCACCTGGGTCACCTGCCCGCTCCCTGGCGTGTGCAGTCGTCCCCGAGGATGTGTCCTGGCCTGAGCGACAGTGACCGTCCAAGTTTGTCCACCTGAGAGCTTCTCTTCCCTGCCTTCCTTTGCCCAGTGAGGACTCCTGGACGCTGACCTGACTCCAGCTGCAAGGCCACCTCCACGCCTGCTCTTTGGTGAGCTCCTGTCCTCTCCCACTGACCCCTCTGATGTGACCTCTGCGGTTGTGCTGGGCACTGTCTTCCCTCTGCAACACAGGGGACCTCAGGCTCACCCTGTGTATGTCCCACACAGCCCCAGACAGCGGGTCCTCAGGGAGGCCGGCTCGCTCCTGGGGAGTGGGCACTGTGCCCACTCAGGCGAGGGTGCCAGTGCTGGGGGCCTGGCGGGCGACCGGAGTGCATGTGGCCCAGCCCGTGCCCCACGCCCCCTCTCCCCACGGCTCCCAGGACCTGCCTGCTGCCCCATACCCCTCTACCCGCGCATCCCCACTCAGCCCGAAGCTGCCCCCACCAGGCACCTCTCACATCCCGGAAGTGGCTAGGTGCCAAGGGCGCCAGACAGGGCTGGCGGGCAGCACAAGCCCTCGGCAGGCCGTGGAGCTCTGCTCAGGTAGGAGGGGGCGGGGATGAGGCTGAGCCCAGCACTGCACTTGAGAGCCCACTGCCTCACCCCGGCCCGGCCGCCTGCCCCCTCCCAGGGCCATGGCCTCTGCTGTGGGCTGCAAGCTGCCCCGCAAGCAGCCTCCTGGGTGCCTTCTCGCCGCCTCCGCTCCATCGCCAGCCTCCTTCCCTTCACTGCCCCTGCTGCATGGGTAATGAGCTTGTAATTAAAGCCACTTCTCATGCTGCCTGCCGGGGGGAGCTGCATGGCCCTGCAGGAGACGCGCGCATCCTTCCTCAGGCCTGGTGCAGCCTGGGTGGTGACCGCAGCCTCCGGACACCCGGGGCCTCCCACCCTACCCCTTGCAGCACCACTGTCCTGTGGGGCTGACCCATCCTGCTCCAGGTGGTGCTGCTGGGCCGGGCCTACAGAGCCGGGGGAAGGAGGGTGGGGGCGGGGTGTTCACAGGACGGGGGTGCACCACAGGTGCAGAGGGTACCTGGGCAGCAGGGCTCCATTTCCTCCTGCCACGCTGGCTACCTGGACCCTGAAGGCTCCATGGTGCCCCAAGGTCCTAGTTCTGGCTCCTAAACCTCAGCCCTACACAGTGGAAATCCAGTAGCAGAGCAGGGACTGTGTGTGAGACGGAGGCAAACACAGGGAGGGAAACAGTCGCCACACCCACCAGCTGTCAGAAAAGCGGCCCTCTACACGGGAGTAAGCCCTTCTACGCAAAAACTATGGCCAGGCACAGTGGCACATGCATGTAATCCCAGCACTTGGGGAGGCTGAGGCAGGAGGGTTGTAAATTCACACCCAGCCTGGGAAAATTAGCTTGACTGTCTCAAAGTAAAAAATGGGCTGGAGACAGAGCTCAGGGACAGAGCACCCCTGGGCTCCACCCCCAGTGCTGGGGAGGGGTAAAAGAACTAAGAGTAAAGCCTGAAGAGAAGTGGGGACAGAGGTGGTGGTGAAACCAGGCATGGGGGCACATGCTTATAATCCCAGCACTAGGGAGGCTGAGGCAGGAGGATCACTGCAAGTTCGAAACCAGCCTGGAATACAAAGTGAGCTCAAGGCCAGCCTGAACTGCATAGCAAGACCCTGTCTCAAAAGGACCAAAATAACCTCCACCGCAAAACAAAAAAATGTGGTGAGACCTAACCGCAAGAAGGCCACCTCCCTCCCCTTCCACTCAGCAATCAGCAGTGCTAGGTGGCCATGGGTCCCGAATGCAGGGTGCAGTGGCACCTTTCCTCTCTGAGGGCGTGTGGGTGCAGACAGGACAGGTGGCCTGCTCGCTGGCCCGGAGCCCTTTCTGGAAGCCCCTGTGGGGTCAAGGCTGAAGCGCTGGTGGGAGAACACCTCCTCAGCCAGGACTTGCAGGCAGAGACTATGTCCCCACAGCGCCCCCAGGAGGACAAGGTGTGGCCTGAGAACCGGTGAGTCAGTAGGCAGCGGGTGTCAGCACTGGGGGCTGGAGGCAGAGGTGGGTCGGAGGGCTGCTCTGCGGAGAACAGTGTCACGTGGGTGTGCACACGCAAGTGAGGAGCTCGTCCAGAGGCTGGTGTTGTGCTGACCTCACACTGCACAGGTGGCTGGGCCTGGCTGTGGGGTGTGTGGGGGACAGCACGCTTCCCCACCAGAAACCCAAGGGACAGTGGCCGAGCCAACGAGGTAGATCCAGGAAGGACAGCCGGCCTGTTCCAGCAGCACCAAGTGCTCTTTCCTATAGGGCACATGGCTCTTGGGAGGCTGTGGCCACCAGGCCGGGGACCACGGAGGGACAGCTGGCGGCAGGGAGGCTGGTGCAGGGCGGTGCTCCCCCCCACGGCTGGTCAGGGGCCACATTGCAGGGGATGTGCCGCAAGGGCGAGCCCAGCTGTCCCCAAGTCCCGACACGCCAGGACCAAGTGACAGATGGTGGACAATGAAAGAGGCCACATGCCAATAAGGAAGAGACTGCCGAGGCTACTAGCTAGAAAAGGTTCCTCTCATTTTATTCGGTAATACATTTTCACAGAAACATGATATTATTTACAAATATACAGGTAAGAGAGAGACTGCTGGTCAAAAATCTGAAACTGCAAATATCATCAAAAACTAATTTACAAAAGCCACCCCAGCCCAGGGGGTCTGATGGGTGCTCGAGGAGGCTGCTGGGCCCCAGCCTGATCTCAGGAGGCGCTGGTCTGCAGGTTTTTGGAAGCTGCGAGCATTGCTCTGACTTTGGCCATGAGGTCCTGTGTGGACGAGACAGGAGGGACACGTGGGGACAAGGCGCCCCGGCACACGAGCAGGGCTCCTCCTGCCCAGCACTGGAGGTCCACACCCACCCAAATGGCTCCGGATGGCTCTGGACCCAGCCTGTGTCAGGGCCGGGACAGGGACAGGGACAGGGCAGGGACAGGGACAGCAATGATGGCAGCAGGAGGGGAAATGGGATAAGACTACGCCTGTCTTACCTGAGTGATTTTGCTCTGCACGGAGGAAACGATTGCCGAAGAGATCTGACCTTCTTTTTCCTGAGAAACTCCCCTGGTGCAGAGACAGACAGAGGGTCACTCACACTGGAAAAGCGATAAACACTGACACCCTGGCTCGCCAGAGCTAACGCTGAGAAGCAGGCACTAAGGCATTTAACACGATACACACTTGCAATGTTCTATAAAGCAGACCTGACTCAAAATAGCTGTGTGTGTTATGTGTACAATCTTTCCATTTTCTGGTGTTGAGGATAGAACCAAGTCTCACACGTACTAAGAATGTGCTCTACCACTGAGCTACACGCCAGTCTTTGGATTTTATCTGGAAACAGGCTCTCCTTGTGTCGCGCTGCCCGGGCTGGGCTCAAGCTTCCACTCTCCCATCTGAGCCTCCCAGCGCGCTGGGATCACGGTGTCACCACCACACCTGGCTCTCAAGATTGATTTTTGCACTAACATCACCTAACCACAGGCGAGAAAGGAAGGGCACTGGGAGGAAGTGCTACCAGAAGGGCCACAGCATCACCTGCCTGGGGTGCGGCAGGCTGTCCAGACTGTCTCCACGAGCGCTGGGCCCGATACATGCGTGGTCAGGGAGGCGGGCAACCAAGAGTGGGTGACGCCTGCCAGGTGAGCCTCCCGCGGCCCAGGATACCGCAGCCACAGTAAGCCAGGACAGCAACACCTGTCTCAATGCTGCCTGTTCCACAGCCCTTTGACAGTGTGGATCCTGTTGGGCTGGGAAGCTAGGTAGACCCTGGCCTTTGAGACTGTGCCATCCCTGGGCACCTCAGTGGGCTCTTGTGCCCATGGCAGGCCCTACACCTGTAGGTGGCTCTCAGCCTGTTCTGGTCTCTTGGGGCTTCCTCTGCCGGGGTGCCCTGTTGCTGTCCCCTGAAAACTGACTGCAAGAGGCCTGGTTACCTGGAGCGCTCCTGGCTGGAGCCCCGGCTCTCCACAGGAGAGATGCTGGCCGAATGGGCCGAGGGCGCTGCTGGCCGGTGTGCTGCCTGCTTGCTGGGGGACGCGGACTGAGACCGGGCCTTGGCCTTGGTCCGGGACTGCGACCGCCTCTTCTTCTTCTTCTCGTGGGGGCTTCTGCAAGGAAAACGCTCTTGAGAGAGGGGCGCATCTGTGAAGGCACAGAGTACCTGAGAGTGGGTGTGGGGGGAGCTTGTCCTGCACATGTGGCGGCCTCCGCGCACCTCACCACTCAGAACCGAGGCCCAGGGGGTGCTCGGGGTAGCAGAGGTGTGGGAAGTAGCCTCTCGCTGGGGGGACGCCTGGCCTCCTCTAAAGCCTGGCCCCAGGAGGCATAATCAGCATTCTACGTGCATTTAAAACACCTAAGTCAGGCAGCCAGGGCTTATGCTGCTCTCTTGCTATGCTGATTAAATGAGAACATACAAGACAGGGAAGATGATGAGCACTGAGCTCTGAGCATAAGAAGGCCCAACAGCAAGACTGGTAGACATACGTGGCTGGGCTGGGTCCTGGAGCCACTCTCCACATCCAGTGTCCGCTCAGCTCTGATGGTGCCGCATTTTCTCGGAGGAAAGTCCCCAAATGGAAGCTCCCCACAGAAACGCCTTCCAGACCCAAGCCCACACCTCTCCCGCACTGCCAAGCGCCAGGTCCCGAGAGGCTGTTTTTGGGGCAGGGTCTTACTACGCAGACTCAGCCTCCTGAGCATGGGGACCACAGGCATGTATGTGTGCCTGGTGACAGCCGTGCCCTGTGCAGGCAGCCGGAGCCCTTCCACACCAGGTGCTCCAGGACTTGAGACGCCCCATCCATGCCCTCAAGTCTGCATGGGGCTGTTCATCTGGGCTGCCACACCGCTGCCGCCTGCCGGCAGAGGGGCGGATGCACCTGATTTCCTCAGGCTGCCTGCAAAGGCCCTTCCCATCCAGGCCCATCCCACACACTCGCCTGCCAGCCCCAGCCCTAGGCCAGCTGCTCCTGGGCCGAGCCCCCTGGTCCCTTATGAGGGAGGGCCAGGTAACCTCTGCATGAGTCGGTGGCCTCCCTGGGTCTGAGATGCGCTGCTGGTGGCCAGGCCTGGCTCGCCAAGTGCCAGCTTCTCAGAGGCCCAGCCCGGTGCCTGGGGCACAGGTGCTAGAGCTGACAGCATGCTGCATGGGTGGGGTGAAAGCAGACCATGGGCTGCACAATATGCTGGCACGCTGGGCCCGGGCAGTCTAGCTGCCCGCCACAGGAGGAACCAGCGGGGTTCCAGTTGCTGGGAGACCATGTCTGCGTTGAGTGGCACTCAGGTCAGGGACAGGGTGTCTCCTACGGGACGTGGGTGAGTGCAGATGCTGCTGTCAGAAGCTCCGTGTGAGGGAGGCATCTGTGCCGCACAAGGTTCTGCACCTTTTCTTTTCTTTCATACTTGGTGAACCCAGGTCTTTGCACCGAGCTATCTCCCTGCGCTTTTCTATTTTGAGATAGGGTCTCACTACGTTATCCTAGCTGAGAGGGAACTTGTGATTCTCCTGCCTCAGTCTCCTAGACTCATGGAATTACAGGTGTGCTCCACCATACCTGGCTGTTTCTGCACAATTTGTAATCCACTAAATAATTCTAATTAGTGAATTAAGACTCTAATCCACTGGGATTTCAAAGGAAGTAGCAAACGGAACAGTATGTGGTAGCTCGTGACCTTTGACCAGAATAATCAAGCCCATGGCTGCCGGAGTCTACTCGGCTACCTGAGGAGCAGGCGGTAGTGACGCATGTGTAGCTCAGGAGGGCCCCCCTATAATCCTGGCTCATACCGACTGCAGTCTGACCTCACCGGCGGGCTGTCCCCACCCTGCTGCGGGAATACAGGACCAAGGAGTCCACCCCCAAAATGGCTGGGGCCCGCTGTGTGTGGCCACAGTATCCGCTATGGACAAGCCCTGCACCATCAGGAGCAGGCTTGTGTTCTAGAACATTCCCTCGACGCAGCCTTCAGTCTGTGCCTCTCCCCTCTAGGAGATGACCTTGGTGCCCACCTTGATGCAGACTGCAGCTCCGCAGACCAGACCCCGCCACACCCAGCCAGTAGGCACCTGTGCTGCCTGTTTCTGCAACCTGGGCTCAAGCACCTGGCCCAAGGCTCACTTCAGAGTCCACACCAGGGCGGAGCAGCAGGCAGCAGCTTTGTAGGGACTGGGCCGCTCCTGAGTGGCCGCACTGCCCCGAGCCATCCTTGTACCCCAGCCCTCCCCCAGGCCACCACACAGCAGCGCTTCCG
The DNA here is from genome assembly GCF_000276665.1 of Chinchilla lanigera. Classification (NCBI taxonomy): domain Eukaryota; kingdom Metazoa; phylum Chordata; class Mammalia; order Rodentia; family Chinchillidae; genus Chinchilla; species Chinchilla lanigera. The sequence continues at coordinate 812,442 of NW_004955482.1, forward strand.
GATGTCTCGCCCGTGCCGCCCCGTCCTGTCCTGCTCCGAGCCGCTCTCTTGGGCAGCCACTGTAGGCCTCTGCCCTTCCCGCGCCCACACGACCTCTGAGGATTCACCCAGGTGGGGCTTGGCATGTGTTTTCCTGATTGAGCAAAGGGAAGCCTTTGATGCCAATGCCAGCTAATCCACTGGCCCTCTTCTTATGTCTTTTTGAGGCAGGGTCTCACTATGCAGTTCAGGCTGGCCTTCAACTCACTACGTAGCCCAGGCTGGTCTCAAACTCCCAGCAATCCTCCTGCCTCAGCCTCCAAGTGCTGGGATGACAGACACATGCCACCACGCCCAGCTCAGGCCTCCTGTTACGGCTGGGCTCGTGGTGCCAAGGGATCCCAAGTGCACGCTCGTTTCTTGAGGGACTGGTATGCAATCCTATTCCCACTCTGGCACCAGCCACTCACATGGAGTGGCTAGGAAGACCTCCCTGTCTTCGGCAAATCGCTTGGGCAGCCTGGTCAGCACCTGCGTGGCCATGCAGTGGGGCCTTGCTGGACTCTCTCCCCATTCCACTGCCCCATCTGCATGTCTGAGGGTGACACATGGTCCCAACCCACTGCAGCTTTCTACTCAGTCTTGAGACGGTGCTGTCACAGTACTGCACCTTTGTTCTTTGTCAAGACTGCTGTGGCTGTTCGTGGTCCTTCTCAATTGCACGCAAGCTTTAGGTGTCCACCTGCCAGCCTCTACAAACCAACGGCCATGGGTGTGTGCGGGCCCAGAGGCCTGTGCGGGCCCACGCATGCAGGGTTCTGAGGAGGGCTTGGTTTCTGGTGGTGTCAAGGGTGGACAGGGCAGGGCTCCACACGGGCGAGGCAAGCACTCTACCCTGAGGTACACTCAGCCATGCACATCTCGTTCTTCAGCGTCCTCTGCTCCGGGTACCAGTTATGATGGCCTCAGTGGTCTTTTTTTTCCTTGCAATGCTGGGAATTGAACACCGGGCCTCAGACCTGCTAGAACCGAGCCCAGGGGTCTGTGACGCTGCAGTCACTTCCTTCTTGAAATCTGCTGGCACTCCCAGGGGAAGTCATGTGGCCAGGAACTTGGTGGAAGGTTTAAATTACACATTCAACTTCCTTAGTAGATGCAGAACTACTAAATGATCTACTTTTTTCCAGGGTCAGTTTTCATTTTGGTACTGGGAATCAAACTCAGAATCTTGCACTTACCAGGTAAGTGCTGCGTTGCTGAGCTGTATCCCCAATCCCAAGGTGAATATGGTAATTTATTTCTTTCAAGAAACTGTCCATTTCATCTTGAGTTGTTGAATTAACTAAAATAAGATTTATTTCTTTATTATTTTTAATGTTTTTGGAGTCTTTCAATCTTTTTTTTTTTCTGAGACAAGGTCTCACTGTAGTTCAGGCTGGCCTCAAACTTGTGGCGATCCTCCTGCCTCAGCCTCCCAGGTGCTGGGATTATAGGCCACCATGTCTAGTGAGTCTTTCATTCTTGATCAACCCAACTAAAGAGCTGTCAATTCTTTAACCATTTTCAAAGAGCCATCTTTTGGTTTTGCTATTTTTTACTTTGTTTCAATCTTATTTCTATTATTACCTTGCTCAAATGAACTTACTGTTTCCTTCTTTCCAGCTCCTTAAGATAAATCTGATCACTGTTTCTATGTTCTACTATGTCAGAGAAACACCGAAGCCACCCATTCCTCTAAGCATGGCTGCCCTGGCCGGACCTGAAGAGACCACACTTTCATTATCATTCCCTGCAAAGCATCACCCACTTCCTCCTGGGACTTCTTTGAAAGAGTAGTTGAAAAGTGTGAGGTTTGGCTTCAAGCACTTGGAGTTTTCTGCTCTTCATGGCTGGGGGCAATGCCCTGTGGGCTGGGAACAACTTGCCCCCTTGGTGCGCCTGGGCTCTGCAGCTGCTGGCCGTGGTGCTGTGTGAATCCCTGTGTGTTCGCTGTGACTGCTATCATGCTCCGGCTGTCGTATCCTCGAGCGAAGTGACCCTGCACCACTGGGAGACGTGGCCCGAGCCCACCCTCACTTCTGTGCACACACACCCAGCAGCCCAGCCACACTACCGGCCCCAGCAGCACACTGTATGGGGCTTTTCTGCCTTGGAATTCTAACTGCTTTCCGAGTTCATGTTCAGAGACGATCCAACCTAAGATTTCTGCCCTACTACTATATTTCATTCCGCCTGCCAACACTTAATCAAAATGCACGAACTGTATGCTGGGTCCTGAGCCAGGGCCTGCGTGTAGAAGGGCTATCTTTCCACTGGACATCCAGTGAAACAGCAGCTATTCTGAGACAGGGTCTTGCTCTGCAGCCCAGACTGGCCTCGAATCCTGATCCTCCTGTCTCAGCTCTGAATGCTGGGATTCCAGGCCTGTGCCACCATGCCTGGCTGAGCAGTTTTTACTTCTATCATCTTGTTCATTTGTCCCATTTGTTCCCTGCAGCCCTCTTCTGCTTCCTTTTGAATTTAGTAGAGCATCTGTAATTGTTTTATAGCCTCTATCCGCTCTTAGCTCTTTCAGTTGGTCGCTGTGGGGCTGGGGCCATGTGCCCTTCAGTACCATCGGTTCCATCGCCCGGATGAAGAACATTCATGTATAACCAAGAGCGTTCAGGCGACAGAGCACCCCCACCCCTCCACGGCCAGACCCACAGCCCCAAGCAGTACTTGCGCACAGCCCTGCCTGATGATGTGTCGGTCACTGAGCAGGCCAACAGGGCATCCTGCCAGCGGGGACTGCAACACCTGACCACTGTTCTGTGAGAAGTACTTTGTGATGACCTGTATAAACGTTTTTTCTACATTTTCACACTGTATTAAATTTTCAATACCCTAGGTCTGGATTTCCAAGTGTGTACCTGTCTTGGGTGAGGGCAGGGAAGGTACCAGGGGAGCCTGGAATACCTGCTGTGCTTGCAGAGTGGGAGGTGCCAACAGCAGGGTGGCACTTTCCTGCAAAGGGCTCCATCGGCCTGATCTGAGACAATGTCCCGTCACAGAATAAGGCAATGCACTGCTGTACAACCAAGAAGCAAAACCAAGGTCCCCACAACTCCCCACAAATCCAGGGATGCTGAAAGAAAGGCGAGGGGACTGCTGGCTAGTAAGTGCAGAAGGAGGGGCAGAACAGAGCAGAAAGTCACTGTCCTGATGCGACAGTGCTCAACTAAGCCAAGACGGGCACTGCTGGGATGGCTCCCGTAGCTTTGCCGCACTAAGGGAACTCATGCTCCGGCAGGAGGCTTGGTGCGTCTGGCCAGGGAGAGCCAGCAGACAGCTGGGCCGTGGGCCGCCTGCAGCATACCTGCCCGCGAGACGGGCAGGACGACGACGACGGGCCGGGGGTCGGGGTGGGGGTGGGGGTGCGGCCGGGCATGCTGAGCTGCAGAGCACTATCCTCTGGGTGCTCCCGCACTGCTTAAAACTTGTCCAGATGGGGTGTGGAAGAGGCGCACAGTGATGAGCGCAGACACAGCCCCGCTCTGGGAGGCAGCGCACCTAGGCAGGGCAACACTATGGCGTCAGTGACGAGAGTGGAGGGAGGACCGAGCATGAGCGGCGGCCAAGCAGTGCACGGCCTGCCTGAGGGGGAGAGGCCTGCAGCCCTAATATAACACTCCCCCTGCACTGCAGGTCAGGCTAGGACAACGCAACAGGCCAGCAACTGCACACGTGGTCGCGGCTACCAAGGGCTAGCGAGTCCGCCAGTTCCTAGCACCAGTGCTCGGGGTTGGTGCATCTTTGAGGCAGTGAAATCCATCTGAACCTCGCTTTCCTTCCGTTACAGGGTCCCTGCAGACACACCAGGGATCTGCAAGCCCTCACATCTGAGCTGGCTGACTTCTAATGTCACCTCCTCCTCCTCTTCCCAAGGTCTGTTTTAGCACAAAGGTTAATATGAGGGCAAAGCAAGAACTCTTCTGCTAAGAGAGATCAATTAATTTTAGCTCCTGCCCTTTACATACACCAACAGTGACGATGAACTGCAAATGCTACCTCACCTGCTTGGGGAACACACTTACGCACTGCAGCAGCTGCATGCACTCAGTGTGCCGTTATAAGGCACAGAACCTCATGTATACACAGAGTGGGCTCGCATGAGAACCTGCGCGGACACCAACCAGCTGTCCAGGTCCTCTGCGGATTTTCCACTTTAAGGCGGCTACCTCTTGTACCACCCAACAGAACCATCCTCGACTGGCACGACCACGTGACACTCCTGTCGTTCTCATTAGGGCAGTGCTGGGTGGGGGTGGGTTTCTGTGGCTGCTGCTCAGAACGAGCGGGCAGTGCAGGCAGCAAAGAGGGTCCCTAGGTGTCACTGCACACATGGGCCTGACAGCCATTCTGCGCTGTGGGTGCTGAAGGGTACCATGGGCTCTTAGGAGCTGAAGCCATGGCCCTACCACCACACATGCCATAGTCCCAATGGTGAATGCCCCGAGAGGATGTAAATGAATGACCAGAGCGGAAGGAAAGTGAGGGGCTTGCCATCTGTGTCGACAGGTGAGGGGCAGAGCTGGGAGGTACCCGGCGAGGATGGTGCTACACAGGACTTGGGGCCTCACAGTCACTGCCCGAAGCTGTCTCACACAGGGGACAGCAACCTCAGACTGTTTCCCTGAGGAACCCCATGAGCTGGGCCTCGGCAGAGGTGGCCTACCTGGAGCGGGCTCGCTTCCTACTGGCCCCGGGGCTACTGCTCATCCGGTAGGCAGTGGGCACACTTCTTTCTTCCCGCCGTCTCTCAGGGGAGTGAGCTCTCCTCCGAGGGGACCGGGAGCGGGATCTGGATGGAAGACGACAGGCACTGGGTTAGCTCTGCAGTCTGGGCACCTGATGTGCACCCCTGTGCATGGAGACCAGACCCCAAGGCGTCTGCAGGTGCAGCAGCATGGTGCTTGCCTTTGCAGTCCTGCCCTGCTGTCACTGAGCTCCAGCCCTCAGAGGCAGAGCCCCTCCCGCCCCACGGAGTGCCAAGGACAGCCCAGGGTGGGCTCCTCTTCTTCCTCTCCCCCCTGCCTACATATAGCTTTCTATTCACAGACACTGCAGCAACAGCTGGTGAGGAGCGGTGCTCAGACCGCCGGCCCACACACCTGTCTGAACACTGGCCCGTGAGCCCCTGAAGGCCCCGGAGGAGGAGGGCCGTGCCCAGAGCTCTTGCCTATGCTGACCTCAGGCTGCTGCTGGAAGGAATGGGTCCGAGCGTGCTTTGGGCACACGGGCATGGGCCTGCACCTTAGCTCACTCCAAAGTGTGCCATCTCATGGTGGTGTGGACTCAGCTACTGCACGACCACTCCAGCCTTCCTGCCTCCTTCTTGGGGCTACAGGACCCATCTGCCCAGCCTACAGCGGGCAGGAAAGGCCCACGAGACCCTTGATTATCAGAGGAGCCAGGTCTTCAATGTGGGCTCCCCAGATGATGCTGGGACTTTTACTTTAGTTCTTTATTCATTCAATGAAATTACGTTTCAGGAAAATCTGCAATAAGCAGGAATCTAGGGGGAAAAAACATCATTTCTCCCCAGTTTCCATGACAACCCACTCAAAAACAATCCAAGAACAACAGCTTGATTTTTGCCATTTAAAGAAGTTCACTGAATCATTTTTGTTACATTAAAAGCCCCGAAACAACACACACAGGTGTGCCAAGATCAACTTAACCCCCACAAGCCATCCTGAGCACCTGGCCCCTCCGGCAAGGCTGCTGCGGAGCTGCACAGGTGAGGGGCATCCCCCCCCCGACCTGCCCTAAGGTTCCTGGGACAGATTACAAAGTGAGGGCAGTTAGACACCTTGACGTTTTACCAGGCTTCCCCTCAAAAGAGCTCCGGGAGTCAAATCTGTTCGAGGCCGAGGCTGCCTGACAACTCTCTCGCCGGGCTGCTGCTGCCACTGCCGCGCGGCTCTGACAAGGCTCCGTGCTCAGGGTCCCTGGGGAGGCCGTGCGCCTGTGGTCGGAGGCACACACTTCACACTCAGAATGGGCTGTGCCAGGCGGGGCGCTATCAGAACTCGGAAAGGGCTCCGCTTACCAGAGCTCTAGCACCTACGGAATGCTTAACACAGGAGTCTACGGTAAGCTCAGGAGGCAGGACAAATACGTTCGTTCTTAACACCTACAGACTCGTGACTACATACAATACCTTGTGGCATGGCTATCGGTGTTAGACTTCTTCAGAGAGTGAAGTGCTGTCGCAGGCTTCCCATCAGTAGGAAGGAAGCCCACCCCAGAACCAGGAGCAGTAACAGCAGCAGGTAATTCTTCATGTGAAAGAAGCTTCAATGATTTTTATTCTGCTAACCAGGCTCTTAACACGGTTACCAGGTCTCAGTGCCAGAAAGGGGGTTCCACCTTACACGAAGCTCAGCTACACAATGGCACAGAGGCTTCTTAAAGACAAAATCGCCTTGGTTAACAAGTTTTGAGCGTATTGCATCTCAGATGCTTCTCTCGGTTATGTATAATCATAAGGGTCTGCTCTCAAACAAGGGCATAAGGAGACCTTCATCAGTGTTAAAACTGCTGAAATTTTATCTAAGTGACAATGAGTATGTTTATAAGTAGCTGCTTTTCACCAACGCTTAACCACTCATCTGCTCCACTCACTGCACCACTCCTAGGTCTCTTGGTAGCCGGGGAAACTGCAGGCATCCTAGCGGCCAGGGCCGGCTCCCGCCAGACAGCCAGGAGGCTCCCAGCTTAGGGGTTACACTGGGCAATGTAGAGCACTGGCTTTACCATCAGTGGCACCGTCCACTTCACAAGTTACAGCAACTGTCCCCACCCCAGCTGTGCCACCGGCACCACCTGGCACTCTTCAAAGCACTGGCTTCTTCCTTTAAGAAGCAGGATTAAAAGATTTAATCATCTTTTACTGGTCTGCTGTGCAGTTTATCACATGGAAAAAAAAGAGGACAGGGAGGAATTGTAACTTTCAGACTAAAACCTGACCTCAGTTTTGCCTGAGTTATTTTTGCTCAAATGTTACTCTTTCTTTCTTTTTTTTTTTTTTTTCTGGTACCGGGAATTGAACTCATGACCTTGCACTTGCCAGGCAGGCACTGTGCCGCTGAGCTAAATCCCTAGCCCCTTCAAATGTTATTCTCTAATGTTAAATATTAAAATAGCCATGCTAACCCGAGGCTCCCCGGGGAGCTAGGCTCTAGAAAGAAACCCAGGTGCTCACATAGGTCCTCTGCATGGACGGCCTGAAGATCCCGAGAACCCCAGGCCGCTCAGGCTGGGCTGGGTCAGGCAGGGCCGAGGGGGCGCCCAGACACCAAGATGAACACTGAGCAGTCTTGGCCGAAGTTGAACAGGTGCAGTTCCAGGCTTTAGTCCTGTAAGTGTGGTCTGGCAACGCTTGCACCTGACAGCTGAATTTCAGTCTTAGGTGTGAGTAAACGACATGACTGTGTCCTCATTCCATGAAGACAGAGACCCTGACCGTTATCACACACAGACGGGAGCAGGTACAACATGGGACAGAAGAGTCATACCCTGCTGCCAGCGTGCAGTACGAGACACCAGAACCAGTGCGCCTGGAGAGGCAACGTGATGACCTTAGGAATCTGAGAGACTTTTGCTGTGACTAGCTCACTCCTGGGTCCTGACCACCTTTCTTCTGGGCGTACTCAGCGAGTGCAGCATCGGTGGTGTGCGTGGCCCCAGAGCACACAGACTCAGGACAGAAAGGTGCCTCCAGGCCTTACCATCCCGCACTATCTATGGGACCACAGCGACTCAGTGCACAAAACAGAAAGCTCCACTGCAGTGTGAGCCACCGCAGTGAGACACGTCCACAAAGGTGGCTTTTTACTTGAGCTTGGAGCAGCCCCTGACAAGGACCAATCGGGCCACTCAGGCTGAAGAAAGCCTAGTGCTTCCTATGGTGACAGAGTGTCTGTACTGGGTTGTGCTACCTGAGAGACAGTTACACAAAAAGTAATAGCAGAAGATTAGCGCTTTCAATGTTTTGGTTGAAACACAGTTGTTTTCACGGGTCAGTTATATATACCAAGGAGGCAAATGCCATTTGCACATTTTATTTGCATCCCCAGCATGGCGAGTGCCAGCCAGTCTAGGACTCAGCAGGTCACCTGCCTCAGCTTAGAGGACCACAGGCCAGCCACTAAACACCCGCTCCACAGAGGCAGAAGACCACACAGGCTGTGTTGGTTAGGCACCAGGTCCTAGGGCCCAACCTACTCTACATTCCAACAGCTGGAAGGTTTGTTTCATAATATTATCAGTCCTTACTGCAGACAGAACCCAAGGCTGTAACACTGAGCTGCATCCCCAGCCCATTACTATTATTACTATTATTTTAGTTGAAGACAGGGTCTCATTAAGTTGCATAGGCTGGTGAACTTGTGATCCTCCTGTCTCAGCCTCCCAGAGTGCTGGGAAACAGTCTTTTATAATAAAGTTGTACTTTGCCTTGTTATTTTATCTATACTGCCAAGCTAAATTCCAAAAATCTGACTTATTCAGTAACCTTTAAAGTTAGTTATTTCCGTAAAATCAACTACAAATCTTTTAAATACTACCTCTCAGTCACTGAGAGAAATTGAAAAGTTTGAGAGTTACAGAATATTCAGCTCTGCTGATGCTATAAAACATTTTCAGTATAGGTCAAATTAAGAAGGAACTGTGGTCTCCTGTCGCGGCAGAAACTGTAATCAGAACACTTTTGACTTAATTTTTTTTTCTTGTACCTGAAAGTTACAAACTAATGAGCAGAATTTGCATCTTGGACTTGTCAGTGCTTGAATATATAATAACACTAAAGCACACGTGTGTGCAAATCTAAGCCTATTTTAAAATAAAAAATTATTGTAAAAGAAAAAGTAACATATAAAACAAGTTGTCTATTACAGACTAGTACAAAGGAGACACAATGACACACCATGGGTGTGAGGAACACGCAGCCACCCACCCCCATCGGGGGCACCTGCGGACATCTTTCACCTTTCTCAGCTGCAGGGAGGTAGCCCTGCTGCACAGGTCGCTGGGTGCTGGTGCTGCGGCGGTCCAGGCCTGGGAACCACAGAGGACCCCTGCCTTCGCCTCTGCATGCTGGGGGGCAGAACATGCCAGCAGAATTCACTGGGCCTGGTGCGCTTGGGGTCTGGTTCAGGCCTGTGGCATTTCCTTTCAGCTCCATCATGGCATAAGAAACTTTCTCAAGTAAGATATTTTCTATACAGTTTTTTATCTGCAATATAAATTTCTTGGAAAATTAAAAAACCAAAAGTACATCAGCAAACCTATTCATTCAATTAAATTAGAATGTTTAGGTATATGTGTCGTGGCAGGAAGCAAAGCGATGGGCCTTCTGCTAAGGAATGATGCAGAGCTGTGGATGAGCCCCTACCCAGAAGGTCCACACAGCCCACTGTGCCTACGTGTGTGGGCACTGCCTGTTCTGTGTGCTGGGCACAGGCAGACAGGCGATGTCATAGGCTGCTCTGCACTTTCCTGTGAAGACTCGACTTCACTTTCGGAAGCACCAGGCGCCATAGTCGAGTCTGGGAGGGAGGCGCTGGGAGTCAGGTGCAGTTGGGGACACACAGGGCAGGGTGGGGCCTACGAACAGGGCGGCTTCTCTAAACCTCATGCGAGTGGCCAGCTCTGCTCTTTCCTTTTGATAGGGAACCCAGCACCTCGCACATGAGCAAGGCCTTTCCACAACAGAGCAGCACCCTGGCGCTGTGCCTCTCCTCTAAATTTAGATCTGAGACAGTCTTGTTAAGCTGTGCAGGCTGCCCTGGAACTTGAGGTTCTCCTGCCTTATCCTCCCGAGGTGCTGGGATTCTGTTTACCACTGCTGTTACCAGAAGCATTACTGCACCTTCTCTAAGAGAGGCCTGGGGAAGGCTCTGTGCTGCAGTGGGGATGCAAAGGGAGCAGACCTGTCCTGCTGCCACCTCCTCACACACCTGTGGACGCCATGGGTCTGAGCACGGACTACGCAGTAAAGGTTTCTTCTGCTCTGAAACTTACACACACACAAGAAACCAGCACAGAGAGATCACTCACACAAGAAAGGACCCAACACGTAGCCTGTGCAATTTTTGCATGTTGAAACTGCTAAGCTGGCTCCTGTGACCTGCTACCACTTAAATGAACACTGCTTGTTTCTTTAAAGCCAGCAGTACCTAAGGAGCTCACAGGGTTGGGTATGATATCAAGAACAGGACAAGGGCACAGGCACACCAACATCCATTGTAAAAACTTCTGCCCAGCTCTACTGGGCAGGCACCAGGTCCTGCAGGGTCCTGTGCATGGGGACACAGGACCCACAAGGTGCCCGGGCCCTGCATACCCACCTTGACCGCCGCACTGTCCGGTAGGCACTGGGAAGCGAGTGCTTTGCTTTTGTGTGGGACCTGGATCTGGACTTTGACGATGAATGATACTTGGGAGAGCGGGATCTAGTCCGAGACCGTTTTTTGTGCTTCTTTTTCTTCTTCTCTTTTTCTTCTTCCCTCGGTGGGTCTCTGCTTTTGCTTGAAGGCCTTTCTTGTGGCTTTACTTCTGAAGTGGGCAAGGGTCTGCTTCCGGTCAGTAGTGGACAGGGTGCAGCACTGGCTTCCTGAAAACAAAAACGAATTCATGGCATCAGCAGAGAAATATGGCAGTGAGGTGCACAGGTGACAACACGTAACTTCAGGCCCTCACGCGGCAGCGCCCACTGTCCCAGGAGGGACGCCCACGCCCGGCTGGCTAGCAGCTTGCCCTCCTGTCCCAGGAAGGTGGCTCAGGTGGAGGAGCCAGCCCTCCCCGCGTGTTAGTTCATGCCCTATCTGCTGGGCTATGGAGAGCCCAGGATGAGGGCACAGCACCAAGGACACTGTGTTGAGAAATCTGCACCTGCTCCTTAGCAACTTTCCTTAAAGCACACTTCATAGCTTCCAACGTTAGGTTTCCACGAGTCAGAGAAGGTCTGAACTGAGCTGCTGTGGTGCTAGGGGAGGGTGATGTCAGGCTACAGAGTGCAGGACACACACACACACACACACACACACACACACACACACACACACACACACACACACACACACACACGGCGCCCAGGCCCAGCGGCCAGAACTTGTGCACAGGCTTCCAGGCAGCATGGGCACTGCCTGGGCACATGTTCCTACTGGGGCACTCCTCTGCTCACTGCAATGAATTTTAACCAGAGCCACAAATGCCATGCACCTCCACATTGTGTGCCTTGAGGTTCCAGCTCTATGGGTTTCAGAAAACCGCAAGGCATGTGTGGGGCACAGCTGGCCATCCTTCCCCTAGGTCCACTCTGACCAGGCCATGGACAAGCACTGCACACAGGGCTGCTCCAGCCCTCTCTCACCGCGGCGGCCCTTCTCAGCTCACCTGCCCGTGTACATCTTGGGTACTGCTTCCAGCCCGAAGCCGGGACCCCGCCCGGACCAGCTCCTGCCTAGGTGGCAGGGGGCCTGTGGTGGCTTGGGGAGGGCGGTGCCACCACGTGTGCAAGTTAGCCTCCTCTCCTATATGTACAACCATGAGGTTCTTTCTTTTTATTTAGGACTAGGGATTGAATCCAAGGCTTTGTTCATACCAGGAAAATGCTCTACCAGGGGGCCACACCTCAGCCCTTAAAACAAAAAAAATATTTTTAAGTTTTGAGACAGGGTCAAAGTTGCCCAGTCTGGCCTTGAATGTGCTCCCCCACCTCCGTCCCCTAAGCAGCTGAGATTACACGGGTGTGTGCCCAGGGCTTGGCTTAGCAGTGTCGTTCTCAAGGCTCCCCCTGGAAGACCTCCAGGGAGCCTGCCTCAGCGAGAGGCAGCTCTTACCAGAAAGGCCTTCCTCATTCCAGCCCTTCAACTTCAGTACCTTTGCAGTTTAGGGTTAAAAATACTTAAAGCATAAAGGTCCCACCAGCCCAGCCTTGCCCTCTAGCCAGCCCTGCGTCACTCTGACACCTATGTTCCCTCAAGAGCTCCTGCCCAGCAGCCATGTGTACCACCCATGGCCTGAGATGCAGACGGCACCCCTATAGGCCAGAGGTGTGGACGCGAGCCAGGCCCCCAAAAAACCAGCTTTCTACATGGGAAAGAACCCATAGCCTTGGCCTCTCCCAAGGAGCATAAACTCAAGAGAACTGAGGCCAGACTCGGGGTGGACAACAACAGTTTAAGACCACAGTTGCCAGCTCCCAGAGTGTTGTGTCCCTGTGGAGACTTGGTGGCTGCCACCCTTTTAGAAATGAGGCCCAGGACTTCCCAAGGAGGGGGCGGGCAGGCCTTCCCATGCACCCTCCTCACTGTCATCAGCACCACATGCTGCAGCCACATGGTCACGGCCAGAAACAGACCAGTTCCAGACAGCCTCAGAGCCAGGGCACAGCCAGGCAGGGAGGGCGTCCCTGAGATCTTTACTGGAGCCCAGCACGCAGCGCTGCTAAGCTTCACGACTGTTTCTTCCGCCTCTACCTGAAGTGATGCCTGTCTTACAACCCTCCACTTACTCACTTGCCCTGAAGGCCGAGTGCCCTGCTGATATGAGGGAATGATCAGAACCAACACTTTCAAAATACAATTTACACTCAGCCATGGGACCTACGTATCCCAGTAAGATGACTATCTTTTCCAGGTGCAGCGGCACAAGCCCGTCATCTCAGCTACTCAGGAGACTGAGGCAAAAGGATTTGAAGTTTGATGTCAGTCTGGGGGACTCAGTAAGACCTTGCCTCAAAAACAAAGAATAAAACAGGCTGGGTAGGTAGCTCAGTGTTAGAGAGCCTGCTTAGCACATGTAAGGCCCTGGGCACTACCCCTAGTACCATAACCAACCAGCCAGCCAGCCAACGAAGATTATCCTTCACCAATAAGACAAAACCAGGTAACTATGGTGACCTTCACAGGCTGACTCAAGATGATTCACTGTGTTGAGCTCTTTGTTTTTTAAATTGTAAGTACTGGAAGAATATTTAAAAATCCAGTATGCAGACCCAAGAACAACAAAAAAAAAGGAAACCAAATATCAGGTGCCATACATGGATGCTGGTGGCAGGGCACGTGCCCACGGTATGTCCCCCGCACTGGGGACCTCATACCACACCCGTTCAGTGGGGTTCTGGGGCAATGTTTGCTGTGCAGGAGGAAGGTGAGGTGGGGAGTACTGGGGCAGTGCCTGCACAGCTGGCCTTGGTCCTGTGCCTCCTGCCCAAGTGTCAGCTGCTTTGGACACTGACCGATGACCACATCTCAGTGCCTCTCCAAGTAGGACTGAGGGTGCTTCTAAGTGCGCTGCTGAAGAGAACAGACGGGCATGTGAGCATGTATGTGTGGGAGCGTGTGTGAGAAATCAGTGGGAGAACAAGCTGTGAGGGAGGGAAGGAGGGTGTGCACGCTGCTCCTCCAGGAGGAGGAGGTAGACCTGCAGGCAGAGCCCAAACCCTCTCGACCCATGGTGCTATGCTTAGGGACAGAGTATGGCCTCAGTCAAGTCCAGCGAGGCCAGAGGGATCCCATTCCAGCTGGCTGAGTGGGGGCAAGGCTCTCCCTCTCTGAGTCAGTCATGAATCTCCACCACGTTCTGTGAGCCATGCAGCCAGCCCATGAGCCTAGCCCTCATGTGGCTTAGCAGCTGCCAAGTGTGCCCCAGGTTCCAGTGTACAACCAAAGCCCTGGCTGGCACTGTAACCACGACTTCACAGCCATCAGACCCCCAACCCCATGTCACTATGCTGCACAGGCTGGGCTCAAACTCCTGGGTTCCGGTGATCCTTCTGTCTCAGCCTCCTCGGCAGCAAGAACTACAGGCATGTACCACCTTGCCTGGCCTCCAAACCATGAGAAAAGCATAAAGCAAGACCGGGCTACTCTCCCCTGTAGGCCTGGCTGGAGGGACAGACTATCCTCCACCTGTGGCCAGCTCACGCAGTGACAAAGAAATGGACTTGGAGCTCTTTGCCTTTAGTTAATGTAAGTAGCTGGTATAGCCGGTGGCTGACACACTGCAGAGTACGCATCTTGAAACATATTCTTGAGGTAGATGTTATTCTGGTCTAACCAGAAGACCCCAGTTGTGCAAATTTAAACTGTTCTGGCAGGAAGAGCCTCAAGGGCAACCAAGTGGCTGCCTCCTGAGTGCAGACCACATCCCGCACCAGCACGTGTTGAGGTCCTGGGGCACCTGCTAATGCCCCTCGCACACCACAGCCAGGGTAACAGCTGCACACGACCAGAGAACCAGAGCCACCTTTCCAGGGTGAATTGAACATCCTGGCAGAGACAGCAAGCAAACCACAGCTGGTATTAAGCAGTGTTTGGGAGAAGCCAGAAAGGAACTCCAGAAAAGCAGTGGTTCATGAGGTTATCAGGGTGCCTGCTGCCCACCACTTCAGTGGTGTGGAAAGTAGTATCAACTGGTTCTTTTTTATTTATTTATTTATTTATTTTTTTGGTTTTTTTCTCCGGTACCGGGAACCGAACTCACGACCTTGCACTTGCCAGGCAGGCGCTTTTGCCGCTGAGCTAAATCCCCAGCCCCTCAACTGGTTCTTTATTACAACCAAGTGTTTACTTGGCAACAGATAAGCATGCAAACCAGCAACCACCAGCTCCTGCAGGGGCCGAGTGACACGCTCGCTCCAGAGCAGACAAGCACGCACCAGGTCGCTGTGTAGGGGATCACTTCGGCACCCTGGGCTGCTCCCGGCACCTCACTTGGGCCTTGCCTATCTTCACACACGTCTTGCTTGCTCAGTGTGCCAGGTGCTTTGAAACCTGGTCCTTGGGCAGCTGCCACCTGCTACCCTGCCCCAGCCCAGAGCCGTGCTTTGGAGACCACTGCATGGAAACTGACTGCACACTACGGTCCCTGTCAATGGACAGTTTCTTACTCACGACCCCAAGTACCTCAGCACCTGGGACCTGCACGGACTCAGCCGACGCTGGCTGACTTTTAATCCTATTTCCTTTTCCAACTCTTATATGATTCACAAACTCAGCAAGGCCAAGAGCTTGAAAAAAATGACTGGAATCTACAAGGGGCCCTGAAGTGCTATTAGCAACAAGTGACTGCATAACTCAGAAGGGGCCACAGCCGGGCACTGTGGTGCACACCTATAATCCCAGCACTTGGAAGACTGAGGCAGGAGGATTTTAAGTTCAAGGCTGACTTAGACTACACAGTGAGACCCTGTCTCACCCTCTTCATTTTGAATTAAGCACACAGATACTCACCAAAGGTAAAGATGGTATGCATGCAGGCTATTTATGCATATGGTCTCTCTTGTACACTGCTTGAAACTTAGGGTATTACTGATAGCTTTCCATGTCGAGAAGCGCACTTTAGGACATCATTTAAAAGCCTGCCTCAATATACAACATGCAGCCACCTCTTCCAACAACCAGCCGAGATGAGCAGGGTGGTGCTTGTGTGGTGCCTGTGGAGACGCAGGCCAGTGGCTGTGTGTGCCTAGCTCTGTGTGCCCCAGCCTGAGACAAATGCGTGTGATGGAGAACGTTCCCAGCGCTGACCACAGACTAACAATGCGGTGCAGAGAGGAGAGCAGGAGATGGTGGCAGGCACGGCGGCAGTCACAAGGCAGAGACACAAATGCCAAGAACCCGAGCGGACTCCTCAGCACCTCTTAAGTCACGGTCAGAACACATCCCATTGCTCCCAAACACACTGGCGAGAAGGTGGGCGAGGGCCAGTGTGGACAGTGTCCACTGCAGGGAGGCAAAGCTGCCAGGATCCTTCTGCACAGCAATATGGCAATGCCTCCCATTAAAAAAGCAATTCCACAGTCAGGGCTCTGCTTGGCAATCCTGGTGGAAGGCAGACACAAGATACAAGACCCAGGGCCAAAGGGATGTTGCTCAGAGAGAGGACAGTGAGGCACAGCAGTTCTGGCCCACAGACAATTCAGAAAGCTGCAGCTCGCCAAGCACTGCCTTAGCCCCTCCATACCATGTTCGTGACCTTTCCTGTGTGGGACGGCGTGCAGGGCACATCCCTTACCACTAGACTTTCAGTCTGCGCACAGACACTGACAGGGCCCCCCTCAAGAACACAGAATAACCAAACAGCGGGACATGGGCAGCTTTACAAAGGAAGGAAAATCTGACACAAAACACAATGGAGGGAATGTGAGGGTGTTATGCTGAGATGGATCAGGTGTAAAAAAACAGCCCTGTGTCTGAGGTTCCTGGAGCAGTCCAGCTCAGCACAGAGAGCAAGGGGGTCTGGGGAGCAGTTTCAGTGGGGGGCGGGGACAAGACAGCTCTGGGATGGATGGTGGTGACAGCTGCACAACTTGCAGATGTGCTCAGTGCACTGCCTGTGCGCTGCAAAAAGGTGGTGGACACAGCAAGCCTTATATGCTGATGAATATTTTACCACACTAAAAACAAAACAAAAAACTATTACGTCCACTGGAATTAAGACAGGACACAAGAGAAGACTTCTGCTCTTCGCTATACCTTTCTCTGGCATTGGCACCTTTTACATCACATGCTTGTGCCGCTGCCTTTGTAAGAGCAAATGTGGGACAATGCCTGTCCCTAAGGCGGCTGCCTGAGTGGTAGCTGTCAGGGGACTGAGACCAAAGTGGGCTGAGGCTTGCAGGTCCCGCACAGGCTCCCACCCGGCAGGCGCCTGCTGCTCACAGCTCTTGGGGTAGGGTGCCCGCTAGTCCCCAGGCCTGAGGCAGCTGCCCCGACCGCGTCTTGTACCCTCTGGACTGAGAATTTTATGTCTGTGTAGCTGGGCCAAATGTGCCAACGCCAATGAGCACAGTGCCCGTCAGAACAGCGAATGAGTCCAGGACAGCCGTCCCTGGGGACTTCCTCAGGCTAACAATATTTTGAAGTCTGACTCTCATCTATGACAATTCCAATTTAATTACAAGTATTTCTGTCTCAAAGCAATTAAAGACATTTATCACCATCTGCTGCTACCATTACATTTTTGTTGCAACAGCTTAACAGCTATAATCTGTATGTATGCATACACATATCCAGGGAAATAGTCCCAAAGATTCAGATGCCTATTTCCAGGGATTACAGAATAACCCAGGCCGGGCAGCGGTCAAAGGTAGGAAGCACTGGGCTGGGCCTGTGCTTGCCAGGAAGCGCCTGGCAGCTGATCCAGCAGACCAAGACACTGTAGGCTAGGACAGGACTCCGCTGACAGCGCACCAGAGCGCACAGGCACGGACGCAGGACTGGTTATGGAGCCTCTACCTGCAGGAACCCCTTAGTGAACCCTCTCCCCAGCGCACAGATGACAGGGAAACGCTAAAGGGCACTCGAGCGTTGCGGGTGTGACCCGACCGCCACAGCACATCCTTGTTTCTTAAAGTTTCTCCCTCCTTGCTACGTACATTGGTTTTATAGCCACAACCAGAAGGCAGACATTTTAGCTAACTGTGGTAGAACATGCCTGTAATCCTCTGGGAGGCTGAGGCAGGAGTGTCACAGGTTCCTGCTCAGCCTGAGCAACTTGGCCACTTTGCAAGAGGCTGTCTCAAAAAAAAAAAAAAAAAAAAAAAAGGTTGGAGATGTAGCTCAGTGTGAAGGCCCTTGGCTCAATCCCAGTACTGAAAAAAACAAAAACAAAAACAAAGCAGTGATGGCTCAAGTTCTGCTTCTCCCTTCACTGTGTCAACAGTGCTTCTGGTGTGGTCATAGCTGTTGCAACTTGCTCCAGAAATCTCAGTGCTGGGTGAGCAAGGCCCTTTCTACTGGCAGGGTAGGTGGCAATGAAGCTCAGAAGGCGTTGCTGGGGCGCCACTGGCTGCACCTGGGAAGCCCAGAATCTGGGACTGCCTCAGTAGGATGCACAGAGTGGATGCTGAAGTGGCATCTGGTCACTGCTCAACATACTGATCCTGCCAAATGGACACTGCTTTCCCCGCTGGAGGGGACTTCAGACAGGCTCCTGGCCCAAGAAAGCCAACTCGGCCTCCAGAAGGCTCAACCCTGAACTCAGGATCCCACACTACCTTTCACAGAAAAATAAAAGTAGCCAAGTCACTACACACAGAACTACCTTGGAATAACCAACTTTGGATATGGCAATGTACAATGGGGAGGCTGAGGCAGGATGATCACCATGAGCTCGAGGCCAGCCTGGGCTACAATAGTGAGACCCTGTCTCAGACAGAGAGACAGAAAGAGCAACGTAAGCAAAGGGGGAAAAGGTTCAGGGCTATGCTATGGGGAAAAACCAGCTGCAAGACAGTGGGACATCTAGAAGTGTGGCTGTGGGGCAAGGGTGCACCGTGGTGACAGGCACGGGGTTCCCCAGAGGTGGCGTCCCACTGTGGGACACAAGCAGAGTGATCAGGCAAGTCACCAAGCCTGCACCCGGCCTGCAGAGTCTGGAGAAAGCCAGTGAGGGTGTGAGGGGTGCTCACAGGGGTGAGGGCTGCTGGCCAGGGACGTTCTGGCTATTGCTGTCCTTTCAAAGGGTGAGACTTCTTGGAACTAAAATTCCTACAGTCTCTATTTGTCTTAAGAGAAAGATTTTGGGTTGGGAAAGATTTTTGGTGAGTGTTTCTAATGCTCCTAGGAAACATCCAGGCACAGCTCCTGGCTCCTGTCCAGGGCCCTCCAGCGGCTGGGTCACGAGCTCCATCAAAGGTTGATGCTCTGCACACTCCAATCCTCACATGAGAAATGCAATGTTGCCAAGACATCCCTGCATGCCCCACGGATCCCCTAAGTAGTCCTGACATGTAGTTGGCTCACAAACAAAATCCAGACAGGGCTGCTATGAAGAACCTAAAAGAAAACCTCAGGGATTTGGGGCTGGGATGTGATGCAGTCCAAGAGGCCCCAAGGAAACCCTAGGTGCACAAAAACCTGCAAACCCTCCAAAGCCACATATTAAAATGTGACCCACTGTGGCAGCCCTTGCTGCCAAGAGCTGGTGTGCCCTGGGAGGTCTTGGCCCTTCCCAAGCCCAGACCCACAGCTGTCAGGGTCAAGTGACTGTGTCTGCTTGAGGCCAAGCCTGGCCACACTGCCCATGCCGTGGCCTCTGTCTCTGTAGAGCTGGAGAGAAAACGAGGGCCACGTGTCTGCTGGGTGCCTGCTCCACTGCTCAGCCCCAGCCCTGCAGTACCCAGGTCTTCCTTCCCTTTCCGATTCAGTGCTGTCCTGGCCCAGGCCCTGGGGCTGGGGCCTCCGCCTGAGCCCAGCAACATGCCTGCCCTGCCCTGCTGAGCTGTGCATCAGCCCGGCCACCTGAGCACTTCCCCAGCAGGCCTGCACCTCTGGAACTGCAGCCAGTACCTGGGTATCTGTGCACCAGGCACCCCCGGGGCCACCACACATTCACACAGACATCTGTGTCCCAGGCAGGAGCCGGAGCCGGAGCCAGAGTGGGAGCCAGGCTGCCAATGCCTCATCTAGCCAGAGCTCCTCAGTGGGAGCCCAGCTCCTGTGTTTCTGGCCACTATACCCCAGTGGTAACAGCATGTGGTCTTCCTTCAACGTACCTCTACACTGAAAGCGCTCTCCTCAATTTTTCCAACTTCTGCCTCAGGAACAGGATTTTTTAAGGTTTGTAAAAATAAAGCCGCTTTTCTTTTGCGTTCTGCCTGAAGTTGCTTTTCCTTTGACTCCTTGGACGCCTGGGCAAGTTTTTCGCGAGCAGCAGCCGCAAGGCGGTCCTCCAGCTTCTGTTTCGCTAAAGGAGCAACAAGAAGTGGAGTTGAGACGAAGGCATTTGCACCCCCCACCTCATGCTCACAGCACCAATAGGCCACAGTTACTCAGAAGGAGCGCGACACAGACGGCAGGCTGGACAGACGCAGCGGGCCAAACACACCCTGAGAGGGTGAGCACAGGAGGGTGCCCTCCGGGGCGGGCACTGGGTTTTAGTGAGCAGGATGCCGGGGCACCATAGTAGTAGAGGCTGGGAGAAGCGCACCCTCGGGAGTGCTCTCTCTCTCTCTCTCACTTGCATACATCAACACTCAAGGCGGCGATGGCTACTCTAGAAGAGTCTCATCCCAAGGACAGGAAGGCTTGGAGCAGACACCCAGGGAGTACAGGCTTGGGCATGGGGACAGTGTCAGCGCTGGAGAGGAAGGCACAGGGGCTGGAGTTCCCTCTCCTAAGTGTTGCTTCATTTGTTTATGTGTACACAGAAAAAGCAGCAAGAAACCAGAATAGATAAAATTTGGCTGTGACTAACTCCTTGAATGCAGGATATACGTTATCTTGGAGCAGGGGCCATGCTGTGCCCTTGGAAGACGAGCCACTCATGCATCAAGGGCAGATGGTTCTGCAGATAAACAGCCTCCCCGGAGGGCATTTCCTGACCAGAGCTGGGAGTTCGGGCTGAGCCTCACCCCGGGGCAGTCAAAGCACAGAGGCCTCCATTAGAGCCCGGCCAGTGCATTAGGCTCTCTGAGCACCGACTGCCAGCAGCACTGTGCTCCTGAGGAGGAGGAGGAGGAGGAGGAGGAGGAGGAGGAGGAGGATGATGGCTCACAGCTCAGACACACCACACAACGCCCACACAGCTAAGCGCAGGCTCGGATTTCCGTTTTAGCAGTCACATTTCCTATTTACTTCTTTTCTTTCAAGAACTTTAAAAGCTGGCGACAAACCTTGCTTTGCTTCTAGCTCCTCCTGGGTAAGTTGGGGCTTCTTTTCCTCGACAACTGCACAGGGCGGGGCCACAGCTGGGCTAGTGTTGGCAGCACTACTAGAGCTTTCTTGGCCCTCTTTGCTTTCTTCATCATCATCACTGTCATCATCTAGCTTAACTCGGTTTTTTTCCAGGGGAAGGAGATCATTTTCTTTGGCCTTGATTGCAAAGCTTATTGGAGCAAATGAAGCTATTGAGAAAAGGTGAGAAGTGTGATACATTTTTAGGGAGCCAGAACATGGAGCAGGATTGCCACAGGCCCTACCCCAATGTGAGCCCAGTGGTGCAGGTGGCAGCTGCAGTGTCGTGAGGCCCTGCTCAGATGCCCCCGACCCAGGGCCAGGCTGTGCAAGCCCTGGAGCACACTCAGCACAGGGCTTGGCCTGCGCTGCAACTACCTGAGACCGACAGCCTGTATGGGCAGGGTCACCATGGGCCGCAGCGGGACACCTGTGGAGTGCCACAGGGGGTCACCTGTCATCTTATACAGTCAAGTCTGGTCATTCTTCTCTCTTGAAAAGCCCTGGCTCACCATGTAACTGAATTTGCATAAATGGGTATATGATGCAACTCCACCCTAGAAGGGCATCTTTACAAAATCCCAACCTAATGAAGCAACCTGTTCTTACAGGGCATAACGCACAGAACATTTTACCAGGTGCCCACTTCATGACTGGCACTACGTTAGACCAGGCTCCATGGCCACAGGAAAACTAAGTCTGTCATGAGAGCTTGGGTGGCACAATTTAGTCCCCGTAGGATACTTCAAAAACAAGACAATGATAAAAGTCCCAAAGAGGAACAGCTTCCCAGCCCACCCCTAGCAAGGCTGAATCCCTTCTTTCAGACACTGGCAACGGCCCTAGTAACAGCTAACTGGGTGCAGTCAGATACTTTCTATTTAAACATCACTGAGCTATTATTTATGAAAGGTATTTAAGCAAGCCACAATCTGGGAACTTCCAGCGCACCGCAGCCAGTGGCTCTCAGGAGAAAGTGATTGCAGGAAGAGAGGTTGGGCCGGGGGAGGGCTGAGATTTACTGGGCAGCTGCATCCCAGTGCTTCTGCCCCCTCGGTGCAGGAACCACCTCCTGGCCCCCAGCCACACGTGGTATTAAGGCTGAGGCCATGCCACCCCAGGTCTGTGACACACAGCCACCTATCACAGACAAGCACCCAGAGCCACCAGTGCCTAAAGGGGAGCAGGGTGGCCCACACAGTGTGCGTCCTTGTTCCCAGAAGGAGCCAGAGTGCTGCGCAGGGCACTGAGTGCGAGCACCGTAAGCTCAGCCCGCGCTCAGAGCCCGGTGTGGGACGCGCGGTCACGCACAACACTGTTCTTGTACGTTTGATGTTTTCCATGTTAAACAAAGTTTAACAAAATGAACCTTCCACTGCCACAGCAATTCAGTCTTTTTAATAAACACAGGGTCAAGGAATATTTTAAAACGAGAGAAAACTTCATAGGAAATGTTCATTAATGAAATCACTCACAGTGCTAGACTAAAATATATGCAGAATGTTTTAAAAACCATTTTTCCCACACCATCTTTTCCCTCAAATTCGAAAAGGAAGCAATCAACAAGTACAGCATTGAAGTGAAGACCCCGAAATACACCCTACTCGCACCGGGTGCACAATGCCACTCACACCCACGCCACAGGTCTGGCACACAGATGAGGCGCCCACTCGATGGGGAGTGGGTTGAGGCAGGGCGTGGCTAACCGCAGCAAGCACCCTGCCCCCTCACTCACCACTGACAACTCCGTGGCACAGATGACAGGACACATGCCCACTCAAGGGAGACAGGCCGAGAGCTGCAGCAACTTTGTGGATGCTCTGCAGATCACATGGAAGGCCCTTCTGACAGCCTTTGCAAAGTGAAGGGTTTCCCACTTAGATTACTGATGGGCCTGATTCCCTTCTGAGCGACCATGGCCCCTGTGAGCTGGCTCCTCCACCTGCGCTCCTCTGCCCTCATCTCTGCCCTCTCGCTCGGCTCCCGTGACTCTAGCGGCAGCCACCCTCTCCTGCACTCCTTGGTGGGGTGGACAGGATGGTGCCAGGCTGACACAAGCTGTGTGGCTGTCACAGAGCAGGAGACCCGAGCAGATCCACACAACAGGCTTCCACTTCTGAGGTGACATTTACTGCTCATCTCTAACTTCAAAAGCAACACTCTCGACGGGAGGCTGTGGACATACGGATGAACAAAGTGGAACCAACTACAATTGAGGTCAGGAAAACCCTGAACACCCTTAGCGGGTTCTCTGGGTGAGCAAGTGTGTCCATGCACGCTGGGACCACACCTCCGTGTCACAGCTGCTGTTTCACTTTGCAGCCACATCTTTCCTTGTCAGCAGTGTAGAAATGAATTTGAAACCATTTGAAAAATGACATTTCTTAGGACAGATGCTGCAGCTTGTGCTGTGGTCTCTTACAATAACCCACGGCCACACACCTCTACATCGCAGAGCACTTTTTCCCTGAGCCGGGGTCTGGCTGTGTTGCCCAGGATGGTCTTGAGCTCCTGGGCTGGGACATGGGCATATGCCACCACGAGTACTCTTTTTTAAGAGGATACATTTAAAAATGTATTTACTGGCTGTTTTTCTTTTTTTCTGTTCTCTGTCCATTTTTCTCCTGTAGCACTCAATTTTCCTTACTGATTTGTAAGCGCTCCTGCTATAGTCAGGGCATTAAGCTTATCTCTTAGAACTCAGCAGTACCAGGAGACGCCTACAACTTAGTTTTATTTAGGCTCTGCCTCCATTAGACCTCTTGCTCTCTCCTTGTGGTTTATGACTTCAATTCTAGGGAGTCTTTTCTAATTCCCAGAGTATAAAAAAAATTACCTGTATTTCCTTCTATTTTATTTTATGTTTTGTACTGGGAATCAAACTCATGACCTTGTGCTTGCCAGGCAGGTACCGTGCTGCTGAGCTATATCCCTGGCCCTTGTGGTTGTTTTTTAACATTAAAATACCGAATTCATTTGGAGTTGTCCTTGTGTGATGTCTTACTTGGTTCTTCATCAAAGTGAGAAGCCTGTTTCTCCAGCCTCAGTTACTGTCTTGAAGGGATTTTTTATAGAGTTCCAGAGACTTGAGTGCTCTGCAGTCTCCCCTGCTGATGTGGTAATTGCAAGAGGAGATGGATGCAGTGCCACGCTGGGGCTCCTGGCACGGGGCCCACCTGCTCCTGCCCACTACTGCTCTCCCTTGTGGACGGGCTCCACTTAGTACTCTAGCACCTCTGCTGGAGTGGCCGTGGTCTGCAGCCCATGAGCGCTGAGAGCACTCGCCAGTCCCTAGCGCTCCACTTTGGTACCGAGGCGGCACTGGTCCTCAAGGGCGCCTTGGCCCACCTGACTGTCTTGGTCTCCTGACTGCTTCGGAGCACTTCCCCAGCATCTCAAACTCTCTCAGGCCTATAGATCGTCGTCAATTTCCTATCTCTGCTTGAACCAACTTTAGCATTTGTTTTCTTTGAGAACACTTTTCACTGATCTTCAAATTCATTCAAATTTGATTTTATACATATAAAATCCTGTGTGCTTTAAAAAATATGTGATTTTTCTTGCTCATCTCCATCTCCACATTTGCTTCCTTTCTATGGAACATGCCCGATGACTGGGCATTTACTGGTCTTTGCTGCTTAGATTCCCACTGGCTCCCTCGTCCTGCTTTCCCTCGACGCACCTTACTCCTCCTGGGCTCTCTTCTCTCCTTTCCCTCCTGTTTGGTACTGGGATCACAAGAGTGCCTCGTGGACGCTGAACACATACATGCCCCACTGCTGGTACTGCACCAGCCCTCCCTGGGTTCCCAAGTCCAGGGCATGGTGTGTGCTTTTCTTTGAATAAAGTCTCCCCAAGCCCTTTTTTGAGTTGTCAGACTGGGCTTGAACTCGGGATCTTCTTGGCTCAGTTTCCCAAGCAGCTGGGATTACAGCCACGCACCACTGTGCCGGGAGCATTTACTAACTTCTGACATGCAGTCTTCACCCGTGCTCAGCTCTGTGGCCGTGACTGTGGAGCGCAGTCAGGCCTAAGCCTCCTGCTCCAGCACTCGGGACTCTCTCCACACTTTCCACATTCCAGAGGACCCTGGCTCCAGAGCTGCCCATGGCAGTGGGTGGGGCATGCTGGTGTCTTCCTGCCCCTTGGAGGGCAGCCTGCCATTCTCTACCCGGATACCCTTCTTCCACACTTTTTGTTTCTTGTGAGATTTCTGGGAAACTGAGGCTATCTTCCATCCAATCTGACTTCAGTGTTTTCCTTGGTTTTAAGCTCAGTGGTTTATTTCTTAGCAGTCTTCTGCAGATGGGTGATGCACGTTGGGCTAGCTTCACAATATTTTTGATTGTGAGAAGAGAAATCACCAATGAGAATCTAACTCAGGACCTCGTGCTTGCTAGGCAGGCGCTATGCCACTGAGCTGTATCCCTGGCCTTGTATCACAGACACTGGGAAATGAGAAAACGTTCAAATGAGAAGGGGAAGGAAGAGGGAAGAAGGGACAAGAAAAAAAAACCCAGAAAAAATGGAAATAAAGTTTCTGTAAATAGAGGGGAAGAGGAGCTGAAGGGAGTAGGGGAACGGAAAAAAGGAGATATACCACATACAGGCACAGACTTCCTATGGTGAATGTTACCATTAGTTATATCTGGTTTTTCTCTGGTACCGGGAACCGAACTCATGACCTTGTGCTTGCCAGGCAGGCGCTTTGCCGCTGAGCTAAATCCCCAGCCCCCACCATTAGTTATATCTAAAATGTACCAATAAAATGAAAACAAAACAAAAGTATGAGGCTCTGGTGGCAGGGTGGGCTGCTGCCGGTGGCTGCTGTGTCTCTCAATCCTCGACTCCAAGGCCTCACAGGGACCCTCTGAATGCATTTCTTCTAGGGGTCCTGGCCTCCTGCCTAGACCCTCCATTTTGACAGTGGCTCCCTAGAGTCAGTGCCCCTGAATCCCAAGCCGTCTTTCCCCTCTCTGTGAACCAAGTCCCACAGCCACTGTCTTGACCAAATGGTGGCCTGGCCTTGGTCTCTGCAGCAATGGCGGCTGCGGCCCGTAAATGGTCTGCACATGTTTGCAGCACTGAGAGCCAAAGATGTCCAGGAAGGGCAGGAGACAAACACATGTGCTCTGGCAGCATTCTGGATAATGACTGCCTCTGACAGCTTTGTTCCCCACAAAGGTCCCTCTGTGAGGCAGGCGTTGCTGCCCAGTCCACTTTTCTCTTACTGCAGCTCCTTTGCCTTGGTCTCGTCACCAGCCTCGCCCCGCCTGTGTGCTTCTGCACGCTGCGACCAGGTCACCGAGCCACTTCCCCTTAGGTGGAGACACCTGTTCTCACAGGCCCATTCCTTCCCAGCAGAGGAGCCCCTGCTCCCGGCCCCTTCCACACACCAGCCACCCAACGCACATCCCAGGACAGCAGGGTGGCCAAGTGAGGGTGAGGGTAAGCCTGAGCCTGAGGCATGGCACACTGGAGGTGCTCAAGGGACCGTGCCACTGTCTGCACAAACATTCGCTGCACAGGTCTGCAGGGGATGAAACCACACTTTAAACTCTGTAAATATTCCCATTACACTGCTTGGAACAGGCTGCTGAGCAAACAGAGCCCAGGACCAGCTTTACCAACAGGGCTAAACCCCTACCACAGCAGAAGAGGAGCAGCACCTGCTCCATGTCAAGGGTGCCCTGCCTCAGTGGCCCTCACCTTTCACCAGCTTCCCGTCCACTGCACCCTTACTGGATGCCGCCTCCTTCTTTCCACTGGGGCCACCTCTGCCCCCCACCTCAGGGGCATCCTCAGGGACACTGTCCTCCCCGGTATCACTGGGCTTCTCTGGAGCAGCTTCCGCCGGGGCCTCTTCTGGTGTAGACACAGGCTGCAGAGGTCAGACATCAGACACACAAGTCACCATACAGGAGCACTTCCACCTCTCCCGGGACACAGAGACAGCAGGAGGGAAGAGCCCACCCTGCACCGTTTGTGGTGCTGACCTTCCCCCAAACCAGGCCTCAATGCCCTGCCTTGGGAGCCTGATTACCGAGAGCACTTTTGGAATCCCAAATTATCTCCAACGCCTGCTGATGGGTCAATTTTCTTCAGTTTGAGCAATTGGAGATAAAAGTTAGAAATCAACAGATAAGCAGGGCCTCCAGGTCTCTCTGAGATAACTAATCGTGAATATCAGGTGCCTGTGCCACATGCAGAATGAAGGCAGAAGGTGGCTGCTGGGACATGGCACACGGTGGTATCCAGGGCACAGGCTCATGCTGGCACCTGGCACACTCCCAGCACACAGGCCACGGTCGCTGTACACTTGTTCAGTGACCACAGCACAGTACTTGAATCTGGTTGAAAGGAGCTCCACAGAGCCGGCAGCCAAGAAGACCAATGCATGAAGAAATGGGGTAAGTGATCACCAACACACTGCGACCCTGAGGGCAGCCAGCCCAGGTCACCTCTGGGAGGCGGGCCCCCACACACGAGGAAGCCGGCAGACAGCGCCAGACGGACGAGCCCTTCAGCCACCAACAGCACAGGGGCTTGGCCACCTCTGCAAGCAGCGTCTGCCTCACAGCGGGACACATACCTGTGTGCTGTCACCCCCTTCCTTCTGGAGGAAGAACTGCTTTTTAAACTCATAGTAGGCATTATACTGGTGCCACGGCTGCAGGAACTCAAACCTGTGAATGGAGAGCAGGTCACTCATCAGGCAGACGAGCGTCCCAGGGCACCTCCTCAACGCTGACGGTGACACGCAGCCTCACAGGGGCCCCCATCACACCCTACACCCAAGGGAGACTGAGGCGTGGGGGCTGTGATGCGGTGCAGCTCACGTTCACACTGCACTACCAGAGGCACAGAGCATGGTTTGACTCTTATAAAAGGTCTATGCCTAGATTTCCAAGAGGGGTCCTTGCGGCAGCTTTTCATTTCAGTGTCAACAGTTTCACTTTACAGCTAAAACCCCTCCAGCTCTCGAGCAATTTAATGAGATAAGAGTACGTTTAATGAGATATTATGAAAAACCTAATTTTTTCTTTTTTAAAACAGGGTCTCACTATGTAGTTCAGGCTGCCCTTGAACTCATTATGGAGCCCAAGCTGGTCTTGAACTCGAGAGAATTCTCCTGCCTCAGTTTCCCAAGTGCTGGGATTACAGCCGTGACCCAGCATGCCTGTCTTGGTACTAGGGACTGAACCCAGGGCCCTTGCACTGTGCTATATCCCTGGTCCTTCTTGTTTTTTATATTTTGAGACAGATCTTGCTAAGTCTCTAAATTGCCCCGGCTGAGCTTGATTTTGCAATCTTCCTGTCTCAGCCTCCCAGAGTTCTGGATTACAGGTGTGTCCAAGTACATGTTCAGATTTTTTAAAAAGTGAAATAAAACCCCCTAATTATGTTTACCCAACATCCTTAAAGCTCATTGTCCTTTTGGTGCTGGGAGCAGAACTCAGGGCCTCCTACTCAAGTGCCCGCCGGAGTCAGGCCCCCAGCCCAGCGCGTGAAACTCTGCTCTCACCTCTGATCATTCTTGGCACGAACACTGGTCTCAAATTTAAGGCCATTCCGAGCGACGTACTCCGCCAGCTTGTCGATCACAGGCTGAATGTCAGGCGGTGGGGGGATGACGGCAGCCACGGGAGCAAGTGCACTGTGGGGAAGAGCGCGGTGAGCCAGCTCACGCCCCAGCAGGCATAGAGCCAGCGCAGGGTGCTGGGGCCCTCGTGACCTTGGTGGCCACAGGAACACGGGTGATTCTGAAGACAGCAGGTCCCCTAACACTAACAGGACCAACTTATGTTGCTGACGGTGATGATGGACTTTCACGGCAAAGAGCAAGACTATGCGAGCCACAGTCAGACTTGGTCTCTGCACCTTGACCAACCTCCTGGGAACAACCCAGAGTGAGTCACACAGTCATTTGTTTGTCACGTTAAAGCCAGCACGACTCAAGACCCTTCCTGCCCAGCTTCCTCAGCACACCGGCAAGTTCATTTCTGCAGGGCACTGGGTGTTTTGCTGGCTTTCCCCTCTGATGAGTGGGAGACAAAGCTCCCCTGGGTGCCAGCCCACCCTGCCACCCTGTGGCCTATGAGCTCAGAGGCGCGGGTTTTATGAAGCCTGCCCTCTGCTGACTGAGGCTCAACAGAGGACAGCCCTGGAATGAAGGGGGCGGGGTGTGTGTGGCAGGCTCATGCTCCCAAGTAGCCAGACTTCATACTCACAATGTTCCCTCTCTTTTTAAGACAGTCTTGCTGAATAGCCTTGACTGGGCTCAAACCTGTAACCATCCCACCTCCGCTTCCCGAGTAGCTAACATCTTTCAGGCATGTGCCATCGTACCCAGCTTCTTGAAAACCTTGTCAATTTCGCCTTTAAGCTTGGGCACAAGAATGCTACTGCTCCAACAACACAGGCAGTTTAGGCCCAGAGGCCCAGACCGAGCACGCACCTTGTGGTGGTGGTGGTGGAGGTCGCCCCGCTGCTCGTCTCAGCGGTGGTTGGGGGCGGTGGTGGTGTGGTCCCGGGAGGTGGTGGTGCCGTGGTCGTCACTCCAGGAGAGCTGGACACAGTCACCCCAGCAGGCAGCGTGCTGTAGTACGTGGCCACATTGATCCCCGGGGGTGGCGGTGCCAGGCAGTAGGTGCCGTCGGGCAGCATGTAGTAGCTGTAGTACATGGCTGCCACAGGTGCTGTAGGGACAGCAAGGTGGCTGAGCGAGGTTGGGTGGCTTCTGACTCTCCACACATATGCAGGACACAGCACAGGAGCAGCCAGCAATGCCCTGATACCCCGGGCCGAGTGGAGATGGAATGGGATGCCCAGAGTGCTGCAGGACGTCCCAATGAGACTGTAGTCCCCCACTTTGGGGTACACCGGGGGGCGCTCTCTGGGAGTTACTGGTTGACCTGTTCCTACACAGCTGGCCCAGGGGACCTGGGCTCTTAGGGGCAAGCGAGGGCACTGCCTTGGCCTGATCTTCTCTGGAACCTCTTATTCCACAGAAGCCATGGCACCTGCCATACTGATGCTAACATTACCGCCCCTGCGTAAGGCCTCGCGTGTGCCTGTCCTCAGCGGCAGTGCGCACAGCGTCTATGCATTTTGTGTACAAATGTGAGCATTAGAAGGTCCCGGCACACTGGCTAACAGTCATCAGTCCAGAAAGGTTTAGACATTCTTTCTGGAAAATGTTCAAAACCAGTGCCAATCACAGGTTGAAGGATGTAACAAGGATTTCTATTTGTAATCCCGCTGCAGATAATCAGGGGTCTGGCTACACAGAGTCTAATTTCTCCTTCATTAGGGGATGGCAAAAGGGTTTTCCAATGAAAGAACCATATTTTGATTTTCACTTGGTTCACTTGAAAACAGTAACACTGAAACAAACAGGCTGATCCTGCATGCTAGGCAGGAAAACACGACAGGCACATTAACACCACTGCTTTCTTGAGGAACACTCAAAGGAGCCTTCTGCTGTCACTCTCCAGCTCAGTATCACAGGGACAGTGGAGACACAGAACGGCTGTGCTAACTAACTCTTCAGAGCAGCGTCTGCCCTAGGCAGTGTCCACACTCTCCTCCCACCAGCACTCTGGGCCCCATACAAAGTGGGCAGTACAGGTCTCTGCTCCCGCCTCTCTAACCCAGCAATGAGCACAGTGTGTTGGACGGCTCTGTGTATTTCAGAGCGATGATGTCCAGCATGGTGCTGGGTTTTTCTCCACCTCTCCACACCATCCCTCGGCGCAGACTCTGTCCAGACCTTCGTTCAGTCTGGGTGCCCTCCACCTTCCTGTACGTCCCACGAAGGGCTGCCGGCACAGCAGCCACCTTGCCCCATGACAGCAGCACCACTTTGTCCTTGGGCCCCACTTTCCTGTCCCCACTGCCACCTGCATGGTGCCTGGTCCACAGCAGCCCTCATCTGCAGGCTGCCTGTCCAGACCCTAGGCGTTCTGATGCTATGCCCAGTGCTGACCCCGAGAAGATCCATGTCCCCGCCTAGACAGACGTACCCGACTGTGTCCAGCTCAAAGCAGGTGCAGCAGGAGGTCAGCCCAGAACCAAGAACAGGGCACTCTTACTCCCTCTCCCTCACCTCTGCACTGTGCTCGCCTCGAGGAGGGGAACAGCGCCTCGGGGACAGGTGGGGAACACCCAGGTAAGGGATGTCTGCACACAGTGCTGTGATGCCACCATGGGCAGTGTGGCAGCTGAGATAACATGCAGAGACTCCAGGTGGGTGGTGGACCCACGGGACACACCACAACAAATTCATGTCACGGGCGGAAAGCAGTGGTACTTGTATAGCTGTCACCCTTCAAATCTAAGAACTGTTTATTTCTGCTCTCCAGAGGCTAGTGCTGACACTTAAGGGGCTGCGTGTGCCCTGGCATGCATACTTCCGGGGATCCTGCACACACGGGAGGGGATGAGACTGAGCAGAGCAGACCCTTGCTGTGGCCTGAGGGTCTGCAGGACTATTGCCCCAAAGGAAGCGAACACATTCCTGCTGGCTTAGACCACTGTTGGTAGGAAAGACACAGCCATGCCTGGAACAGCCCTGCATGTTACACCAGTGGTTCAAGCTGCCCGGCAGGGAGATGTAAGAATTCTGCCCACTGTGAGCACATTAAGAGAAAGGACTAGCACTCTGGGAGGCTGAGGCAGGAGGATCGCCTCGAGTTCTAGGGTGGCCTAGGCTACACAGTGAGTTCACGACCAGCCTGAACTACATGAGACTCAGAACAAAACACAAACAAGATACAAACAAAAAAACTACATCCCCATGACACTCGGTCTGTGTGAACACACCCACAATGCTGGCACAATAGCAGTGGCATCCTGGCACTCCCCCGAAGGTACCCGCTGCTAAGTGTGCATGGCTATTTGGATTCTGATAAGTCATCTAATATAAATTTTGGGTCAGAGTAAGGGCTGGCAATCTTCTCCCCAGAAAACGTAGAGAGCAGATACTTCTCTTGTGTACCAAAAGGTGAAAGTGGGAACATCTTATAGACACCCATTACAAGGCTAACATTAGAAATACGATGTGCCTTGGTCCTGGTGACAGAGGGCACTAATGAGAACGCAGGCCATCGCATGCGCTGAGGGACTGTGCCCAGCCGGGCTCCGAGGCCTGCCCTGGCCAGAGGCTACACACTTAGGATTTTCTACTAAACCCAAAGCCAGAACACTCTTCTCCTCCCACACGGTGTTTTTGCTTTTGTTTTTTTACAAGGTCTCATCATGTAGTTCGGGCAGGCCTTAAACTCATGGCAATCCTCCTCTCCTAGCCTTCCAAGCTTTTCAGTTTCTTTTACTTTGGGACATGGTCTCACTAAGTCACCAGATGGCATCAAGGTGACTAAGCTGGCCTTGAACTTGTGATCCTCCTGCTTCAACCTCCCAGGTGGGTGGATTACCAGTGTGCCTCTCTATACCCAGTATGTCCATAGTTTTTATGTAGGAAAATGTCACTGCTCTTCCCATCCCCCAGAACATGTCATGCAGTTCATCCTACACCATGCTGCGTATTTTGCAAAGGAGCTGGAGCGTAGAGATTACCCCATTACAACAGAGAACTCTCCCGAGTGGTCTGCTAATGGCTCTCATAGGTCACAGTGCCGCTGAGAAAACAAGTGCTGACGTGCAGCCACACAACTTCATCCGCTTTGTCATAACTTCAGACAACCCACTCATTCTGAAAAAGCCTCCAAGCGAAAGGAGACTTGTTTTGACCTCGCCAGCCTGCAACGGGGAGGCTTGCTCTGTAGGGCAGAGGCTGCCAATGCTGCTTCAGATGTAGGGGTGCTGCCATGGAGTTCCACCATAGCTCCGTCTCTCTTCCTGGCAAATAAGTTTCGGTGGCCTCTATACTAATTTTACATCTTTATCAGTGATCTTCAAGTAAAAAGTTCTGAGGCTCCGGAGCCATTCTCAGACTTATTATTCAAAAAGAGCTTCGGAGAGTCGTGGAGAGAGCAAGCAGCAGAAGGGCTGGGGATCAGTCATGCCTGACAGGCAGTGTGACACCTCTCTGTGGGTCTGACTCAGACATTTTCAGGACCCCACACAAGAAGCCTACAGGGTCTTCCAGAGAGGGCGAGCAGGTCCAGGAGAATGGCTATGGGGCTGCTACGGTGGCAGGGGAGGAACATGACCACAGAGCCCTAAGCATTCTGGGCCACAGCTGAACCAGGAGAACCGAAGCCTGGCAAGCATGCAGGAAGGCCAAGCAACCAGAGGAGGGGAGGGGCAGCACTGAGCAGGGGCAGCAGCGGGCCTGCAGCCTGTTTGTCTGTGGCCCATGACCCTGGAATGACTTACATTTTCAATCGGCTGGCGAACAGACCAAACAAAACACTCTTTCATGGTGTAGAAATGACATAAACTTCAAATCCCAGCATCCGTACACAAGCTTTACAGTTTTCCATGGTCTGAGGCTGCCTTCACACAGAGCCATCTGACTTACCAGCCTGATCTACACAGGACTGTGGAATGCCACAGGGCTGAGAAACAACGGAAGACCCAAAGACACCGTCACATGGCTAAGGAAATTCCCACAACGCAGAGTACTAACCGCTATATGATCATGGCCGACCAAGGAAATTCAGACCACAAGAGGTCACCCACATGGAATACAGAACCGACCAGGCTGGTACCAGAGATGGAAGCGAACGGAACAGGAAACTCTGAGCGCAGTCAGCAACTGGAGCAGGAAAGAGGCCTGAGGGGCCTCTCCTGGGTTGGGTACACAGCAGAGCCAGAAGCATTGAAGGTAAAGGCACCAAGGTCCCAGCTACTGCCCAGGAGGGACAGAGGGGCGAAGCTCTCTGGAAAAACTCCCGAGGGAGCACTTCCAACATGAAGGCAAGAGAGTGCCAGCAGGCCCGCAGATGGCAGCCAGCCATAGAGCTCGCCGCCCCAACCAGCCAAGCTCTGGGCTTGGGTCAGGGACAGGTGCCACTCCCCGATGGGCTGCCCCTTGCGCACAAGGGCTGGAGGCTGGTATTCCTCACAGCCCCTCAGCCACAGCCCGGCACACCAACAGCCCGCATGGGGGATGAAGATGGCAGGGACTTGGCCCCAGCAGGGCACACCTCAGCCGGGGGAACTTATGGGAGTTAAGAGCCGGGGGGGCCCAGGAGAGGCATTTTTTTGGGGACCAATCTGCTCCAGTTTCACAGTAAACAGTGTTGCAGGTAAAAGCATGTAATGCAGAAAACAAACCTACAATCATGACCTCCGAATCTTTCTCCTGATTATAAAAGGATCTTTCAGAACTAAGTTTTTCTGGAGACAGGGTCTTCCTATATAGCCTAGGCTGCCCTCAAAGCCTTGATTCTCTTACCTCAGCCTCCTGAGCACTGTGAGAATTTAAATCTTGAGTTATGTGGAAAGGAAGTTATATCTGCAGTTCGGCAATTACTTCACTGTGGTCCCGGATTACAGGTTCTTCTGTTGAGCTCAAGTAAGATGGAACTAACTTCCCCTCTAACACAAACATTCGAGTGACAGGCTTGTCACGGTTTGTGTCTACATGCCCCCTCAAAGCCTCATGCAGCCATGGGGCGGGCTTCAGGAGTTTATGACTGACCTGGTCCAATGCTGGGATTACGGGTGTGAGTGCTACACCCTGCCTGGGGCGGGCAGACTGCAAACAATATAAGGGACGGAAAGAGGCTAGCTCTCTGCTGCCGCTCTTCCCTTTTTACTCTTGCTGTCTCGTGCCACCATGAACTGTTGTCCTCTGTCATGTGCCACTCTGCCTTGGAACCAGCTGGTTATGGATTGAAACCTTCACAAACTGTGAGCTAAATAAACCTTTCCTTCCCTAATTTTGGGCATCAGGTATTTTGTCTCAGCAATGGGAGAAGAGTAACCACAAGGCTCGAGTATTTCTTTCCTTCCACAGCGAAGGCAGGAGGCTCCTTGTGTCCTCAGTCCCTAACGCTGAAGGTGGCCCATACACTTTCTTCCACTTCTCCTGACTTACAAGAAAATGATTTTATAAACAACTGATAGAAGTTGTTAAGCATTACAACATCACAAAAATATGGTGGGGAGTATTTCAGTATTACTGCCTCCTGCATAATTATTTTCACTTATTATAGCAGAAAACTAAGTAATAACCAAAAACAAGCAGCATAAAAATAGTTTACTCAGATGCACAAATACTTTTACATATCTGTATTTAAACAGCTTCTACAAAAATTCTTTTAAAATAAAAAGCAGGTCGCTTCCTAGGTTGCCAAAATCTAGAAAAACCTCTATCAGTAGAAAGTAAACATAGAGGAACACCTGTGCATGCTGAGGGGCTGGTCACACTCAAAGGATGCAAAGGAGGGCAGGACCATCGCACCACCAGCCCACCCAGTGGCAGCAGGGCTTGGGCTCAGGCTCAGGGGGCCGCTGCAGTTGGAACGACGCCCAGGCTGCTGAGCCACTCTTGGAGTTGCACTTTAGAATTGTAGAGTTGTGAAGAATGAACTCAGGATGCTAGTTTAGTCTCAAAATAAGCATCACACAGATCTGCATATCTTCTGAGATGCGGGTAAGCCACACTGTGGGAAATCCAGGCAACATACACAACCAGCCCCTCGTTGTAGCTGCTAGGGCGCTGGCTGCCCAGGGGCCCTTTCACATACTCGCCCACCTGCCAGGCTTGCACAGGCTGGTCCTCTCCCAGGGTACCATGCAAAGCACAGAGGCTACCTCAGTCCTATGCCACTGTGTAAGCCTGTAGTCAGCACTGCCCTCGAAGCTGTACCCACCCACACAGCCACCTGTACACATCTGCCACTGGCTGGGGCCTGGGGAGCTGCTACAGTGACAGCTGGAGAAGGAGTCTCTGCTGCCTGCCATCTGTAGTTTCCACTGTTGACACCCAAACCTGTGCCTGTGAAATCACGTCCCCCAGGCCTAGTGTCTGCCTCTACTTGCATACTCTCATGCAAGTGTGCTCCCGCCCCTGCCTTCCCACTGGTACGGTACGGACCACCTCCCCTGCACTCGCAACAATTTCATCTTCCCATTAGTTGGTACGATACAGTGCTGACAGTGCTGACTCGTGGCTTACAACAGAGGATTGGTGCCGCACACCTGTAATCCCAGCAGTTGGGAGGCGGAGACAGGAGGATCACTTCCAGTTGGAAGTCAGCCTGGGCTACAAAGTGAGTTCAAGGCCAGCCTGAACTGCGTAGTGAAACCCTGCCTCAAAAAGACAAAACAAAACAAAACAAAACACCCCCAAAACAAAGGATTCGTCCCAATCATGGTAGTGAAAACTTGTAATCCTGGCACTTGGGAGGAAGGTCACAATATGAGGTCATGCTGGACTACACAGCAAGTCTCCGTCTCAAAATAAAAACAAAAACCAACATAAAAATAAATCTTTCTCAAGTGTCCTCTTCCTAAGGATTCCCACATCTGGTGCTTCCACCTAGAAGTGGCCGCTGTCAACACATGGGAAAGTATACAGCAGGGGTGGTGAACCTCTGGCACGTGTGCTGCAGTTGGCTGTTTGTTACGACTGAAAACTCTGAAAGGTCTGCCACCACTGTTCCAGGGAATCTGCTTTCCTGGGACCCTGTCCTGCTGGCATGCTGGTTCTCGCCAGGGCCACCCCAGGTGCTCACCTGCTCGCCCCTCCCTCCAGGAGGCAGGGCTCCCCCAGTGG
This sequence comes from Chinchilla lanigera, assembly GCF_000276665.1. NCBI lineage: Eukaryota > Metazoa > Chordata > Mammalia > Rodentia > Chinchillidae > Chinchilla > Chinchilla lanigera. The sequence goes on from NW_004955482.1 coordinate 848,844, forward strand.
GTTGGAGGCTCCACCTCACTGGGCATCCAGTGCCAGGGCACGTGCCAAGGAGAGCAGTTCCTTTCCAGAAGGCAGGGACTTCTACTTTTAGCAGTACAGGTTTTCTCTTCCACTATTTTTTCCGGCAAAGCTTACTGGGCCTATGTATTTCATTAAAGTGTATGCGAACATGCAGTTTAAGGGAGAAAAGAATTATTGTTTCTGTGGATATGAAGCTGAATGCTCTACAAGATTTGGATAAAAAACCTCATTGCTTCAAAAAAGTTGTAGTGCAAGTAGAGATGGGAGAAATAGCTGTCAAGGCCTTGAAATAATGTGCTTTCAACTCCGCGTCCCGGCAGCAGGGCGCTCTGGGTTCACCTCTGGACAGACCACAGGCAGGCTGTGCAGCCAGTGTACCTGTGGGCCACGTGAGAAGGGGGGCAGACAGGTTCTCAGGGCACCACACAGAGTTTCTAGCCCACACCAGCACCCCTAGGCCTGTCCTAACCACACGTCTGCTGGGTTAAAGGACTTCTACAGTAACACCAGCTTCTAGTATCCGGTGTTAATCAAGGGCATTTTGCCCTCATCACATTTCTTAGTAGTTTTACATTCTGACTCATGACGTTTTTAGGAAAAAACAAGCTCTGCATGAGCCCAGCTCAGGTTTCAATGGATCTTACCAACAGGAAACCTTTAAACGTCTTAGGATGTGGCACAGACTGTCAGCATTTCTGTTCAGGATATGATATACTCATGCCCTGACTTCATGAGCAAGAAACTGAGGCCCATGAAGTACGGCACATGTCCACAGGCTCCCCAAGGCTGCGCTGCCCAGGTACTGGGTTCCCTCTCCTCCAAGCTTTTCTACAGCCTCCTCATTTTCTCCTCTCCCCAGCACCCAGACTCCTCTCACTTCTTTCAGCCAGGGAAACCCTACTGGTGCCAGCCCCATGCCTTGCCTGCCTCTGCTGGTGGCTGGGGAGACAGTTGGCTTGGGGCTTCAGCAGGACTGTGGTCTTCCCAGACAACGCCCATCACGCCCCTCCCACGGGCCCACTCTGGCACAGATCTCACTCCCTGGCTGTCGCCCATATGTCAGTGACAGCACACACACCTGCTTGCTGAAGTGAATGTGCTTAATAAGTATACGAGCATAGAGGCCCAATTCTCACACCCATGGCTCCCACAAAACCCTGAAAACCGTGTGTCCTGGGCAAGGTGAGGGCACCCTACCAACCAGGACAGATGTAGCCTTTATCCTTGTGACACCCACTGTCCCCAGGGTGCACAGTGCCCAGACAGACCAATGGCCGCTGAACGCACTTGTGTACTGCATTCTGCAGCACACACCTGCAAAGCAACATGCCAAGGGTCAGTCTGCTGAGGAGGGACGTGTGGAGTCACCATGACCCCCACAGACAGCCCCTCTTTGGACAGCAGCCTTCTTGTCCCCCTGCACATTCACTTTAAAGTCCTCTTGGGCTGGGTCTTGACCAGCCAAATGAGCCCATTCTTCTCTTCATGAGGACCAGAAGTCTGCACTCTACTAAGTCACAAAGGAAGGGATGGGCCTGTGAAGAGCCACACTTAGCCACTGGTGCCCAGTGCCAGTCCTGGTCCTGGACCAGATCAGGGTCCTGGATGTGGAGATGGTGGCTAGTCCACACCTGGACTCTGAGCCCCTCCCAGGGCCACTACATCCCAGGTAGGGTCCAACCTCTAGGTGTCTGGATGGGATCTTGTTTCCGTCCAGGCACCAGGTTTTGTCATCTGGAGGACAGGCCCTAGGGCATGAGGTCTGTGTGGCTCAGGGTCACCCTTGCTGTGCCATCAGTCAGCTGGTCAAGACTGTGACCCCTTGGGGTATACCATGGCCTGCTGCAGGCATGTGGCAGGCTCCCCTCTCTGTCCAGGCCCAAGGCCGCCCTGTCACAAGCCACCCCACAGGACCCAGGCTGACCCTGCCTCTGACGGCTCCACTTAGGCAGGGCGTTTCACACGACTCTGGCCAAAGGGGCAGCACGAAGGCCTGGCCTGGTCTTATGGTACACACTGCTCCTGCACAGCCAGACAGGAAAGCCTGACAACACCAAAGTTCCCTCCTTCCTCCACAGGTCAGAAGTACAAGACATACAGAGGGACACAGAAACACTCCTGAATAGCCCTGATGACAAGACAGGCGTCCCCTCCTCTATCCCAGTGAGACCTCGCCCTGGCCACGAATGCATAGCTCGTTTTAACCCAGGGCTGCAGTCTGTGACACAGACCACAACTCTCCACCTCCTGATACCTGCTCCTCGTGTCCTCAGCTGTGTCTACTGTGCACAGCACCCTGCTCTTGGGAGAGCGACCAGGGCTTCTGAAGGTCTTGGCCCTACCTGAGCCCAAGCCCATGGCTCTGCCCAGGTGAGTCTTCCAAAAAGTGATCATTAACTTAAAGGAATTTTCAATACAGCTTTCTTCCTTATAACTCTCTGGAGGTCTTTCTAGGTGAAAATCCACAAATCAAGTGCTCTTCAGAAAATTACTTAACTGCCCATGAATATTACTCCTCTTCTATACAAAGTCAGTGTTTTAGGAAACAGGAAGGCTGTGCTCACCCAAAGAATGCAAAACAATACCTGAGAGCGCAAAGAGTGAGTCTGTACAAGACCCCTGGTAACACCCGGCAACAACCAGGAGAAAAACAGCCAACACGGAGCGCCACGCCTGCCCCACTCTCCAGCATCCTGTCCCTTCCAACTGCATTCACCTTCCTGCTGCCTGGTCACAAGACAAAGCAGACTCACCCAGCAGCAGGGTCCTGGGAGAATCCACAGATGTGGCCTTGATGCAAGCTGGGACCAAGTCTTGGCTGCCTGTCCTCAGTGCAGAGCATTCCAAACACCAGAGCTGGAATTGGCCTACAACCTTCAACAGTGGAACAACAATGTGCCCTCATGAACATTCACACAATGAAAGAATTCATGGAGGAACCAACCACGCCACCATTTTGCAGAGGTGACTGAGCCCTGTGGTGCTCCAAGTGATCTCCCTGCCTGCTACTCTAAACACAGCTGAGCTCTTGCTGGCAACCAGATCTCAGGTGAGCTTAGCACAGGGAGCTAAACCAAAGCCACAAGCAGTCTTCTGGAGCTGCATTTCAACACACACTCCATCAAACACCAGTTGCAAAGCAAATGCATTCCACAGTCAGTCTGCGATTACGGGCTCTTCCCAAGTGTAACCAATCTGTAGGACACAGCTGCTGCTACCGCCTGGCTGACAGCCTGCCAGAGAAGACTCTATATTCCTTGAGCATTTCACTGTAGACCTACCAGCACAATGAGGTCATCAGGGACACGGCAGCTCAGAGAACTACACGACATCAGAACAAGACAGCCCAGGTGGCAGCAGAAAAAGATGGTATGTAGGGAGGAAGGTGGGACCTAGAGAAGGTGGGTGTGCAGCAGCTGTACCCCAGGGACACACCCTTCAGACCAACGTGAGACAAAGCCCTTAGCCCATGAAAGGATGATGGACCTGAGCCTCAGCACAGGTTTTATTGCCATTCAGACCCCCAAAGTTCAGCTTTAGCTCTCCTGGGAAACTGCAATCAGGCCAACTGTCCCACCTTGGACCTTCTGGGACCCTAAAGAGCTGTGGTGGTGACCTTTAGAAACTGCTCACAGGGCCGAGGATATAGCTCAGTGGCACAAGCACCTGCCTGGCAAGCATAAGGTCCTGAGTTTGATTCCCAGCACCAAAAACAAAAACAAAAACAAAACAAAACAGAAACTGCTCACAGACGGGGGTCCTGGTGTCCCTTGGTGCTGACGCAGAAGCAGACGTCTGGAGCCTACACATCTCACGTCAGACCCACCTGACGCCCTGTTGCACATACGCATCACTCTCACTGCAGGAAGAAGCAGGAAGGGGAGGAGGCAGCCAGAGCTGTGTGAGCCAGCACTGGAGTCCTGCCATGTACTGTCTGAAATCTGCCCAGTCCTCCGACATCCTGCACGCCCCGGCTTCATTCAGCACCCACACCCCATCATGGATGTCATGTCAGAGTAGCCACTTGTGGTCAGTGCCACCATCCTACCCAGCCACAGGCCGCACCATGACCGAGCTGAGTCTAAGTGTTCCCCTGAATTTCTACTGTTCTCTGCAGCAGCACCACTGTGGACACACAAGTGCGCTACATCTGATGTGAGCAAATCCAAGACATACTGGACAAGGACAGCAGCGAGTGGGGCGGGGATATGTTCCCTCCATGCTGGCCTGGACTGAGTGTGGCCACATAGAGCTCTGGGCACTGCTGATGCAGTCGTGTGCGAGCCTCACACGGGGCTGCTAAAGAAGGCCCCTAACTCCCTTAGTCGAGGTCCACTCTGAAGGGCCGTGCACCAGAATGCTTTGAGGAGAGCACACAGGTCTACATGACGCTGCCATCAAAAGAGACCACAGGACTTAACAGAACACTCTGCAACTCCGATTTGTCTGATTGCAGTGCTCAGGAATGAGACTTGATTATTTAAAGAAACCATCTAAGTTTTTCTGAGAGGTTTTCTGGGGACACACGAAGAAAGCTCACTCAAATAACTGATTTTCACAGTCTGAGAACATCAATTTAACACAGCAAAATGATACCAGAGTATGCTGGTGCTAAGTGGGAGGCAAAAAGCAGCCACCACGCTTAGCAGGAGCTGATCCAGGGACGGGTCGCCAGCATCTGAGAATGGCAGCCTGCCGCTCAGGGCTGGGTGGGTACACGGCCAGCTGAGGACCAGCCCAGCTCGCGCTCTTGCTCCAAGGGAGCAGCTTCTCTGGTCGGCACTCAGCTCCAAACATAATTAGAAGAGGCCACAGAGCACTAGATTCAGCTTTCAGGAACCATCTCCAGGTAATTAAAAAGATAAAAGAACAGCAATCAGCAAGAATCGGAAGTGCACTTTTGCGGTGCACAATGCAGCCGTCTCTCCATATCCTCAGGTCCTACTCCTGTGGGTACAAGTGAGCTCAGGTAAAAGCACTTGGGAAAAATCATACAGATACTATACAAACTTTCTTCCTTGTTATGCCTTAAATGACACAGTGTAACCACTCCTCAAGTAACATTAGCTGTGTACCAGGTATCATAAATCCTCTGGAGATGATTTTGAAAGTCTGCAGGAAGAGACCTGAAGGTCTGGTAGCTGTTGGGGGTCCTGAAACCAACCTCTCCTGATGTACAGGGGATGCTGCACACCTGCCTTATGCCATGCATCTGCAAAGAGAGCAGCTGGGGCAGACAGTACTAAGTGGACCCAGCGCCCATTCTGCCTCTTCTTCTTAACAGGAGTTTATCTACCCAACCCTACATGTCAACACCACTGCTGTCTCACAATGCTATCACAGACCTGTTCACAGCACAGACAACACTATGCGTCGACTCAATGCTGCATGTAAACACCAGTGTCCTGCTACAACGTTTATCCCCAAACCACCTACAGTACAGACAATGCTAAGCATCTACGCAACATCTGTTCTCCCTGGTCTTAACACAGAACTTTGGTCTTGTTCAGGGCAGCAATGTGCCCAACTGTGCATTCATTTCCCAGCCGAACTACAGAGGGAAGACCACGTGACACCACTCCAGCCAATCAGGAGTCAAGAGATGTTACAAGGTGGCTTTGGGAAAGCCTTAAAGGGGCAGGACCAGACAGCGCCGGCTTTCTGCCCTGAGCCTTGCTCGTCTTCCTTTCTGGAAGATGGAGGCGATGCTGGGAGTGGGGCAGCCTAGAGGCCTGACAAGGGACATCCCCCACAGGTACTGTTCTCCTGGACCCAGACATAGGAGGGAGTGCTGCAGCTGGACGACGCAGCTGAGGAGGAACACAGTGAGTACTCACAGTCTGTCGTGTAGTCCACCTGGGACGGCTGTGTGGGTGCGCCGTCTGCAGTGTGTGGGGTCGGGGCAGAGCTGTCAGCTTGTGCTTTACGCACCAGGGCTGCCAAGGGGTGATCTGGATCCACCACCTTCAAGGGCTAGGACAGAAAAGACACAGGGTCTTAGCATGTTCTGTGTCTGAGCATGCAAAACTATTCTGGCAAAAAGACTCAACTGTACAATGCAGTGCACATGACCTAGGAAAACCTCAAATGCGCGTGTGCACGCGCACACACATACACAGTGACAGCAGCCAGTGCCAAGGTGGAGTCACCTGCAGCAAGACAGAGAGGGGAAGGGTCACATACACATGTGTCTCAGACAAGAGTGGCCATCCAAGCAACTCAGGAACCTAGGCCCTGTTTCAGAAATAAGAGGTGCAAGGAGGGTCGGGGATGCAGACCCATGCAAAGGCCCTGGGTTCAATCCCCAGTATAGCAATAATGAACTAAGAGACTGGGCCAGAATTGCAGCCTGCACACAGCACTCTTCTGCAGGGATGTCCGACTGGCAGCTACCTATCCCAGCCTGGACCGACACCCTTCTTTCTACTGACCCTCAAGCCAGGGATAACGGTTGGGAATCACACTGTTCTGCCTCTGAAATTCTGCCTTCCTTTACCTACTAGATGTGCCACCCTCAATCAGAGCCACACATATCCAGACTGTCCCCCTCTGCTCATTCCTGGAGTAAGCCTCACAGCCCGGAACCACTGCCTCTATTCCTCAAGGGGGCAACACACAGATGGAGGTCTTGTCTAGCCATAGGCAAGGGCTCAGCTGGTGCAGAGGAGCTTAGGAAGCACCTGGCTTCATCTCCTTAACAACTGCTAAGCAGAGGAAGGAGGGGACACTTGGACTAGACTGTAACTGTCAAAGTGTTAATGTCCCAGCTCACAGAAAACTTGAAACTTCATCCTTCCTTAGAGAAATTTCTGATTTTTTAATGAACAACTTTCATTGTCCAATCAAGCAAGAATCATCCCCTCCAGGGATTAGCCAGGTGGCACGGCTGCCGAAAACTGTGCTTAAATCTCACAGACCTCTGCTTTTTACATCACAAATGGTAGGCTAAGACAGTACTTTTGCTATGAAGAACACGTGCAGTCCAGTGCTGAGATCATACCTTCATGAGCTCTTCAAGGCGGCTGCTCTTCTTAGAGGCAAAGAGAGATGGGTGCAGGTAACTCCCATCTTCCTCCTCATCCTCATCCTCGTTGTCAGAGTTTGTCCCTGACTCTGAAATAAAAATTACAGTTCATGATTTTAGTGTCAATGTACACTTGGACCACCACACTGTCCTCCATATGTATGTGCAATTAAAATAACTTTTAAAATACATTTTGGTATAAGGTGAGAAAAAAGTCCAAATACACTATGCAAACCCTCAACAGCAGTCAAGGGTAGAGCTACTCATGGCCATTTTGGTGCCATGTGCAGACACCCGTGAAGCACACTCCCCAGTCACTTAACTGGCTCAGAGGAGAGCCGGGCAAGAAGTGAGCTGGCCCCACCGCTACCTGCATCGTGGCCTGCTCAGCTCTCACAAGTCTGGGGCTCTGTAAGAGCTCTGGCGTTCACTTATCGAAAGGCGAGTCTTACTGATTCACGAAATGTCAAGTAACACCAACAGAAATTTAAAAGAAAAACACCCATAAAAAAGTTGCAGAACATGGGATCTACAATGAGACCACACAACTGGGCTGGGGTGCATTTATTATAAACCCCCATCAGTAGGGGGTTTATTTATGGAACTGATTTGAGATGTCTGCTTTCAGCAGGAGGAGAACAGGAGTCTGTGAAAGACAGAAAGAAAGGCTTGTCCCTGGACACTACTCAGAAGATACACAACTGGCCTTGGAAATCGAACTAAACAATCCACTTCCATTCCCTAAACACTGTATACAAGCACAATCACTGGCAAATAATCTGACGAAGTGTGAAACTCACCACTTTCTCTATGAAATGTTAAGCAAGCCAAACAAGAGAAAAACTTTCCCACCAAGACAATTCTGTTCAGATGGGATCAAGAGTTATTTTTATTACATCCATGTCTAAAATAGATTAGCTAAGAATCTGCTACAGGCCTAGATCTCAGGGTGGCACCCCTCCAGTCCTCTGGAATCAACCCTCACCCACCACAGCCTGACACGCTGAATCAAGAGAGAAGCAGGTCCACATACTTTTTTTCTCCTCGTTCTTGTTTTCGGCCAACACTGTATACCGTCCTTCCTTCATAGCCTTCTGGATGAACTTGTAGTAGGGGTTGAGGTAGTGATCGAAGCGAAGGAAGTCAAACTGAGAGTTCCGGGCCTGCTTGGCTTTCAGCATTATTTCAAACTGCGCTCCCTGCTTGCACACAAAGTTGGCCGTGCGCTCGATGATGGCATGCATCTTGGCAGTGGGTGGCTATGAGAAAACACACACCAGTGTTACTGACCTGTCCTCTGATCTAACTGAAAGACAGAAGCAGCCTCAGTTACGCTGTCTACCCAAGGAAGGAACGCGCCCAGTCTGCGACACAATGTCAGCCCATCTGCATCTGAATCTTGCCAGTACTGATGGGGAAGAAGACACACCCAGGGCATGGGTCACCTATCTTTGTATAGACCCACAGGTGTGAGGCTTTTCTTTTTGGTCTTTTTAAGACAGGGTTCAAGGAACAGCCTGCAGTTCAGGCTGGCCTTGAGCTCACTTTGTAGCCCAGGCTGGTCTCGAACTCGCAACAATCCTACTGCCTCAGCCTCCCAAGTGCTGCGATTACAGGCGTGTACCACCACACCGGCCAAGCAAAGCTTTTCTGCACCACATCCACATGTTTCTAAGCTACCTGGCTGACTCTCAGGAAGGGGTCTTGACTTTTAGGAAGATGCATGCAAAACCTTTCACCTACACACGCACCTTTCCAGAGGCAGAGACGCATGTTTCGACACTCCTCAAGGATGGAAGACTCCCTCCTGCCCCTTTCCTTCCTCAGCAGCCACGCAGGCTCTTCTGGTGTGGAGACCCTACCTCCCACCCAGCCTTTGGGCGTTGGGGAAACCCCCAGGCTCATGCCAAGGCTCCTCTTCTGCACCTTGCCACCCTCAAGTTCCTGCGCCCTGCAAGATGCCGCTTGGTTTCAACTTGAACCAGAGAAAGCCAGACAAAGGCAGCCTGGGCGGCCTGCTACAGCAGCACAGGGCTGGGGCACGTGCAGGTGGCAGGTTCTCTCCTTGCCTTCTGTCCCGTTTCCCACCAGCAGCCAAGCCCCTACTTCACTTGCTATAGAGTCTTGCCTGCTAGGTCACATGCTTGCCATTTCCTGCCCGTGAAGAGACCTCGCCAGGGATGTGAGGGTCATCTGGCTGCGACATCTGTCACCCCATTGATCACCAGGGTTGATTCAGCTGATCTGGCTGCCTAGGTGGGTGTCTCCTTCCTCCCTCAATGCTCCATGAGCATCCCTCCCGAAGCTGTGCGCTCGGTCAAAGAGGACGACCACCCCGATAGAGGAGGACCGTTTCTTGGTCAAGGGTATACGAGTAGCTGCGCTCCCCTGCTAGAACCTCCAAACAAGCTCTCAAGAGACCTTGCCAGACCAGAAGCCAGATCTCTCAAAAACTTTCAATCAAAGAAGAGATTCACATTAGGAAATCACAAGAAAATAAAACTGGAAATTATTCTCATGAAACATGGGCAGTTAAAGAATTCAACATGCTCAGTGTAGTTTCAGGGCCTCATCCTTCATAAAATACAAACGACTTCATTTCAAAATTTAATTTCTGAATTAATAATGTTCTTCACATTTTAAAAGGACAAATGTCTACAATTAAACTTATTTAGATCCCCAAATAAATTAGTCTGTGTTAAAAAGCCACTGTGCAAAAAAAAAAAAAAAAAGCCACTGTGCACTGAAATAGGGATCTGATGCAGATTTTTGCCGGCTTTAGCCAAACAGCAAGATTCGTCTTTAAATAAATGGCAGAATTCCACAAACACAGCGATGACTAAGGGTCACTTCAGAATACGGATCTTTCGGGGAAAATAGCCTATTCACCAGACCAGCTTTGGGTCTAAAATATATAAAAAGTAGGTCCATTAATGATGTAATATCCTGACCACAGTGGCTGAAATTCAAAAGCACTTATGAACACAGTTCAAGATCTGCTATCAGATTAAGAGCATCTGAGATAAAAATATCTGGCTTAGAAAAAACCATTCTTTTCCACTCTGTTATGCAGATTTAGACTAATTCTTTTCTACTTGAGAATAAACATCAGGATCATTCCCATCATACAATGATATCTCAAAGACAGAGACAGTAGGGGTTTGGGAGGTAGACTGCGCATTGGTTCCGTCTTAGCACCAGAAGAACAGCTGACAAATCCAACACATCCCTATGCACAGGTACAAAATCACCTGATAAAATGGAAAAGCTTCCATACGGAAGCTTTCAGGTAAGAAAGCCAGGTGCTGAGAGAGCGGCTATACCCGGTAGGATTTCTTTTTTTTTTTTTTTTTTTTGGTTTTGTTTTTCTCCGGTACCAGGAACCGAACTCACGACCTTGCGCTTGCCAGGCAGGCGCTTTGCCGCTGAGCTAAATCCCCAGCCCCCTACCCGGTAGGATTTCCAAGAGCATCCCTGTAGGTTTAAGGCAGCAAAGTACCAGGAAGTGGGAGAGCAGAGCCCCCACAGATAGAAATGCTGGACTTAGATCCAGCAGGCGATGCCTTCACCTCCACCCAGGATGGTGAAGCACAGCACCCAACCAGGTGGGGCAGGTGGCCAGATGACTGGCGGTAGGTAGGGACCCCCTGGAAGGCACGGCGTGGGGTGAGTGGGAGAATCAGCCCAGAGCCCCGGGGAGCAGCTGGGCAGGCCTTCTCCACAAGGGAAGAAATATGAAATGCCCACTTTGCCCAACATCAGACCGTCACATTCCAAACAGGAACAAAATCATGGAAGGAGCAAAGGCAGCAGCAGGAAACACAGGGAAAGATTCCAGCCTCTTGGGAACAGGAAAAGTCTTCCTAAGCAAGCTTCAGGAAGTGATGGCATAGAAGAGTAGTGACAGCAAGACCTGGCAGGTCACGGGAACCCACCAGGAAAGAGCCCCACACAGTTACAAGATGCGGACCTGGACAAGCACCGAGAGCCAGAGGAGGGAGGTACTGGGTAGCCGTGAAGGGTCCTCCTCAGGGGCCCTTAGCTTCCTCCTCCTGCCACCCTCCACACGGAGCGGCACCTATACTGGGATGAAAACCCTCTCATCTATGCAGTACTTGTTCAGTAAGGCTGAAGGTCCAAGCCCTGAGCTGGCTGCTCAGCTGACTCTTCTATGCCTGACTCAGAGCAACTCCTCCAACCTCTCTAAGCCTCGCTGCGTCTCGGCGGGATCATGGTTAACGACTGCAACTACTTCACCACTGTGAGCACCAGGTCAGACACCTGGGCGCAGAAGCTCTGCCTGATGCCTGGCACACAGTGTGAGATCAATAAATACACGTTATTTTTTAATCTAACAAACTATAAAGTGCTGTACCCAGCAGCAACCAAACTTGGGGTGGTCCTCCCCTTCTCTATGTCCCTGAGGCAGTTTGCCTCCAAGTGCTTTCTAACAGGCCTGTGGAGCAGCACAGCTTCTGGGCCCACAAGTGACCAGTGGCTGAGGGAAACAAGAAAAACACACGCCAGAGAACAGGCAGGTCACAGAGAACAGCAGACATCACTCCTCAGGGTGGGCTTGGAGCCCCACGTGCCACCTGCAGTGTCTCAGGAGACAGGAGGGCAGGACGGGGTGGGGGACACACTCTCACCTCCACCCCCAGCTGTTGTCAAGCACCAAAGCCACAGCACAGCACCCACGCAGAGTGGAGCAGGAAACAGCCAGATGGCCAGCCCACGACCACAGATCGGGAAAGGGATGACTGAATGTACCATGTTGTGATATATATGTGGAGCTGTACATCTGGAGAAGAAATAGGCTCCAAGTTCCATGGAACAGAAAACTAGACACACCAAATCATTACAAAAAGCTAAAAGTTCGTGCACGCCTATAATCCCAGTACTTGGGAGGCTGAGGCAGGAGGACTGCTGGGAGTTCAAGGCCAGCCTGGGCTATGCAGTGAGTTTAAGGCCAGCCTAAACTACACAGCAAACTGGTCTCAAACAACAACAACAACAGCAAGCTAGAAGTTCAGATGTCAGACCCAGTGAAGGGGCTGGGGTTTGGAGGGCCTACAAAGGTTGGGGGTAGGTACCAAGCAGGAGACAGGCAGGGCCTCAGCATTTGACTCTCAGGCTCTTCTCTGCAGAGGTCAGGCCCAGGGAGCCTGAAAGGACCTGCTGTCTGCACCACCAGCCTCCCCTGGGCAGTGCCTGGTCACCCTGTCCAGCAAGCAGGGCCTAGCACGAAGTCAGCAGGTAGGACAGCCTCACCCACACCCCCAGAAGTGGGCAGCACAGCAAGCGGTGGCGGGACGGACCATGGCCCCATCACTAGTCAGAAGAAACAGACACATGCAGGGAGGAAACAAAAATCCAGGCCAGAGCCAGCCAGGCCCCAACACAGGACCCATGGGAGCCAAGCGGCCTCCTCTGGCCACAAGGGCAAGTGTCAGGACAGGAAGGGTGCCTGCACACCACCTCAGGAGAGCACATCTTTAGGAGGATGTGCAGCACAATGACAGCAACATGATCAGCAGGTGGACAGAAACATAAGCAGCAGCACATTGGCCAAGCCCACAGAGGGCCTGACACAGCTGTAGATGCAAGGGCGTGGGCAGCAGGGAAATGCTGCTTTGTCATCTGCCTTCTCCACTTGAAAAGCAGGGGAGAGAGGGCAAGGCCGTGGAAGTTACACTGAACTAACCTGGGCTGGCAGCAAGCGGACCTGTGGAGAATGTCGGGCGCCTGCCGCCTGCCCAGGGACTCAGCACACTGCACATACATACGACCAGACACCTGCACCCCAGCACTCACAGTCCAGTCAGGTAAAGGTCAAAGAGAATACTTTTTGCTGAGCGTGAATACTTGGGAAACCCTTCACAGGCGTGCACGTATAATAGACATTTTAAACATCCCTAGTAAGTACATAAAAACCCTATAAAAGCCAGCAATGGTGGTGCACACCTGTAATCCCAACAGTCAGGAGACTGAGGCAGGAAGATCACCTTGAGCTGGAGGCCAGCTGGGGCTACACAGTGAGTTCAAGGCCAGCCTGGACTGCATAGTGAGATCTTGTCTCAAAAACAGAAAGAAAACAAACACAAAACCCTATAAAGCATAGCAAACAGGCATGACAGTTGAGACCCAGGTCTGATCCTGCCTCTGATCAATATTTTGTGACCTCCTCTAGTTGCAGTTTCCTCACCTATAAAATGAAGGAAGCAATGGTACTTACAGGGTTGTTAACACTACAAGAGAAAATGCATAAAAAGCGTCTTACCCCAGGGCCTAGAATGTAGAACTCCCTCTATAAATGTTCAGAAACCAAACCAAACCTGTTTGCTTGGAACCTGTTGTAACTGAGCCTTAACTTACCAACTGAGACTGTGTGGTGAGACCACATGAGCCCTACCTTGGCTGTCCTTCTTGGTCGGGCAGCCTGGGCAGGGCTTGGAGACAAATCACAACAGGCAACACTGCCCAGAGGATGGATGGCAGAGATCGCATGCCCAAGAACCACATCAGAAAATGCCAGAACATGGCCCAAGCCATGCACTGGGGCACTGCCAGCTCTGATGCAGTCTGTCCACGCCAAGCGAGCTGGGGACTCGACCCATGACCGCTCACACAGACACAGCACGTCGAGCGCCTGCTCTAATTCCACCTAACTTCCAGGCAACACGGTGGAGTGCGACCTCCTCCCCATCAGCTTGAAGACCCCCACAGTGCCTGATCTACTGGCGGCAATGAGGATGCACAATGCTTGTGAAGGTGCTACGTACCAGCTCCACATCCGGGGGGACGTTCAGTCCTAATGGGGCTATGAAAGGCTCTTCATTTTCTTCCAAATGTTCAGCCTCATTTTTTTCTGTAAAAGAGAATTAAAAACTTGAGACTGACAACTAGGGAAGAAGGCACTGCAGATGGGCAACGATACTGAAGAGCGGCAACAGCTCTCCCGGCCCTCATCCCCCACCCCCGCCTCCTGAACACATTCTCTCCTGCTCAGCCCATCACAGCGGAGCAGACCTCCTTGGTTCCCCCAGAGGAGGAGGAGGAGCATGCTGCAGGGTCAGGTGAGGTGCAGGCCCGGAGAGTGGCTGCAGGTCGGAGGGGACGGGTGACAGCTTCACAGGGCAGGATGCGCCACTCAATACAGGCGTGGGGCTCAATGGCGTCGGCACTGACACCGCCCCCCCACTACTCAGTGGCTTCTTAGCCGCAAGGTAACCAATCCTGATCATCAAATTGTAAAGCACCTGGTCAACACTGTCAAAGCCGCTCCACCTAAGCAGCTGGTCTCTTTTTCAGAGAATCTGATTTACTTTGCCATTTCTATTTCTTCATTAATGACTCATTCAAGGAATATTTGTCTATGTGCTAGACAAGGTACTACACTTAACAACTTCATAAATTTCCAAGTTCCCAAATACATCTCAATGACCCACAATTACTACTTCAAAGGGACACGGTGAAATGTACAAAAATCAGCCTAACTTTAAAAAGGAACTTTTTTGGTGCACTAATATGGAACCCAGGGGTCTTCTCACTGAGCTGCATCCCCAGAACTTTTTTTTTTTTTTTTTAATTTTGAGACAAGACCTCACTAAGTCCCTAAATTGCCAAAGCTGGGTAAAACTTGTGATCCTCCTGCCTCAGCCTCCTAGAGTGCTGGTATTACAGACATATGTCATCATGCTCGGCAAAACACAACACTTTAAAAGATTTCAGCATACACTTAGGTTTTATTCTGAAAAAGACAGCACTAAAGAAACAAAGAAATCTTCATTAAAATTAACGTTCCCACCACGCACAGCGCACCTCTCGGGCAGATCAACAATCTACAGGTGTCTTCTTTCAAACCCAGCTCCTTGGTGAGCCCAAGGATGCGTCCTGAGCGGGTTTCACTGTATGTAACAGCACGAGGCTTCTACTCTGAGGAGACCCAAGATGATTACAGACCTCAGGTGAGAGATGCACAGTGTCCCTCACATCTGCTTATGGGTCCCCTGCTCTCTTCTGAGAGGGCAGAGTCACCGCTGGCTCAAGATGTTCCGAAATCAGCAGCCCTGCTGCTTGGCTCCAGCAGCCAGATGACACAGTAGAATTGCAACGTATCACAAACACTAATTTACAAGGATTTGCTATCGGAAAAATGCCAAGTAACTACTGAGCTTTCTCAAACCCTTTTTGGGAATTCGAACAAGGCACAACTTTCACTGTATTTTCCTAAAATATAAAAAGAGATTAAAACCTATGGTCTATTCCAATACCCTTTCCGTAATGTGAAGCTGTTCTTCAGCATAAAGGCATTCTAGTAGAAAAAAAGAGTCTGAAACAGATGGATAGAGATTTGGTCCATTCTGACATATGCCTGTTCACAGAGAGGCAGCTTTAGCAGCATGAAATAAAAACTACTACAACACAAACCCAGATCCACATAAATTCAAATAACCTTTCTTCTAAAAGATGGATGAGTAATGATGAAAGCACAGAGCACAGGGACCAGGCTGGCAAGACGGGCTGCTGAGGGGAGGCAAGTCAGGCTATGCTGACAGACACAAAGGCTCAGCAAATGCTTCTAGCCAGGACCATGAGCCTAAAAATACTAAAAATGCTAATATGTTAATTTAAAAAATCATGGTAATGGCTCAGGAAGGCACAAAATTATTTTTTATTTCAAAGAATGTGACAGAGCCTGGACGTCAATGATGCCGGACTCCACACTGATTTCTGTTAAGTATGTGACGGTGTTTCATTTCTATGCACAAATTAAACATAAAATGTCAAGTTGTGTCACTGAAGCCCAATTTCCATTAAAAAAATTAATTAGCATATGCTTAGAATATGATTCTAGAAAAGAACATTACAAAATACTACAAAGAACTTTATAGACGATAAAGTCACATGGACACTGACAGAATTAAATCATTAGAGCAAAGGTTACCATCACTTAGTGCACTAATGATGCTACCCACATCAACAGTGGATGGACAGACAGCCACGCTAGGCAGCAGGTGCTGCCAGCTCTGTGGCCAGAGTCTGTCTCAGCTTTGAGCTCTGCTGTAGGAACATAAACCCACAGCACAAAAATGGGCATGGCTATGTGCCAATAAAGCTTTATTTATAAAAATCTGGCAACAGGGCGTGTGGTAACAGCCTCCTCACACCTACTCTACAATGTTAGGAAGATGGACTTTCCTAAAGATTAAATGAGCTCGAAAAAGGTGCCTTTTATACACGTCTATTCTTTTTTTTTTATTATTTTAAAAATAAAAGGAGGAAAACATTGACAGACAACCTTTTACAAAACAGCAAAAGAACAGTACAGACAATACAGAGTTACGAACAAAGTGGTAGGAAATTAACAATGCTTGTTGTATTACATACTGATATCTTCAAAGTGGTTTCTCATGAAAACTGATAGAGACATGCAATATTGATCAATCAAGGACTCAACAGTTTCTTTCAGCAAAGAAATAGAAAACAGTAGATCAACTATGTTAACTATCCTGTACAACAGATATAAAATTTCTCCTTCTTTCCCTTCTCTTTTCCCACATCCCAGTTGTCTTTTACCCTTGAGTGTTTTCCTATCATTTCACAATGTCTATCATACCTCCTAGTTTAAATTAACTCTTTCAGGTTTTATAGTAGTGAAACAATGCGGTGCTTGCACATGCAGGTCTGATTTATTTCACTTATGAGTATGGTCTCTAGTTGTGACCATTTACCTATAAAGGCCTCGAGTTTATCTTTCTTTATAGCTGAGTAATATTCCATTATATGAAAGTACCACAATTTTCTTATACAATCCTCAGTGGATGGACATTTGGGTTGCTTCCACAATTTAGCAATTACAAATTGTGCTGCTAAGAACACAGGTGCACATGTATCGCCGTGACATGATGTTTTTAGATCTTCAGGGAAAATATCCAGAAGGGGAATAGCTGGGTTGAATGGGACCTCTAGACCTAGTTTTCTGAGGAATCTCCAAACTGATTTCCACAGTGGTTTCACCAGTCTGCATTCCCACCAGCAGTGGAGAAGGGTTCTATTTCTCCACAGCCTCGCCAGCATTTGTTATTGGTTGATTTATTAATGCTAGCCACTCTTACTGGGGTAGGGTGGAATCTCAATGTTGTTTTAATTTGCATTTCTCGAATGACTAACGACGTTGAACATTTTCTCATGTATTTATTTTCCATGTGTATACCTCTATTCTTTGTGACATGGTGATAATTTGCACCTTCCTTCTGATAAAAACTGGATTTTAAGAAAAATAATTTATGTGATCCAGAGATAAGATGACAAAATCTGAACAATTTGGAACCCTAGCAGGGATCTTATTCTGGATAAATGTTCACTTCTTACACCTACAAGATTTCCAGCGTATCATAACCTCAGAAGGACAGGCTCACGGGTCTACACATAAAGTATTAGCCAAAGCTGAACTCTGCGCGCTTTGAACTATACTTGGAGAGTCTGCAAGCTCACAAAACAGCACTGTGCATGGGATTCTTGTCTGAAGGATCACAGGGGGCCTGGCAGAAGGACAGAAAGGAAAGCCTGTGGATATCTGCTGCCCTGCCTCAATCATGCCCCTTTGAGGAGGGCAGGGGACCCTCGTGCAGCTCCCTCAGACTTGTTACTCAAGGACAACGAATGTGGTCCCAGGTAACAGAGGAAGTTATCTCTGACATGAACACTCAATAGCTGTGATCTGAGTTGCTGTTCCACACATCTGAATGCCTTTCCAAAGTCAGAGCTCTCCTCCTCTCCCACACAGTGTCCTTGCAGGTAGGGGAAGGTCCTCAGTACCTCAGCCTCACATTCTATTGCTGTCTCCAACTGGCAACGGATTGGTATATAGCACTGGGATGATGCTCCAGGCCTTAAGGAAGTGGCCAAGGACATTTCCCACTATACTGTGTGAAGCTGGGTTTTTTGGACAGCACTATGTTTTATACTCAAAGTCCCAGAACTGACCCAAGAAAACACTCATTTAAACACTCATTTTTAATTTTAGCCGGGGATATAACTCAGTAGTATGAGCGCTTGCCTGGCAAGCGCAAGGTGCTAAGTTAGATTCCTGATACCAAAAAAAAAAAAAAAAAAAGAGAATTAAGACTTTTAATTTTATATTAAAAGTCTTATGTAGCCGAGCATGGTGGCACATGCTTATAATCTCAGCATACTGGGAAACTGAGGCAGGAGGTTCACAAATTCAAGCCCAGCCTGGGGCAACCTGGTAACTTAACAAGACCCTATCCCAAAAACCAAAACAGGTAGCACATGCCTGTAATCCCAGTATCCCGAAGGCTGAGGCAGGAGGACTGCTGCAAGTTCAAGGTCAGCCTGGGCTATATAACGCATTCAAGTCCAGCCTGAACTATACGGTGAGATCCTGTCTCAAAAAAGCCAAAACAACCTCCTCCACAAAATAACAACAACACCGCCACAAACAAAGACAAAACAACAGCAGCAGCAGCAATAAAAAACAAGCCTAGGGAATTTAGCTCAGTCCAAAGGCCCCAGGTTCAATTCCCCAGTAGTGGGAAAAAATAAAGTCTTGCGCTGCTTTCTACTAGCAATAACCGACTCTCTGGGTGTCTCCCCAGCTCCTGCCATCACAGCAGCTGTGGAGGAAAGACACAGAAGCAGGCTGTGTGTGGGAAAGGTAATGTTCATCCGTCCTAGCCAATGCCTACCCGACAATGCCTCAGAATGAACCTTGGAGGATACTGACAAGGATGTCACAGCCTAGGAACAAAGAATCCGGGGGGCACCTCACTGTCCCCTGAACTGAAGAGGGACACATGAAAAGGCAGTATGGGTCTGAATTCATCTTCCACTCGTTAGCCATCTCTCCCAGGATCTGGAAGTGGCAGGGCTGCTGCCCCTATGCTCACCAGTGAGCCAGGCGCCCTCCTCTCTCACCTCTCTGTTTGGAAGGCTCTTCCTCCTCCGTGGGCTCTGACGGGTCATAGTAGTCGCTGCCGTAAGTGAACCCGACAGCGCTGTAGTTACCATCTTCTGCCAGGGCTTCACTCAATCGCTTGTACTCTTCCTCTTGAATAAAAATGAGAATTTTATTAACAAAAATAAAGTTTACTCAGAAAAATTTCATACATCTCTAAGGTTGTAGCTATCAGTCAGTAAAGCATATAACACACTGTCTTCAACCTCTTTTTGAGGTACAAATGTTTCTAAACACACACACACTTTACAGTTATCAATATGTACTTTTGCCAGTACATGTTTACCACAGACAGCAGAATACACATCTTTTGTGGAAAATTTCTTCCTGCCAAGAAAACTTTGGGATTAAGAACTGTATTAAAGATCGTTAAGGCAAAGACAAGAACATCAATTTTAATTCATACGATACTGTTAAAGAAGAACAGTTAAAGAGTTTGGTTTTTGTTTTTTCAAATCCCAGTCTGCCCTCAAAAGCTGGGAAAATTCTTTGTGGCTCTATATATAAACTATCCTGAGGTCCTCTCAGAACGCAAAGACTCCTGTTTTTCCAATCCACTGGGTACTGTCAAGATAATATCAGAAAGAGTGAGTATAAAAAAATGAATGGGAGTAAATTTTTAAATACTTAAAATTGTAAAAAGTTGTGGCTGAAGTAAGTCTTTCTTGAGCAGTACCTTGCCTTGCCTCCTCCTCAAGCAAGTCCGTATGCAAGGCTAAATACCTCTCTTCATCACACAGCGCCTCTACCCGCGCCTCCTCTTCCGACAGCTGGTAGTCTCTGTTCCAAGTGGCATACTCAGCATCATACGCAGAGAGGTCATGCAGGTGACCGCGCCCATCATATCTGTAATGCGAATATGCTGGTCAGCAGACAGAAGTCAACGCCTGGGCTGGTTGCCTGTGACAGACTAGGTATATACTTACCAATTAAAATAATGAAATAAAAGTATTAAAACAAATGTCAAACTCTTCCGATTTATATTTAATGTGGCTAGTCACTTCTCACCTACTTTTAAACTCACGTTATCTTTACAAAGTCTGAACTGTGTTCCATAGTGCTTTAAGGCTAATAACTAAGACGGACAGTCCTTTTGTCATAAACGGCATCCGCCTCACTAGCAGATCTTACCGTGTATGGTTGGGTCAACCATTCAATGCCACTTGCAAAAAAAAATAAGAAACAAAAAAAAAACAAACTTTTTCTGAAGAGTTAAATATTATAGCTTATATTCACACAAACCAAATACATAAATACCTATCCGTAAGAACCAAACGGTCGAAATTTCCTCGCTTCTTTCTGCTAGTCCCGAACGCTCAGGAGAGATCTTCATCAAAGACACTTGCGTCCATTGGAGGTAAAATCTTGGCTAGGCTCGCCCCCTAGCCACTTGGCTGAGGAAAGAAGTGCTGGGTTATGTGGTAGAGAGACACACATACATAGGAACAGTCACATATACATGCAGTTTAAGGAGGTTCACGACGGGCAACACCGCTAGAAGATGCAGTGTCAGTACTTCCCTCTACACTTCATACCCCAGGAAACAAAATAAGTGTTCCCTCTAGACTTCATACCCCAGGAAACAAAATAAGTGAAAACGAATCCATGTTTTTCTTGCATGAACAGTAAGTACCAAACTGAGAATGAGAACACTTTCTGCTTGCTACGTTTCAACACGAAAGATTCAGTGAAGATGTTGACGATACATAACTATCAGATAATAAATGAATCTTTGAATTTTTAAGAAAAACACTCAGATTTTGAGTTGCAAAAGCACATGTAAAGTGACAAAAGTCTGCTTCATTTATTAGCACTGACTTTTGAAATAGGAATCAATTAAACAGAAAAAAAGTCCATAAATCCCAAGGAACCCAAGCACTGAATTTTATTAAATTTAAAAATTAGTTTTACTTTGACGTAAACCTCCTTAACTTACAAATGTAGATTATTACTAAAAAATATTACATGTGTAGGGTTTGCTCCCCACCAGATTTGGGAGACCTAACTCAAATCATGTACAGAATGATACGGAAACTGTATCAAGAGCCGAGCTTAGTGATACATGTCACAAGACACACTTTGGAAAGCAAGCCGGTAACTGAGGCAACATTATTTGCAATAACCATGGAAGTTCAAGGCTCAGCACTTGGGCAGAGCCGAAGCCACTGGGTCCAGAGCTGATCTGCTCGGTTCCCCTCCCTCCAGGAGTCTTTGCTTCCTAGATCCACCTTCAGGTGGAAACATGAGGGATGGCAAAGGCCTGCTTGGCCATTAATGAGTCCATTCTGGCCAGCCCAGAGGTCATCCCTACAGTCACGTTCCGGGGCTCTGCAGAATCCAGTTCTAATCGTCCCAAGCGACGGGCCTCCTCCCCTCGGAGACTACGCCGCAGCTTAACGGCCGGTCACTGTCAGCCTTTCGGTCCGGGCCCCAGAAGCAGTGCTGCCCAACTGGCAACAAATCCCAAACCTCGGTGGGGAGGAGGAGGAAAGGGGGCCTGAGAAAGTAAGAGGGGGAGCAAACAACCTACACCACGTAGTCATCCTCTTCAAATCAAGCACCTTTAGGAATCCCAATCCCGGCCCTTCTGCCCGAACCCACGATCGCTCAAGCCCCGGGAGGGATCGCCTAACACGGGCGTGATTTGAGAGGAGACAAAGCACTGGGAGTCCAACTCCACCCCTCGGCTGCCGGAGACAGTGAAACCGGCCCCAAGATCGCGACCCCGCGGGCCAGGGGCCGCCTCCAGCCGACTTCGCCGCGACCCTCCCGCGCGAGGGGCTCGGGCGTCGGGGTCCTGCCGGCCAGGGGCGCCGCGCCAGGAACGGTTCAGGCTGACTTCGGGTCCCAAACAGGTTTCAGGAGCAACGCGCCCCGGCTCCCCGGCCCGGCGAGGCGCTCCCGCAGAGCCTCCGGGCGGGCTTCACCGTCCCCTCCCCGCACGCGCCCCGCGGCTCCGCACGACCCCGGTCCGGTCCCGGCCACCGAGTCAACATCAGGCGAAATCAAGCGGGCGAGGGAGGGGAGACGCGGCGGGCGGGGGAGGAACCGACCTGTCGATGAGGATCTTGGGGTCCCCCATCCAGGGGATGAGGTGCTGTCCCTGCTCCTGGGCCAGGGCCCGCTCGTCGTCCCGGAACAGTTTGCAAGCATAGCCGAAGACCAGCAGCTCCACTCGGCTGCCCCCACCGCCCGCGCCGCCGGGCCCGGCCTCCTCCTTCGCGCCGCCTTTCCGCTCGGGCTTGGCGCGGCCGCCTCCCGCGCCGTACATGACAGCGTCCCCGGCGTTCGGGCCGGTCGTCTGCTGAGCCGCGCGACGTCCCCTCTCCCTCGCCTGGCCTACCCCCTCAGTCAAAGACTCCGCATCCCGGCCACAACCGCAACACCGCCGCCATGGGGGCCACAAAATGGGGGAAGAGCAACTTCCGGCGGGAGGCCGCACTTCCGGTGAGGGCGCCGGCAGATTCGCCATGGCTCTGAGCTATTGGAGCAGATAAAAAATAAACGGGCCTTGCTTTTCTCATTCAGACGCGCAGTCACGATGGGAGTTTCCATTTGTAGGACATGACGAATTTTTTATTTGCGTCTCCTCGGGCGGCATGTAACGAAAGTGCGGGGCTGGACCGCGCGCCAGCTCCCCTGTGGTGGGTGGGGTCCTGATGGTTCTCTCTCGGGCAGTGACTCTGGGCGGAGCCTGTTGGGATCCTGTGCGGCCGGTGGCTCCGCTGGCGGGGTGTTCTACGGTCAGAACCCAGCGCATCTGCCGTGTAAATAGTCTCACGTTTCTTTATCTTTGACATCACGAGTCCACCTCTTGGAAGTTTCCTCTAGAGACAGGTTCTCAAATGTTCTTAAAGAATTATGTGGAAGACGTGTTTTTTGTTCAAACTGATGTTTTTTAAAGCGGCTTTATTGAAGGATAATTGATGTAAAAACTGCACATGTTTAATGTGTATGTACACTTTGACGAATTTGGATGTATGCGTTCAGCCATGCATTAGCACCATCAAAGTGATACACATACCATCACCTGCCAAGCCTCTGTGTACCCCTTCTTCATAATAAGGACACTTCCTCTGAGAGTGACCCTCTCAGCAAGTTTTCAAGCACTCAGTGTGGCGGGGTTAACACTGGGTGTTGCACTGAGGTGCTGATCCCTGAAGCTTACTCACAGCAGGAGAAAACGTCTTCCACTGTTGTTCGTGCTATCAGTGTCTGAGGTTTTAAAGTCACCTTTCAGTAGGTGATGGATGAGGGAAGCCATGCCGAGTCCGGAAGAGAGCACTGAAGGACCCTTAGAACAGGAAACCTCTGCAGGCCTCCGTGGACGGTATCCGGGGCAGGTTGGTGTAGACTACAAGGCGCAGGTGAGGCTTTGGCTGCCGCATCTACCAGCGGAGAAGCAAAGAGCCGTGCTCTGAGTGGGGCAGGCCATCCTTGGGAGGATGCACAGGATTTGGCAGTAATGACACAGCCTGGCAAGTCCTGGTGATGGCACGCAGGTCCCTCTGCAGTAGCATCTTCCCAACGGTGTCCTCAATTGTGTGCACAGAGCTCCTAAGGCCCACAGATGCCTGGGAGCAGGGCCAGGAAGGAAGGGGGACAACATCTCTTAGGTGAGGCCGAGCCACGCACGGGCAAGGACTGGGGACACCACCACAGATGTGGACCTAGGAGCCCTGGTGGCCCTGTGGTCAGTTTCCTTCCTGGGTGCCCTGGTAGCCCCTGGTTGACAGGAGCTTTTTTTGGCCTCAAGGTCACACGAGACATTTGAGTGACTCGGTCTTTCTGTGGTCCTTGTCCCCACAGCCCACACTCTGTGACTCGGCCACTGGCACCAATCACAGCAAACAGGAAGGAGGGGAGACAGTGCGGACAGCCAGGAGGTCAGCAGCCTGGGTC
>NW_004955482.1:876750-920869 GCF_000276665.1 Chinchilla lanigera
CCCTGGAGAACAGAGATTTGTGGTCCTCTGCCCTGGGCAGTGTGTGCCAGGGCCTGCCCTGGATTTTGTGCCCCGGCCTCTCACACACCCACCCTCGCAGCCTCCTGGCCGGGCTGACCCTGGGGACAGAGGAAGAGGAGGTCAGAGGGGTGGTTGTGATGAGTGACCCTAGTAAGGAGGGGAGTGGACACTGTGCCAAGCCATGGGAGCCATGGAGTGTTGTAGAGGGAGGTCATCCTGCCGAGGGTTCCCAGGGAGCCTCCTGGTCAGTGCTGAAGCCTCGGCCTCGCCCTTCACAGCTGGGCCCCGACCCCCCTGAGAACTGTGACCCTGCCTTGGTGAGGTCACAGCTGCAGGGCGATGTCCCACGCTGCAAACAGCCCCTGAGCTGTCCCCAGCCACAGGCGGGCGGAGGCGGAGCTGGAAATAGACCTGCTGTGACCCCGGCGCAGCCACACAGTGCGGGCCGCTGGGCCCACACAAAGCCGCCTTGTGTGTTCTGAGTCTGTCACAGGCACCCTCCGGCCCAGCTGTGGGCCTCGCCCTGACCCCGTCCCTGCTGGCTAGCGGAATGGGCAGGACCGCAGGGATCCTGTCATCTGTCACCCAGCAGCCTCCGCCTCTCCTCCCAGGAAGCCACTGATGAGGCACCCAGGTGTGGGGGCCTGCTGTGTGCACATGTGCTGTGTGTGTGTGTGAGTGTGTGCACGCTGATGTGCTGTGTGTGAGTGTGAGTGTGTGCGCACGCTGATGTGCTGTGCACGCGCATGTGCTCAGTGTGGACCACAGTCCTGGGTAAACTTAGGAAATGCGTGTGCCTGTGAGTGCGTGGGTGTGCCTGTGAGTGCGTGGGTGTGCAGTGTGTTCACGTGTCTTTGCGTGTGTTCGCATGTGTGTCCATGTGTGCACAGTGTTCCTCACGTGTGCATGCACGGCTCAGAGCTGTGTCCCTTTCCCTGGGTGTAGGACCCCCAGGGGCTGTGAAGAATCTGGGACTTTCAAAGGGTTTGGGGGACCCAGGGCAAGTTCCAGGGGCCCTGCAGCCGCAGAATGTCCTCCAGCTGGCAGCAGCCGGTGCCGTCACCGTCCTCTGGCCAGTGGCAGCTGCTGGCTGTCCAGCGCTCTGCCCTTGAGCCAAGCTGGTGGTGCTCAGCTGGGCGAGCACAGGTAGTGTTTTCATTCATGCGAGGTCACTGCTGGGCTCTGCCCATCCCTTCTGGGGGCCAGGACCTCATCCCCATGCCCCAGGAAGACTAGCTGTCCCTGGGCTGGGGCAAGGAGTCTGGCCCACGTAGGGGACTGCATAGCTGGCCCTATTCCTCCTCCACAGGACAAAAACTGCCCTGTGTCCACCTCCTTGGAGGAACGGGACCTGGCCAGGCGGGTCACCAGGTCAGTTATGGCCTCAGCCCTGGACTGTACAAGAACAGGCCCCTGGCTGTGGGATGTGCACACCGTCCCCAAAGGGGATGCCAGCTGCCTCTTCCAGGACGCTCCTGCACATCTGCAGGTCTGAAGTCTGAGCTGCCCCTGCTTGGTCACCTGACCCCAGGGAAGGTGCTAGGTTGGACACACCACACCCCCTAATCTGCGTATCTGGTCCCATAGCCCTGGGATTGGCTCAAGATCATAGCCATGACCTAAGTCTGTCCGATCAGAGTTTGTCCTAGGAGTTTGTCTGAAGCCCCTAGGGAAGGGTGGGGCTCTTTTGTCTTTTGGTGTCTCACATTGTGTTTCCAGATGATTTCTCCACTTGGACATAGGCAGAGTGCAACAATTGCTGAGGACTGCCGCAAAAATTTTTTTGTTTTGTTTTGTTTGTTTGTTTGAGACAGGGTCTCACTGTGCAGTTCAGTCTGGCCTTGAACCCGCTATGTAGCACAGGCTGGCCTCGAACTCACAGCAATCTTTCTGCCTCAACCTCCTGAGTGCTAGGATTACAGGTGTGTGCCACCATGACCAGCTGCAAAAATATTGTAACTTCTTTTAAAATTAGAAGACAAAATGAGCTCTTTGGTGCACAATACTGACCTACTCATGCTCATACCAGTCATGAGATATAATGCTGAATCTGGTTCCGTGAGGGAAGGAGCCCGTGAGCTGGAGGTGCTCGGGGCACACGAGGTCAAAGAAGGTGGCCAGGCACGGCTGGCAGAGGAGGGCAGACAGGATGGCGAGGGAGGGTCACTGGCAGAGGTGTGCTGTGTCCACAGGGCACAGCTGTGTGTGCTGCTGTGGGCAGCTGCACGAGGTCCTCAGAGCACAGATGGGGAGACTGGGCCCCCAGGGTTAACCCCCAGGCCCAGAGTCGCACAGCCTGTGAGTGGTAGCAGCTTTGAACCCGTGAGTTGGCTTCAGCTTGAGCTCGAATGCTGAGCAGTTTCCTATCCAAGGCCGGGTAGAGCCAGGTTCCTGCCAGCTGCCTCTGGGCCCTTCCCACAGCCTTGTGGAGGCCTGGGCAGCGCACCCCTTTCTGTGACCGAGAGCCCAGAGTGGTACACAGAGGCAGAGACAGAGGAGCTGAACAGTCTGTCCGGCCAGGACGCTGGGACCTCAGGCTCCTGAAGGGCTGTGGCCTCCTGGACCCCACTGCCTGGCAATGGGGGAGGTCAGGCTCCAGGGAGCTGAGTCCACGCTGCCCAGGCCTTGACCGCAGCTTCCTGTGGAGGAGCAGAGCTGCCATGACCAGAGGGTCTCGACCAAGGTTTGCAGAGGGGTCAGACGGAAGCCTGGGCATGGGATGGGCCTCTCACCAGGAGGCATCGAGGCCACAGGGGTACCCCTTACCTGGCCTGTGTGTGGGCCTGTGTGAGTGCGTGCGCATCTGGGCTGAGCTGACCCTGTCCCCCTCCCACCCCGAGGCCAGCAGACAGCTACAGGTGGATTTGGGGAGCGCTTTGTTCTCTCCCAGACGGTGGCTTTGCCCAGCGCAATGCCACAGCCCCTCAGCTGGCTGCTTCCACCCAGGCCTGCACCCCTGCACTCCCCACGCCCTGAACCGTAGCTCCTCCCTGGCCACACTGCAGAGCAGCAGGTCCGGCCTGCCCTGCGGTGACTGGGACAAGAGACCTAAGCTTCTGCTGTCTAGGCCACGCCCAGAGGCTGAGGCCCTGCCGACCTGGCCCAGCACCTTGAGGAGTGGACAGCCTGGTCCTGCAGACCTGGCCACAGCCGCCACAAGCCTCCCTTGGAGTCTGTGCTCCTCCGTGCTCTTCAGCACCTCACAGGCGGAGCCTTGGGGTCCAGCACCCTCACTGTGCCCTCTGGGGACTGCCAGGTACAGGCTGGGGCCTTGCGGGGGCAGGAAACGAGGGGCTGATTCGGGAGCCCAGGGTGAGCCCCTGTGGCCATGGTCTCAGTGAAGCAGTGAGGACAGAGCCTGGGCTTGGGCGAGGCCCCTCCAGCCGCTGTACCCACTGTCACCCTGCCGTGTGTCTTGACTCTGTCACCAAGGGAGAAGAGGAAGCCACCGAGAAAGGGACAGGACATGTGCACCGTGATGCCTCTCCTGTGCAGCCCTGGCAGGAGCTGCGAGCAGCAGCTGGGCAGAGCCTCGGGGCTGTGGGTCCAGAGGACGTGCAGGCGCCTCTGCTGGGTCTGGGTCCCAGGCTAGCCCAGCCCTTCTCTGCTGATACCTCAAGCATAGGAGCCTGGGAAATGTTTAATTTCCCTGAAGATGTGCTGGCTGACGTAGGCTCTCACATGGAGCCATGCCAGGGTTTTCTCTGTAGTTCTTACCACTTGGAACCCACAGACAGCTGTGTTTCCACCTGGGGGCCAGAGCTCCACCCGCAGCCCGCTCCCCCGCTGGCCCGCTCAGGACGACACCAGGCAGCCTCGGGAACCACCCTGCCTGGAGCGGCTACGGGACGGCCTCCTCTGACACACTGGGTAGCAGTCAGGCCTGGGCTCCTGTGTCCCTCAGATCCATCCCTGCAGATCCCTGGGATTAAATGTTTTCCCCCAAATCCATGTGCTAAAATCCTAACTCTCAGGCCAGAGTGTCAGGAGGGCAGGACCTTGGGGGCTCACCCAGCCTTGGGGGACACTCAGAGCATATCCAAACGGTAGTGGGGGCCTTTGGAAGTGACCTGGTCAGGTGAGCGCCCCATCAGCAGCCCCGGGGAGGTGCTACCCTGCCTTCCCTCTGCAAGGACTCGGTAAGAAGGTGCCATCTATGCACCAGAAAATGGCCCCTCTGGACACAGAATTGGCTACTGCCTGGACCTTGGACTCCTCAGCCTCAGCACTGTCAGAAATCAAGCTTCATGTTCTATCAACCACCAGCTCAAGGTTTAGTTAGAGCAGTCAGAATGCACCAAGTAGCTCTGAGGTACAAGGTGGTCTTCAGGGAACAGGGCCTGAGGGGCAGAGGGATGCAACCAGGACAGGATGGGAAGGGAAGGTCTGGAGGTGAGCGCGGGCCGGACAGGGGCAGGGGAGGGACCGCCAGGGTGCTGGGGCTGGGCTGGGTCCGGAGTGGGCATCGGTCACCAGCGCTGAGCTTGAGGTTCTGTTGGTGATGAAGGAAGCCGATAAGAAGGATAGTGTCCAACTGAGGAGAAAGACTCAAGCGGGAAACACAGCACCCTGTCTGCCCCGGCTCGGTGAGGGGGGGCAGGGAGGAGCTGCCAGGCTCCTTGAGCCCGCGGTGACGGTGATGGTGACAGGAGACCGGCCCAGGCTGAGGAGGCCTCCTTCTCCTCCTCGCACCGCCTCTCTAGCTCCTTGGGATTCCCCAGCCGAACAATGCAGTGTGACTATTTCACTGTTCATTGAGATTTTAAAAAATGTCAGACATCTCTGCCTGGACTTCTCGAGGCTCCTTTGGGTAGCGTCCTGCTCTCATTTCTGCTTTCATCTTCCTGCGGGTATCAGTGGGGCTCCCACTTCTCTTCTCCCTCCATGGGTTTTCTCCCCCATTGGTTGCTTTTGTCTGTCTTTTCTTTTCTGTTTGTTTTTTTGTTTTTTTGAGACTGGGTCTCACTATGTAGCCCAGGCCGGCCTCAAACTTGCTGTGATCCTCCTGCCTCAGCCTCCCGAGTGCTGGGGCCTGTGCCATCATGCCGGCGTGTCTGGTTCTCGTGTCCCGTGTTTTCCTCTCTGGTGGCCCGCAGCTTGCTGCTCACGGTGGACAGTCTGACTGGCGGCTCTGTGTGTCTTTGGCCCGTATGTGCTGTGTGTGCCGTGCCGTGGCTGGGACATTTTCCCGGAAGACACCTGGTGTTGGAGTCTGTGGTCGCTTGTCATGGCTATTAGATCCCTGGGCGGCTAGACCCCACCTTTAGTGCCCTATGCTGACAGCCAGCTCTGTGGCCCCCATCGGTCCCCAGCCCTCAGGGCACTGTCACCTCACCCTCCCCTGGTTTGCTTGCTTAGGATTTTTAGGATTTCCCCGGCACACCTCCTCTCCCTCTTGTTCTAAAGGCATCTGGAGAGCCGGGGGAGGGGGATGCTCCACCTCCTCCTGCCACCTGGTTCTTCAAGCCAGGACCACAGTCCCCGGGCACAGCGGGCTGTGGTATGCACAGGTCTCATGTATCTCCGTGTGGGGCATTTTCTCTCAGCATTCTCTGTGTGGATCGCTGGGGCCTTTTCTGACCCAGTAGGGATGGGGCTGCCTGAGCTCCTACATTCTAATGAGCTTTTGCTGACCTAGCACTGCTGACCTGAAGCCCACACTTCATTTTTAAAATTTTTTTGGTACCGGGAATCAGACTCAGGACCTTGCCCTTGCCAGGCAGGCACTGTGCCACTGAGCTATATCGCCAGCTCTGAAGCCCACACTTTAAACAGCATGGACCTAAGGGACTGGGCTTGGGCCCAGGAGGAGAGAGGGGCTGGCCCAGGGCTCAGGCGGCGGCCTGCGGTGTGGGTTCTGGGCAGAGCGGCCTTTTCCCAGCGCCTGGCTGGAGGCCCAGCTGCTCATGGCAGGAGCAATTTGCCTGCCTGGGCCTCCGGGTGCCAGCTCGCATGTCACTCTACGTTGGCCAGCGGAGGCCAGCTCACCGTGTGACCTGATGCCCTGGGGCCTTGGGCCTGGGGACAAGCGGGGGCAGGGCCATTCCCAGCCTCCCTCATGGTCAATACCTCCCAGGGCCATGGTCACACCCAGTGCCTGGGTCAGCACCATGCACTGAGAGCCCAGGTGCTGCTGACCCGCTGTGTGTTCGGTGTCCGTGGGGCCTCCGGAGACACATTCTGTGGAAGGGGGATGGGACATGCTGGGGTCCACATCCAAGGCCATGCTCGGGTCCCCAGTCCGTGCAGGCTGTCCTGTGTGCTGTGGTGTGAGTGGGCCGGACTCAGGCAGTTTCCAGGCCAGAGAAGTTGGATGACGTGTCAAGGGCTGATGGGGAGGCATCAGTGGGATTTCTGGGTTCCCTGAACCACTGGGACATTTGTCACAGGCTCCTGCCCCGTCCATGCCTGTGACGGGACTCGGGCCGTGTGACCTGCGCATGGACGCCTGTGCAGCCAGCCCTGGGTGCAGGTGAGCTGTTTCCCTGTGGGGATCCGCTGAGCCACAGTGGGGACTCGGGCAGGTGTGACCCTGCCCAAGGGCTGAATGGGGAGTGGGCATGGGGCTCAGGGAAGAACGCAGTCCGTGTGTGTGCTTGTCTGCAGGGGTACAAGCAATTAGGGTGTAGAGATGTAGACATTTAATTTCTGCTAACATAGCCATAGGCCCGCATCAAGGCACTAGCATGTCCATCCCCAAACGAGCAATTAGAGGGATTGCTTTTTGAGTGAAGTGCCTGGGGCAAAGCAATTTAATTAAAAATGTCATAACTCAAGGCCCAGGTGGGAGGCAGAGAGGGCAGCAGGGAGATGGGGATTGCGGGGACCGCGGGGAGGGGCTGCTCTGGGCACATGCTAGGGAGCAGCCTGACTGGCCACCATAGGACGAGGCTGTGTCCAGTGACAGATGACAGTGGCTTGGGTGGGGTGGTGGCCGTGCAGGTGGCGAGGGAGGCAGGTATGGGCCGTGTGCCCCAGAAGACCCGTCAGCATGTGATGTGAGGCTGCATGGCTGTGGGCCCCCATGCTAGGACACTTTGGGAGGACCAGGGTGTGGTGGCATAGACAGGGCTTCCTCGTGGGCCAAGCCGGAGAGAAAGTGAGTGAGGGCACCCTCAAAGGCTCGGCCCCAAGGGCACTGAACAAGGCTGAGGGCCCTGAGAAGAATTTTGTCTACACAGCGTGGTCAGCTGTGGGTGTGACATCCTCACTGGGAGGAAACCCAAGGGAGTTCAATGACAAAACACAAGAGAAGACCCATGTCAGGAGCAAGGGCTACGTCGCCCCAGCTGTCCTCTGCTGCTCAGGGTCCCTATAACCTTGTCTGGGAGGCAAAGCCCCCAGCCCCACAAGCCCCAGGACCACGGAGCTCGGGACCAGCCTCCTCCTCAGTGACGCAGGTGCAGGGAGACCAGAGCACCGCCAAGGCTGAGGCATCAGGAGGGCCCTGGTGGGGCTGCCTGTGGCGATGTCACCAAGCCCTGGATGTGGGGTCGTATGGAGGGTGCTTGGCACCTGGGAGTATGCTGGGTTCCCAGAGTGCCCAGGGCCTTAGGAGGAGCTGTTCTGAAGGAGGCTGAGCTGCCCCAGTGCGCCTGGGCTGGGAGGGGCTGGGTATTTGTTTTCTGTGTGGCCCACGGCACAGGGTGGAGTCAGAACTTTCAGGCTCTTGGAGACAGACCAAGTCCCGTCAACAGGGCGACAGCGTTGTCTTTCACGCCTCATCCACTCCAGGGGTGTCTTTCATGT
The DNA here is from genome assembly GCF_000276665.1 of Chinchilla lanigera. Classification (NCBI taxonomy): domain Eukaryota; kingdom Metazoa; phylum Chordata; class Mammalia; order Rodentia; family Chinchillidae; genus Chinchilla; species Chinchilla lanigera. The sequence continues at coordinate 884,521 of NW_004955482.1, forward strand.
TGCCATTGATTTAAAGCCACTGGGATTTAATGGCAGTATTAATGTAGTTTGTGATGGAGTTTTCTGAAGCTTCCTCAGGCTGAGCCGTTTCTGACTCCACAAGATCTCAGCTCCTCTCCTTCCGCCCCCTCGGGGTGAGCGATGCTGCTCACTCCAAGCTGAGAAGGACGCTGAACCCATCCTTTGTGAGCTCAGCTGCGGCTGCCCCTGCCCTAACCCCAGGGAAGGCAAATCAGGCTTCAGAGTCATCGAAATGAGATGCACTGACTTGCTCCAAAGGCTAAGGGAGTTTTTTCCCTAGCATGTCTCTCCGATCCTGGACTCTCTGATCCTGACCTTGTCTGCTGGCCTGAGGACACTTTCTGCATGAAGGATGAGAGCTGGGACCACAAGTGAAAGCCCTGGATTCCTCATGAGGCTGGCATGTGTTTCTGTTCAGCAAAACCCAAACACCAGGTGTCACACGGGACCCAGGACACCCTGCTTGGGTCGTCCTCTGATTCCTAACAGGGAAACTCCCAGAGGGAGCCACTTGTGTGAGCTGCCGTGGAACTTCTTACCTATGTAGCCACCACCAGCACCACCACCACCACCAAGACACCACAGAGAGGGTGTGTGGGGTGCAGAGGTCACATCCCAGCCCAGGCTTGACGGGCAGCATCGAGTTTCCCCAGAAGTGATGTGCACTCACAGAAATCAGACCAAGCCAGCGCAAGCTGAATGTAAAGCATTTGCTTAATTCTAGATGACACGAAATACAGTTGGAACTGTTTATTCCCTGGGTCGCTTAAACTGGCTGCTTGACTTCAACAAACGCCTCTAATGTGTTTTTATCTCGATCTCATTTGTCCATTGGATTCATCCCTATTAAATGCAAATAGAGCTGATGACAACACTCATACCATACAGGACTCAAGAGAAACAAAACCTTGAGTCCCAGCAGCCTTTTTAATTGGAACCAGCCCGTCTCAGCTATGAAACATTTGCAGAGTGCGAACTGAGGGTCTTTGGTTTCTCATTCATTTATTTTAATGCTCTTTACAGTGCACATGTGAGAACTAGGTTCTGGGTGTCTGGGTCCCCCCGCCCACTTTTGTCTTAGTAAGACGGAAGGGTCTGACCATGTGAGGAAGTGGAAAGGCTGGGCGAAGTGTCCCTCAGAGACTCCTGGCAGGTGGAAAAATAAACAAATATGAACCAAACAAGCTACAAGCATTGAGCCATGGAGAGAAATCGGAAGGTGTGGGAAATCCTAGGAGGCAGGGACCACAGCCTCGACCCCAGGACTGGTAGCTGCTGACTTGGTCACTTGCCTCATCACTGGGACAAAATACCCAACACTCACAGCTTTCAGGAGGAGAGGTTTGCCTCTGCTCACGTGTTAGAAGTTCCAGTCCTTGCTTGGTGGATGGCACAGTAGAAGGGTTTCAGGGGAGGGAAGCCCCTCACAGAATGATGGACAGGAAGCAGAAGAGAAGGGAGGAGTGAGAGGGAGATGTACCCTTCCAGGCCACGCCTGGTGACCCCCTCTTTGGGCCAGACGCCACCTCTGAGCGGGAAGTCAGCTACAAACCCTGCAACCTAATCACCTTCCAAGCACACCAGGCTCTGGAGGCTGCTTTAGATCTGAACCATAACACCACTCAAGATTGCAGTGTAATGGCGGCACTTCCTCCTCCACACCTAGATCTGTGGTCTACACACAAAGAAGGGAGGGCAATCCGGACAGCCCCAGGGATGAGGAAGGAAAGAATGACAGGGTGAAGGAGAGGGCACTCTGGAGGCCTGCACAGCCTCTGGAGACCTCCTCTGAGCCCAGGTGACCCTCAACACCGCTGCTGGGTGGCTGTGTGTGTGCGGTGGGCTCTGATGTGGCCACTGGACACATGTTGGACATGGGACCCCATGCCAGGCATGGGGGGGCACTTTTGCCCCAAGCAAGTGGACAGGGCAGAGATGTGGAACTCGTCTCATGTTTGTGTTTTCAGGATTCACAAAATACCTCCTTATCAGCCTGTTTGCCCACAACCTATTTAATATTCCATGAAGCCAGATTCTCGGAGCTGGAAGGAACCTCAGGGGACGGCTAATCTTACTTCAGCGGGCTCACGACATCTCTGAAAAGATGAAATAGAAATTCAAAACAACAAAGACCCAAGCGTGTGGGAGTAACCACCAGTGAGTGGGTGGACAAATCCATCACGTCCTTGCTCTCTGGCCCTCATCCCTGAGGGTCCCCAAGGTCACCTGGCCCAGGGTGGCACTCCAGGGCTGGATCTGGGCTCAGCCCCACCGGCTGCTTTGAGATGATAACTGGGAGTCCTTTACAAAGCCCATTTTGAAAAACTGGGATGGGAGGCTGGGCGTGGTGGCACACACCTGTAATCCTAGCACTTGAGAGGCTGAGGCAGGAGGATTGTTTCGAGTTCGAGGCCAGCCTGGGCTACAAAGTGAGTTCGAGGCCAGCCTGAACTGCATAGTGAGACCCTGTCTCAAAAAGATGAAAAAAAGAAAACCAAAAAACAAAAGAAAAAAAAAGCTGGGATGGGTGCAGGGGTCAACTCGGGTCACCTTGGAGTGTGGCGCCTCCGTCTGGGGTCTCCTGCGGCACAGACACCTCAGTCCCGTGGTGTGTGGGTGGGATCCAGCCAAGGGGAGGGGATAGGGGTTTGGAAGTGGTTCCTCCAGCTGAGAGCCACAGCGGGGGGCCAGACATCCTCGGAAAAGATGGAGAACTATCACAAGCATGCAAGATCTGAGAGGACAGACGAAACAGAACAGAAATAAACCTGGGGGATGAAGGTGATTTTGTTGCTGTTTTGTGCCCAGTTCTGAGGCTTAAGAAATCCTGCTGGGCAGGGAGGTGGGGACCCCCTAGCTCCTGGGCCTGGTTCTTCTAGAAATAATGGAATGGGGAGGCGTGGGGCGGGGAGGGGCTCCTTGGGGCAGGAGAGGGACCACGGGCTGGAATCGATGTGAGAGACCGGCTGACTCCATTGCAGAGCCGAGAGGCTCTTGGTACTTGGCCAGTGAGATTCTCCTGAGGCTTCACCGAATTTTACTCTGCAGAGAGAAACCTGTGCTCACTTTCATTTTGGGCAGACTGGCAAGTTTTTAAAGTCAAAGCAAATTCTGAAGACGGTGCCTTGTTCTCCTCTTAGATTTTTTTGTCCTTTGTTTTAAGGATGTGCACGCAACGTGCACGGGGCTGTTTCTCAGGATTCCACCTGCAGAGGCCATTGACGTCCGTCTCTGCCCGGGCAGTGCCTGGGGGAGTTAAACCGGGCTGCTCTGTGAGTCCGGTCAGGCTGGCCCTGCTGCAGCCTGGAGCTCTGTGTGTGGTTTCCCCGCTCTCACCTGTCGTTACTTAACCTGACTCTTTGTGTTCAGAGTTTAATTTTCTTTCCTGGGCAACAGGCTCTCTGGCCAAGGCAGAAGGTAATTATGCATGGTGCAGAGAGGTTCAGACACAGTGGGCCCTTGGGAAGATATTTTCCGCTTTGAATCTCACTGAAACCCACAGAGTGGGCTGTGCTAGCTTGGAGGAGGAAGAGAAGAAGGGGAGAAAGAAGAGGAGGAGGACAGAGGCGCAGGCGGCTCCTCCCTTGCCCTGGCCAGTCTGTGGTGTGCCTGGGTGGCTGGCCCTTTCTTGGAGCATTTGGGGTCCCAACAGGCTGTGCAGAATTCCAGGGTGGCCCGCAGGTTTCCACCTCCGGGTGTGAAGGCTCTTAAGGTGGGTGCGATTCGGGTCAGATGGCCGTCCTGTGGTCAGGCCACTCACTTGCGTATTTACTTTTGAAAAAGCAGAGGGAGTTTTCAGTGGCCACAAGGCTGCCACTGCCAGCTGTGCACTGGTGGAGAGGCGCCTTGTGCTGCATGCGACCAGAACGCCCCATAGCCCCAGTGATGGTTGTGGAGAAACGACAAGGAGAGAGAAAAGGTCCAGCCTCCCCTGAGCCGGACCAAACAGAGTCCTGCTCTGCCTGGCTGGACAGGAGTCACAGAGTGCCCATGGCCACCAGGAGGTGGGCACTGCCCATCCACAGTGTGTGTGTGGCTCCATGACAGCACCCTGACCCATCCTGGGGGCATGAGGAGAAGGTCAAGGGACATTATGGAACAGGAATGTGGCTGTGTGTTGCTCACTCTGCGGCCAGCTCCTGGCTGACAACCCCGAGGCTCAGCAGACAGAAATATCGAAGTACTTTTTTCACCTGTGAGTCACTCCCTGCCCCAAGTGTAGGGACTTGGTGGTCTATCAGGGGTCCTAGGAGAAAACAGTGAGGGGATTTAGAAAATAATGACAAGTGACAAAAACTGAGGTCAGGCAGAGGCCTCTTTGCCAGATGGGGAAGAGGAACGACCAACGACAGTAGTGGCATTTATTTATACTCGCAAAGTTAGTATTATGAGACACAATGTTGCCTAGCAACGAATGACTGAGATTGTCCATGTAGGATGCTTTTCTCGAGGCTGAGGTAGCTTGACAGCTTCAGGCACTGTGGCCTTGTCTTGCCTCCACACATATAACCAATTTCCAGCTCCAGCCGCTCCCAACACCCAACACCACCTCCCCTGGGGCTGAGGGGGCACAGATGGGCTTCTGCAGGGCAGCTGTGAGGACTGACGGGTGCTGCCCCACGGGGTGTGGGTCCAGGGTGGCAGCAGCTCCCAGGGTGAGTGAGTGAGGTGGTGCAGGGGACTGGAGATGGCAGTCACCAGGGCGTGGGCCTCAGGCCACCGTCTCCCCTGCACACTGACCGAATGGGGGAAGGCTGGTGGGATGGATGGGGGTGCCCAGGGCTGTGTGCAACTGGCCCCTTCCGTTGGAAATGCGCTGTGATGATCCACTTGCCAGTGTGGCCCTGTGCGGATAAGAATGGCTCACCCGACGTATGTCGTTTACACTTGGTATCGCCTATAGTCGTGGACACTGCTCTGAGCCTTCAGCGTGAGACGTGCAGCTGCAGGGAGCCTCACCACTGCCCGCAGACAGTTCTCCTGTCCTGAATGGGTTGGCTTGTGTGCTGGTTTTTATTTATTTTCTGCATTTGAATGAGTCACGAAAGGCTGCAAACTAGGAAATGCCACAGAAGAATCGGGATTTGCATCCTTTTTTTAAAAAATAGGAACCAAACAACCTAGTGTGCAGGCCTGGGGGTGGGGGTGGGCCGAGTCCTTGCCGCCCCTCTGGATAGCAAAGAGCTCTTCAGCATCACGTCACCATGGAAACCACATCCTGGTGGTCACCTCCCTTGGTGCCTGTGGCCCATGTGCAGCTGAGTCCTTGCTGCCCTTCCTCTCACCAGGGCTCTTCAGCATGCTGTTGCCATGGAAACCCATCCCACGTATGCCTCCCCGTCCTAAGGTCCATGTTCCAGGCACTGAAGGATGCTGTATCCAGTCTGGTCCAGTGGGATGGTGTCTGTGCCCTGGGTCCTCAGTAACCTTGAGTGTCACCTGGCTTGCTGCACTAACAGTGGGGCTCCGTCCAGTGAGGGCTGTCAGTGGAGGCTGATTTCCCTCCTAGGCCCCAAGGGCAGCAGAAAGCAGGGCCTGCGTTGGGACCTGTGTTGGGGGCTGCTGAGGTTGACAGCAATCTTTCTCTTCTAAAAGGGGATGCATTTAAAATCAGAAACGCTAATGGGAACCGAGGTACTTCATCAGGGAAGGAACACGTGGGCCCCAGGGGCAGGACAGCAGATTCTGCCACACTAGCCCTTGCTGCACTGCCGAGGGCAGTGAGAGTTCAGAGTGGCTGAGGTCACGTATGGGTTGGGGGCTGCTGGGACTCCGACCTGTTGTTTTGAGCCTGTTAGAGAACAGCTACTGAGCTGTCCCATGGGGCCTCAGTTGGATTGTCTGCTACTTATGGCCCAGGGTTATATTTCAGTTCTCTTGGCCTCCCTTGAAGATATCAGGATTGAGGCTTAAATGGAAATGATAAGGAATTGGAAATGTCATCCCCCCAAGATCACTGTCTCCATAATTTCAATGCAGTATTCCATTCCAATCCCAGCTCCCGGCTGAGTGACCTCCTTTGCCATTTTGGAGTCATTTCTCTTGAACTCCTGAGGTTTGCTGTGGCCATGGTCAATAAAGACATGGTGTAATTGTTGGATGCAGCAGCCACCCAGGCATTTCCCTGGGTGGGGACTCAGGAGCTGCCCCTCCTCCCCTGCTGCCTCACACACAGGCAGGGGAGCCTCTCTCCTTCCAGCTGCTTTTCTGTGTGATCATTGTTTTTTTTTTTGGTTTTTCTCCTGTACCGGGAACCGAACTCACGACCTTGCGCTTGCCAGGCAGGCGCTTTTGCCGCTGAGCTAAATCCCCAGCCCTGTGTGATCATTGTTATTGCTTGTATCTAGATGGCCCCAGAGCCTCACGCAGTCATAGGAGGAGCTTTTTCAGAGGTGCCGGATCTAGGGTGTGTGATTGATGCATGATGCAATACTAGGATCTAGGGCTGCTAGGATTAATGGTATGACCGCTGCCCACCCTAAGTAGCCTGGATAAGATACAAGGGACAGAGAGACCTGTGGTTGTTCCCTGACTTGCCTGCTTTTGCTGCCTTCTGCCCACCACGAACTGTTTTTCCTCTGCAGTGCCCCTCTGCCAACCACCCTGCCTTGGAGCCAGCTGATTATGGACTGAAATCTCTACAAATTGTGAGCTAAATAAACCTTTCCTCCCTTTACTTGGGGGTGTTGGATCCCCTGTGGCCACCAGCATCAGGGTCAACAGTGCCTGTGACTGAAGGAGCCCCAGGGCACAGGGTGAGCCTTGGTACTGGTCCAAGGCATCCTCACTTTACTTCCTCTCCACACTGAATTTCTTTGCTGTCTGAGGATGACCGTGTCAGAGGTGATGGGGAGGTATACAGTCTACTTACCTGTCAAGAGATTACCCCTCCCTGATTGGTGACTAATGTGTTTTCATAACACTTATGTATGTGAAATGCCCATTGCTTACAAGGTTGTGATCCTACTGAGAGAATTACAAAGGAGAGGCTCAATCTGCTTGGTGGGCAGAAGTGATATCAAAGAAGGATCCTTGCAAATGCCATTGACTTTATTTCAACCATTGCATCCATCTCATTCCACCCCTTCCACCTATCAGTCCATTATCTATACCATCCATCTATCCTTCATCCATCCACCCATCCATCATCCATCCATCAATCTGCCATCCACCCCATCCATCCATCTATCCATCCATCCACCCTTCATTCCATTCATCCATCCATCCATCCATCTGCCATCTTAGATACTTTTCTCATTGCTGAGGCAAAATACCCAACATTTAAAGTTAAAGGAGAAAAGGTTTATTTAGTTCAAAGTTTGTAGAGGTTTTAGTCTATAATCATCTGGCTCCAGGGCAGGGTGGCTTTTCAGAGAGCAGTTCATGTTGGCAGAAGGCAGAAAAAGCAACAAAGGAGGGAGATAAGATTCTTTCTGTCCCTTATATTGTATGCAGGCTACCTGCCCTAGGGTAGGTTTGGCACTCACACTCTTAATCCTAGCCAGAACTATGCCAAACCAATCAGTGGCCTGATTTACTAATCACACACCCTTAATCCTAGCATCATACACTCTAAATTCAGCCACCTCTGCAAAAGCCCTATCTAAGACTGCATGAGGCTTTGGGGGACATGTAGACACAAACCATGACATCTACCATCTTCCCCTCCCCCCATCCATTCACTCATCCATCTAACCATCCATCCATCCATCCATCCATCCATCCATCCATCCATCCACCCATCCACCCATCCACCCATCCATCCATCCACCCATCCACCCATCCACCCATCCATCCATCCATCCATCTATCCATCCATCCAACTTCTCCTCCCCATTCCATCCACCCCACTTGTCTTAGTGCACTTGTGCTGCCATAACAAAGATACCATAGTCTGGGCAGTTTAAATGCTGTACAGTTCTGGAGGCTGAGAAGTCCCAGGTCAAGGCGCTGGCAGATTTGTTGTGTGGTAAGGACTGCTTCCTGGTTCATAAATGGTGCTCTCCCTGTGTCCTCACATGGAGGGAAGGCTGAGGGAGCTGGGGTCTTTTGCACAAGGCCCAGATCCCATCCATGAGGGCTGCGCCTTCACGATCAACGGCCTCTCCTCCTGATACCACTGCCTTGGGGGTTAGGCCACTCATACTCGGTCCACAGCACCACTGTGTGATGTTTCCTGAGCCAGCTGGCACGACTGCACCCTCTCTCTCCTTTAATCTGTTTAGCAGGATGGATCTGCGTATGGACTTGCAGGTATTGAGCGAGTCTCACATCTCCTGAGCAGACTCCCTCAGCCACTGTGTATCAGAGCTGCTGAGCTCTGTTTGCCAACGTGTGACATGCTCTGCACTCGGGAGAGCTCTGGTTTTGTTTCCTTCGTGTGCTTCGTTTCTGTTACTCTGGTGCCAGGGCAGCACCAACCTCTTGAAATAATCTGGAGAGTGTTCCTCACCTTCTATTTCCTGGAGACACTTTTTAAAGTCAATGCCAATTTCTGTTTAGAGCTTTGGTAGAGTGCCCCTGTGGGCTTCCCTGGAAACTTTGGATTCAGCAATATTTAATTATAGATTGATTTCTTTAATAGTTGCAGAGATGATCAAATTATGTGGTTCATCCAGGGTGAGTTGTGGTAATTTGTGTTTTCCAGGTCTTGTCTGGGAGTGCAGATTGTTTACCAGCTTCCTTGCCCTTGGGGGTCTACAGGGTCTGTGATTTATCTCCTATTTTATTTCCAGTAGTAGCAAATTATTTCTCTTTTTTTTCAGTCTTGCAAGAATTTGCCAAATTCATTGATATTTTCAAAGATTCAATTGTTTTTGTCACAAACTCCATCTATATGAAACCATCCTGTTGAACATCAGAAATAAGTACTTTTTGTTTGGTTGGTTTTTTTTTTTTTTTTTTTTTTTTTTTTTTCTGGTACCAGGAATTGAACTCATGACCTTGCGCTTGCCAGGCAGGTGCTGTGCTGCTGAGCTAAATCCCCAGCCCCACAGGAATATGTACTTTTTATGTGCTACATATATCTGCCTAACGCCGGGTGAGACAAAGAACTGACTTCCTGTTTTATTGATTTTTTCTGTGTTTCTGCTTACAGTTTCGTAGCTGCCTACTTTTTATTTCCTTTCTTCTTTTTGCATGGGGTTTATTTTAATCTTTTTCTACTTTGTTTTTGGAAGCCACGAGGAGACTGAGGCACCCTTTGTCTTATGGGCGTGCAAAATAAAGGAGCCCCAAGACCCACCAATGACCAACTTTGAGGAGGTCACAGATGTGTCACTGACTGTCATGTGTGACTGTTCTTTCACTAGTGATCCATGGCCAACCCTCGCAGTGAATTTTACTTGTGGGTCAGTCACATTACCATGCCGTGGCCTATTAAACCTGAGCCATGGTGCTGGGAACTAGTGCTCATGAACTAAACCAATGCAGCTGAAATTAATGTACTATAGGATCATTCAAAGCAAAGAGGACCCATTTTTATTTATTTTTATTTCTTTGTTTTTTTTTGAGAGGGGGGTCTCACTATGTGGTCCAGGGTGGCCTTGAACTCACTGTGTAGCTCAAGCTGACTTCATGATGATCCTCCTGCCTCAGCTTCCTGAGTACTGACGTTACAGGTATGTGCCTCTGGGCCTAGCTAGGGCCTGTCTGTAAAATTGTGGCACCAACCTGAAGGTTGATGTAAGATAAAACACAGAAGTGTCCCACATACACTTCACATTCTACAAAATGTCACACCGTACCACAGCGTCACATGTAGAATATTGACATTGATGCGGTCCAGTGATTTTACTCAGATTCCCCAATTTTATTTATCTTTCCTAATATTGCATCTGTGTGTCTTAGCTGCTTTCTTGCTGCTGGCTCATAATACCCAACACTCACAAGTAAAAGTAAGTCAGGTTTATCTTCAGTTTCAGTTTGTAGAAGTTCCAGTCCACAATCAGCTGATTCCAAGGCAGGACAGCATGGCAGAGAGACATGACAGAGGAGAAAGAGGTCATGGCATGGTGATGGGAAGCAACCAGGGATCAAGGAAGGAGGAGGGAGACAGACCCCTGTAGGCCACACCCACAGCGGGCCACCTCCTCCCACCAGGCTCCACCTCCCAACATCATACCCAGATAAAACCCCATCAGTAGACGCATCCAGTGTCACACACCCACGATCCAGTCACCTCTCAGAAGCCCTACCTGTGGGCGCACGAGGCTTTGGAGGGACATCTAGATATAAGTCCTAACAGTGTGTGTCTTAATGACAGTCCAATCCTGCCACCTGTGTAGGTCTGTGTATCCTCTACCGCAGTCAAGCTGTGACCCTTCCTTTCACTGTTTTTTTTTTTTAAATAATCGCATCCACCTCCTTCTACCACCATGACCCCTACTGCTACCCCTAGCCCCCACTGTTCCATCCACCATTATCAGAAGAATTAAGTGGGGAAATAGATGCGTAAACCTCTGCACTGGCTTTCCCCCACCAGTATGATACCCTTGAGATTTGTCCACGGTTCTGCAAATGCTACCATTTACTCCTTTCCACCGCTGAGCAGTACCCCCAGCATGTGTGCACTGTGGCTGCTCTCCCTGCCACCTGCTGATGGACAGCTGGGGTGTCTCAAGTTTGGGATCTCAGGAGCAAGGCTGCTGTAAATGTTTGTGTCCATGTCTCTGTGAGATCAGAAATCTTCTTTACTGGGTGAGAAATGCCCAAGTGTCAGCAGTGAATTGTGTGGTTACCTCCTCTGCTCTCCTGAGGAGCTGCCAGACTGCTTTCCAGGTGGCTGTAACATGTCACCTTCCCAACGCTGACCCTTCTCCATGGGGTTCCCAGCCACCTGTACATCCTCTCCAGTGGGAATGTCTGTGCCTGTACTCAGCCCATTTCCAGGTGGCTTGTCAGTATTTTTACTGTTGAAGCTTGAGCATTTTCAATGCCTTCTGGCTGCGTGTGTGCTCCCCATCCCACGGCCCTTCTGAAGCCGCCCTTCCAGGCTGCTGCAAGGTGCAGAGGAAGGGCCCACCCTTCTGACACTGGCTTCGACCCCTGTGCCTGCTCACGCGTGGGGAGGCAGTGGTGGAGGCGTGGGGAAACGCTGACACCCGGGAGTGGGAAGCCGCTCCACGGACCGCAGGCTCTGCTCTGTGTCACATTCGGTGCCACACTGGAAATCATTTGTCATCCTGGTGGCGTTCTGTGGAAGGGCAGCAGGGCAGTGTCAAGTCACTGCAGAAAAGTGTGTCCTTTTCTTGTCTGGTGCCCAAGCTCTTATGCATCAGTTCCACATTTTCTTCGTTAGTGTCTTAGTCATTTTTTTGTTACTGGGACAAAAGACTCAATACCCACAATTTAAAAGAGGAAGGTTTGTTTAGCCTCACCGTTTCTAGGTTTCAGCCCATGATTGGCTTGTTCTGATGCAGAAATGTCATGGTGGAGGACAGCTGCTCTATCATGGTGGCCAGGAAGCAGAGAGAGACAGGAGGAGCCATGGAGGGAGAGGCACCCACAGTGACCGACGCCCACAGTGACTCAGCTCTCCTGAGCATGCCCACCTCCTAACAGCACACTCAGCAGGGAACGGACCAGTGATGAGTCTACCGATGAGCACAGGAGCCTCCAGATCCAATCTAGGTGCATTAGAACTTGGGGGGCATTGTACGTCTAAATCATAAGTTTCCACCCCTAGCTTTCAGAAGACTCACGTATATCTCTGTAAGAAATTTAGCTTAAGGTCAACCTGAACTGCATAGCAAGACCCTATTTCAAAAAGACAAAAAAACCCTGCATTTCATTCATCTCTTTGTGTCACCAAAGTTTCAACAGCCTCAGCATTGCTGAAAATCCCAAGTCCAAAGTCTCCTCTGAGAGTCAAGGCGAACTCTTAGATGTAAGCCCTTTAAAAATCAAAAGAAAGTTAAATGCTGCCAACATACAATGACACGGTAAATATTTGCATTCTAAAGCAAGGAATAGGGGGATAGAACGGAATGGGACCAAAGCAAGGCCAAAGTCCAGCGGGGCAAACTTTAAGCACCTGGGGCCAGTTTTGGCAAGATGTGAGGTGCAAAAGGCTTGGGCAGTCCTGCCCCAATTGCACTGCTAGTTGCAGCCCTCATGACTGGCCTCTTGGGGGTGGCCCTACTCACTGTCTGAGACCTTCCTCAGCAGAAGTTTTGTTCCTGCCTTTCTTGGAGTCTCCACTGTACTTTTGGTTTCACTCTCACGGCTTCATGCACTGCCCTTTCAGGGGTACACTTCCTGACCTCCTAGGCCTTCTTATGAAATCTGGGTAGAAGCCTCCTTCACCCCACAGTTGTTGCATTCTGCATGCGCATAAAACCAGAACCTTGTGGATTATGCCAAGGTCTGCTGCCAGCTGGAGCAGTAGCTGGGCCCCCTTGAGTCATAGCTGCAGAAGATTCTTAGTGCCTGATTGGCTGAGCACTGTGAAATGATTCCCAGGGAACCAGTGTGCTAGGTGGTCCTTCTGGAGCAGGATGCCCTGGCATGCTCCTCTCAAAACAAAGTCTTTCACTTTTGCAACCTAAACCTTTGAAAGGTGGGGCCTTGCTGACTCCTGAGATGTCCTCAAAGCATCTTTCCTAATGTCTGGATGGAAAGTACTTGGGTTCATGATAATGCCAGTCTTTCCAGCAACAAAGTACTCTTTGGATAAGACTTTACAGGACCCAAATTTTACAAGTGCTTCCTTTCTAGTCACCAGCAAAATTTTCTGAATTGTTTAGCCCTAGCAGGTTAGTAAACTCTGGGTGTGTCTGTGGATGATTGACCTGTGGGAGAAGACCCACCCTGAATGTGAGTGGCACTGACCAATAGGCTTGTAGCTTGGACACAATAAAAAGGGAAAGCAAGAGGAAGTCTTATCTGGGTTTGGTGGCGCATGCCTATAATCCCAGCACTTGGGAGGCTGAGGCAGAAGGATCACTGTGTGTTTGAGGCCAGCCTGGGCTACATAATGAGACCCTTTCTGAAAACAAAGAAACAAATAAACAAACCCCAAAGAAGGAAGTGTTTCCTTTTTTTGGAGGAGCTCTTGCTTTTGCCATTGCTTTTGGACATTGGTCTCCGGTTTGCTCAGCCTTCCAATGCACACTACATGGGTTTCCAACACAGACGCACTGGTGACTGCCGTGAGCTCCAGGCCCCCTGCCCTCGCCTGCTTCTGGTGCAGACCGCCATTTCAGATTCTTCATCTCTGAGTCGGCAGGTGCCACCGTGACTCTTCCGCTCCTGATCCTGCCAGCCACCTCCTAAGTCCCATGTATGAGCATATATGTATTTACATCGCATCTGTTCCTGCAGAGAATCCTGACTAATACACTCTAACAGGTAATGTTATTAGATGCACTAGGGGCCCTGAAGCCTGGCTCAGTGGGGATAAATCACGGAGAGCTTATCTTTCTGTCTGTATCAAAGCAGGTGCATCTGGGCATCAGCCTCCCGCTGTGCTCCAGCCCACTCCGGCCCCAGGAGCTGCAGACACAGATGGAGCAGCCTGGTGGTGAGCACCGGCAGGAGCAGTCTGGACTGAAGCTGCAAGTCCATCTCCCACTGCGAGCCAGATCTGAGCGTTAGTGTCGCCACACAGAGCAAGTCCTGTCCTCCTCCATTTCCTTCACCTCAGACCATCTGGCAGCACCAACCTGTGTGCCCACATCCAATCAAAATCCATTTGCCTCCACTGAGGGGAGGAGGGGAGGGGGCGGGGCAGAGAGGGGAGGAGAGCGGAGAGGACAAGACAGGACACGTTTACTGAGCCAGGCGCTTTACTTTAATTCCATTCGCACCCTGAATGGTGCACGCGGTGGGTCTCTGGAGCCCAGACCTCTTCTGCAGAGACTCCAGACACCATGCGTCTCAGTCTGGCTCTGCTGTTATAGCTGCACTCCCGAGATAGGGCTGATAAGCAGCGAGGCCCATTTGGCTCCGCCTGGGGGCTGAGTCCAAGACCGAGGGTCCCTTGAGGCTCCGGCATGTGCAGTGCCCGCCTGCTGCTGTGGAAGACCTGCAGGAGGCAAGGCTGGCCTCAGCCCAGTCATGGACAGCTGGCATCATGGGTGCCTGAGGTGGGCATCCTGCCCCGCCCCTTCCCCCGGCCCTCCCCCAGCCCATGCTCTTGGGGACCCAGTCACTCCAAGGTACACCCTGGAACCTCTGCCCTCCTGGGTTACCTGGGCCCTCAGCCCCCTCCCCCAGGCCTTGGCCCCGGTCCCCAGGGCTTCGTGGGCCTGGTACCGCCAGAAGTCAGCGTCTCCAGCTGGCGGTCCCGCCATCCAGAGGCGGAGTGTACGCTCATTAAGCTGTGGGTGGGTGATGAGCTCTCACTGCTCACGAGGCTTCTCCGGGTCTTTAACATTCAACTGTTGTTTGTGGAGGCTGAGACGCAGCACCTGGTGCACCCTGAAAGAGCTCGCAGAAGAGGGTGGGAGCAGAGATGGCAGAGCATGGTCCAGCCAGGGCGACTGGATTGTGACCACCAGGCCGAGGCAGTCAACTCCTGCCCCACCGGCCTGCCTCCCCAACCCCTCCGAGCCCAAGGCACATGCTGTTCTTCAGTGATAGTCAGATAATCCAGCGACACGCGGGATTCTCCACTCTTCCGCAAAGACTCAGGGCCTTCGCAGCCTCAGCTCTCGGGTCTGCAGCGGAGCTGCTCTGAGGGTGAGAGCCCTCTCCAGGTGCCCGAGATCTCCACAGGTGCCTGTGGGGTGCAGAGCAGACCCGTGGAGGGGGAAACAACCCCCCACAGCGAATGGTCCAAGGCTGTCTCCTCGTCTGGTCAGGAGACCCTTGATTTCTTCCCTCCCGACTGTCCTGGGCCCAGCATGCTGCTCCTGGATGGCTCCCCTCCAGTGTCCCCAGGCCCGCGTGCCCCTCCAGACCTCCCCTACTGCTGCGGGCCTTCCTGCTGGGCCCAGCCCTTCCCTGCTCCCACAGTAGAATGAGCCTGCGAGTACCCTCATCAGGGGCAGGTCTGGCCCTCGCTCTCCTGTGCTGTGAGCCTTCCCCTCTTGGTGGCCCACAAGCTGGCATGGACAGTGCTGTCCTGTTCCTCTGTCCCCTCTACCCTTGTCCTGGCCCCAGGGCCTTTGCACCTGTGTTCCTCTGCCAGGAGCCCCGTCCCCTCTCCCTCCTGCTCTCTCTAGGGCTCCTGAGTTCCTGGGCTGGGTGGGATCACCGGGCTGTGTCCTGCTCCATGGAGCACCTGAATCCTCAGTGTCCCCGGGGCCTGCTTGTCTTCCCGCTGTGCGGCCAGATCCCTGTGCCTTTGTGTGCTGGGCACTGTGGGGCTTGTGGCACACAGCAGGTGCTTAGCAGACATCTGCAGAACGAAGAGGGAAGCTCTGAACCACTAGTCCTGTGGACCAGAGAGCAGAGGTGTGGACGGGAGGGCCCCCCGCTGTGATCCTGCAGGACCCAGTCCAGGCCTGAAGAGGCCAGAGCCACGGCAGCTGCTCGTGGGACAGGAGGACCTCCGCTCCCCTCAGGGTCACTGTCCATCACCCGCACATACGGGCCGCTGCTGTTCTCAGCTCGTGCCAGGAAGTGGACAGCTAGGCTCCCACCACGTGATTTGCGAGAGTCCCACATTTATCACACAGCTGCTCAGCTGCTCATTTGCAGGGCCTGGAAGACAGTCTCCAAAGTGGGTCATCTGATCGGTGAGACTGCTACCGCCTATCGGGAAGCAGCTGTCCGTCAAGATAAACGCCTGTCACACCAAAGCGTGGAGAAGCAGACTGGGCCAGTCGGTGCTCCCACACCCGAGGGAGTGTGGAGAGTGACTGTGATGTGGGTGCCAGCCCAGCTCTTGTCCTTTTAGTAGACCCTCGGGGCAGCATAATCGATGGTGTCTCCGGCACAGCCACTGCAGTGTGGGCTGTCACGGAAGGCCCCCTCCACCCCCGTGTTTCCTTGCTAATATTAATTTCTTTCTCTCTCTCTCTTTTTTTTTTTTTTTTTGTTTTGGTACTGGTAATCAAACTCTGGACCTTGTGCTTACCAGCCAGGCGCTTGTGCCACTGAGCTATATCCCCGGCCTTTCCTTGCTAATAGAAATGTAGTTGTGACGTGCAAATACGTCAGTGTAGGCCTGTGAGCCTGGCCTGTCATCTGCTCCTGTTGGCATGGTTTTGGGGTCTGGGGGTACAGGTAAGATCCTGCCCACAGGAGAGGAAGTGGGGGGCATAGAGCTAAGAGCCTTCAGAAGGCGGGAGGGAAGCGTGGCCCAGCACGTCTGTGACCCCAACAGACCACAGCAGGGACGCTCACTGCCCAACGGGAAGGGGAACACCTGGGACATCAAGGTGTCCCTCCCCGGGAGGACAGCGTGGGAGGTCAGAGGACCTGGGCTGGGAGCTACGTCAGGAGGCAGAGTCTTTGGTCTGTGTTATTAAGGCAGTATTTCCCCACTCGGGCCTTTAAGAGACAGACATTGAGAGAGAAGAGAGCAAGGGGTCATAACTCACTGTGTTGATCATAAACTCTGGCCAGACTTAGTTGGAGCTATAAAGAGTTTAATAAACTACAAAGGAGACTTTTCTGGCAGTGGAGAGGCTGCAGCTCCGGGAAGTGGCCCTGGGGACTGGCCAGGTAGGGTGCGGATGCAGCCTGCTTTGTCGGCGGGCAGCAGGCGTTTAGAGCAATGGCGGAGCTGTGTGCCAGGCAGCCAGAGGCCCACTGAGATCCCGGGAAGCTGGGTGGCGTGTCTGGCTGAGGCTTTAGGAGCCAGAGAGCCGCTGAGAAGGGCGAGGAGGCAGCAGAGCGGGCATTTGCACTGGGCTGTGATGAGGGCCTCGAGCTGGAGCCTCCTCTGTGAAATTACGGCAGGTGTGGCCGCTAGCGGTGCTTAGCGCCGCGGGGCTGGGGACGAGGGAGTGTCACCAGGAGGTGGTGTTGGCCCTCTGTGCGGCAGGGATCAGGAGGGACCGCCTGCGGCTCACGGAGTGGGAGGTGCTGAAGAGCGGCCTGGCATCCCTCTGAGCGCCAGTGGGACAGAGACACTTGGGGACATCATAATGGACCTTGGGAGGGAGCAACCCCCAGGCCAGGAAGTGGAGAGCGGGGAGCGGACAGCAGCTGGGCACAGGTGTCATCTGCACAGTGACCCGAACGTCCTCCCTACTCCTCTCTGGAGGGCAGTGATGCCTCTGTGCCAGCTGTTCTGAGCCATCCCACGCCTCTCTGGGGACAGGAGGCCGAGGACAGCGGCAGGGGCATACTGGCGCCCTCATGCTGGCAGCGGGGACCTACCTGATCACAGGGGGTGCCAGCCGTGTGCCTGACAGGTGACGTCATCCCTGCCCCGCCCTGGTGCCTGACAGGCAGAGGCTCTGGAGGCCACTGTGGACACCTAATGACTGTGGCCACTGGGAGGGCAGTGCGTCCAGTGCATCCAGCACATCCCTGTCTCGGGGTCCCTTCTTGGGGGCCTGACCTCCTGCAGTGGTTTCCTCACACAAGAATCTGGGGTGAGGATGCAAAACCACCTGCAATCTGGCTGTGGGCGCCCCGTGCTCACGGCCTGGCTCACCCCTTCTGCTGCTGAGGCTGGGGGCCGAGCTAATGGGAGGAGGCAGACTGGCCTTTGAAGACCAGGCTCGAAGGAGGCCAGCAACCCCACCCCGCCGGCTCATGGGACGAGGATGGAGCAGGCTGAGTCCCAAACCACTCTCCTGTCACGGACTGTGCGGAGCCCGTGTCCCCATGAGCCTCCTCCAACTGATTGCGCTCAGAGCCCCCCGTGCAGGGCTGTCAGCCCTTTCTCCTCCTGCACACCTCGGCCCAGATGTGCCCAGGACTCCAGGTCTGCTGTCAGGGGCCTCAGCCTCTCTGTGCCGAGGTCTCTGGACACCTCTCGGAGAGCTCAAGCCGGGATGTGACCCGTAATATGGTGGGCTGGTGGCACGATGTCCATCCTGCTCTCAGACGGCTTTTGACCCAGGGCTTCTGAGCATCAGTAGCAATCTGCCGTTACTGCCCCCCAGCCGGCTTACCAGTGGCTGCTCTCAGATACAGGCTGGAATACCAACATCCTGGAGCGAGGGCAGAGCTTGGCTCTGGCTCCAGCATGCTTGCCTCCTGCCGGAGAGCTCACCCCAGCCGGGAGGGAGGGTGTCCTCGCACAGTCAAGGGCAGGACCCTGTGGCATTGCCCTCCCCACTGTCAGTGGAGATCAGGGCTCGGGTTACACACAGCAGCGGCACTTTCGATTTTAACACAGCCCACAGGCTGCACTCCTCATCAGAAAATCAAGTTCAGAGAGAGTGAGCTTCACCCACAAGGTCACAAACCCAGAGCATTGCGAGCAGAACTCACCCAGGTCTGTCTGGCTTCTGTTCCTTTCAACCTGCAGGCGATGAAGAGGAGCTTCAGGGTGGCAGGGTGGTTGTCTTTCTGTCTTTGGTGAATTGCCAGTGTTAGAGTGCTGCCCAGGACCTAGCACTGGCTTGGAAAATCCTGTGTGGGTGGATGGTTCAGTGGGTGGATGGATGGATGGATGGATGGAAGGTGGCTGGGTGGCTGGGTGGCTGGCTGGGTGGGTGGCTGGGTGGGTGGCTGGGTGGATGGGTGGGTAAGTGGAGGGGTGGGCGGAGAGATGAGTAGGGGGTCATCAAGGAGCCCACACATGGGCCTGCAGTCTTTCCATCTCTGCACTCATCTGTGCCTCCTGACTTGGGCTTTCTAAGCCTGTGCCCCATTTCTGTTTGTGTGTATGTCTACATAGAAGAGGGGTGGAAAGTCGGCTGCCTCAGGGGTCAGGCAGGAAACATGAAAGACGGAGAGGGGACAGTGAGGACCACCTGGAGAGGTGGAGGGACTGAAGAGCCCTCTTGAGGGCCACCCCAATTAAAATAGAAGAGCAGTATGTTAAAGCCACCCCGAGTATCGCCCGGTGCCGGGTGTCCCTGAGCCCTGGGAACCAGGCTGCTGCTTCCATCCAGTAAGGAAGTCTGTGCCCTGTAGACTGCACCTTGCTGGGGGCAGTTCCCGAGTGTCCCCTGAGGGCATCCAGGCGACACCCAGTCCACAGGGTGAGGCCCGGTGTCCAGGTGTGGGGAGGGGGACGTCATCTTCTGCTGACACCCAGAGGCGAGGCTTGTCCTGCATAAAGCACAAGTGTTGTGGGCTGGAGACTGGTTTTTAAAATAATTCGTCTCCTGGAGAACAGCGGATCCACAGCCTTCTCTAGAAAGGAGTCGGGGCCACTCGAGTGGGTTGAGCGAGTCCTACCCTATGCACCCCACGTGGACCTGCAGCGCTGGAACAGGAGGGGCACGGGTTTTTCTGGGAACTGTGAGCCCAACGCACGGCCCCTCCGAATGCGGCCGCGCAGCCTGCTCCGCTCGACAGCCCACCAGCCACCACAGCCACTGAGCCGGAAGGGCCGAGAGCTCTGTGCAGGCCTTGGCTCTGCTCGTCCGCTCCCGCAGTGCTGCAGGAACCGCAGGCTGAGGAAATGTGCGGGCTCTGGCTGACTGCCCTCCCCACCGGAGGCGGGCTCCGTGGAGGCGAGAAACGCTGCTGCCGTGGTGGCCGGGGAGGGTCAGATGCACAGCGTGCTTATTGGCATGGCAGTGTCTGGTCTGATTCCTTGACAGCGCAGAGAAAACTATCTGAGGAGCAGAGACGCCGCAGGACCTGCTTCAGCTGTCATCACACCTGGTGACAGAGGCGGCTTTGGGCCAGCGGGACAAAGCACTCCTGGGGACTTGGGCTCTGTGTGCTGGAGCTGCTGACCCAGGCCTGTGCGAGTCCAGGCCCAGCTCCTTCCCTGACCACAGCTGGAGTCGTCCCTCGCTGGGACTCTGCACCGGAGGAGTTGGAGATGGTCCCTCCCTTCTATACTTGGTTTCTCGGGTGCAGCCTGTCCTGGGTGAGGGTGGCTCTGTGCTGACCCCTGGCAGCCATAGTGGGCTCTGTCCCCGTGAGACAAGGCTGTGGTCTGTGACAAGGAGGGAGAGAGGATCAGAGTGGACAGCAGGGCCCGGTGGAGGCCAGGTGTGCGGAAATGATGAGTCCCTCCGGGACCAATAGAGAGATAGAGACAGAGGCAGAGAGGGAGGGAGACGGAGAGGAGAGGGAGAGGGAGACACCATCGGTAAACCAGGCGGAAGCCTGCCCAGGTCTCTGAACAGTGCTGCTGGCGATGCCTCCACGGAGCCCCTCTGGCCCCAGGTCACTGGCTGTGCAGGAAGACCCTCTGTTGCCGGGACTCGAAGAGTCTCCCCGAGGGACTGCAGGGACACCCATGGCACTGCTAGGAAAATGACGATGGAATCCAGGAAAACAGTCAACAGCATGAAAGTGACGCCCTGGAAAGCACCCACTTAGCCCTGAAGAAGGCGGCGACAGGAACAGGAGACAAAGGAGACAGTCACCTCAGAGACAGTGTTTGGAGGCGCACACTGCGACAGGCAAAACAGACCCTCCGCCGTGCGTTCATTTGCACAACAGGAAGCAGAGTGTTTTCCAACAGATGCTGTCGAGCTCTCCGTCTGGTTATTGTTTCTCCTGCAAACCTGAGCGTTTCTATTTCATGATGGCTGCTGTCTGCCAAGCTCCCTCCTCCCTCCCGGAGCCCCCGGGAGCCTTCGGGGAGGGAGCACACGGAGTAGACTTGCGTCCCACGCCCAGGATGAAGGTGCGGTGGGGACAGCCCTTGGGAAGGGTCCCTGCTAGACTGGGCTTGGTCACTGTGCAGCCTGGGCTCGGGGCCGTGACACTGAGCCTCTGGCGGGCGTCTTCTGGGAGAGCAGATGATGAGGTGGCTTCTCTCAGGATGACAGTGGTTGGTGCAGGGCTGCATTCGGGGGTGGGTGGTGGTCACACTGTGCCCTGTGTGCTCTCCTCCCGGGTCAGTCTTCCACCACCTGCATCTCCCTATCTGAATGACTGGGAGCTGTGACTCCTCACCTCCCATGCAGCCTGGCATTTGCAGTCTGGTTCCTTTCCCTTCCTAATAGTTTCTGGAAATAGAGGGATTTGGAGTAGGAGGGTGAAAGGTTGTGCGTCCTGTTTTTGTTATGATGATGGTCAGCACAAGACACAGGAGGCTGAGGAACATGGCCAGAGGAGTTGTTTTCCCTCTGTCAGGGTCCCAAGGAAGGTGGGTCAGGGTTGGAGTGACTGCCACAATGCCCTCCAGGTCCCTGAGTGCGGTTTGAGTCCCATGATGCTGCCTGGAGCCCAGGAGTCCCACTGGCATTTCATTGGTCAGTGCCTGTCACATGACCATTCTGCTTATGTTTTATTGGTCAGTGACTGTCACACGACCACCCACATCTGCAAGGGAGGCTGGGAAATTTGTGGTCAGGCCTTGCCAGTCTGCCAGTGAGGAACAAGGGTTTGCTCAGGCATCATCAGGGTCCTCAGGGAGCTGGGTCTGGCTGCATAGGACATCCAAGGTCCCAACCTAGCTTCTGAGCAGAGGCTGCCCATGTAGCCAAGCCAGGGAGTTCCCGCCATCCTCCGTGCTTTGCTTTAGGCCCTGGGCTCGTCCTACACCCACAGGGAGATTCTGGGAGCCTCATCACACCCTAAAGACTACAGCCATGTCCCTGAGCCTCTCGGTCTGTCACCCCACCTGGGCTGCTCTGAGTCCACAGAGGCTGAGCCAGGAGGGACAGCGGCCCTGGTGCCCACATCGGGGTGCCCTCTGCCCCAGAGACTGTTGCCCCGGGCCTGGGAGCTGCTCACACAGCAGGCGGAACCTGAACAACCACGTCTGCTGGGTCAGGGTTTAAACTGCGACCCTGGCACCCAGGTATCGGGCTCTCCAGGCCTCTCTTGGGTGACATTAGACAGAGTAGCCCCCATTCCTCTTAGGGGTGAGGGGACACTGACCACATCCACCAGGCAGAGGTGAGGATGGAGCTTGGAGTCCCAAGGGGGTTGGGGTGGTCGGCATGGGTGCGGTGAGGAC
The DNA here is from genome assembly GCF_000276665.1 of Chinchilla lanigera. Classification (NCBI taxonomy): domain Eukaryota; kingdom Metazoa; phylum Chordata; class Mammalia; order Rodentia; family Chinchillidae; genus Chinchilla; species Chinchilla lanigera. Next base: position 906,488 of record NW_004955482.1, read on the forward strand.
TTCCTGCCCCAGAGTGACCTGGGCGTGGCGAAGGTTTTTACCACAGTCAGGGATGGGTGAAGATCGTCATCCAGTTCCCACTGACAGGCATTCACACAGGTCTGTGGGGACCACACCCTGCTGACGTCTCTCAGAGCCCGCCCTGCTGCCAGACACCTCAGCTGCTCGAAAGCAGCCTCAGGCTGGGAGCCTGGGGCAGTGGCATCTGCCTGCCGAGGCTCCCGTGTGGGCAGCTGCTGCCTCCGCACCTTATTAATTTGTACTTCCTGCAAACGTAAATTGGATAGAAGTCCGTTATGAAGAAGGAGGAAAGTAAACAGGAATGGATTGGGGCCCAGAGGCTTAAACACTTCAGTCGATTTCCTGACAGGAGCACAGGGAAGAAAAACCTCACTCTAAATGCCAGGTGAGGCTTCAGCGCCGCCACAGCTCCAAGGCCGGATTGAAGCCGTGCCTCTCCTGCTGCTTGTGGCCAGGGCTTTCCCTGCCAACTCAGGGGGGCTCCTGGGGGCTCCCCTCTGGGGTCGGCTCCTCCCACAGGCAGGGCTGGTCCCTGCAGGTTCCTGCTTTGGTGGTTTCTTTGCCCCGTTGGAAACGTGTCCTGGCGTGGAGCTGGGTCAAGGTGCTCTGTGTTTGTGGGGAGGTGTGCGTGTCCCCACCTGGTCGTCCACCCGCCCTGTGGCTGTCGGAGAGGACTGGGCCCCTCCGCGTCTCTGAAGTCAGGGGCTGAGTGACCTCGAGTCTCTGCTGTCTAAGGTTGGGGAGCCGACGGCCCTTGTAGGAAAATGCGGTCTTCTTGGCAAGGGACAGGTATGAGGTCAGGTGCCGCTCGCCTTCGTGGACTGCGTGGCGGTCACGGTGGGCTCTGGGGCACACAGCTCCAGGCCGTGGAGTAAAGGACCTCACGCTTGCGTCCTACGGAATGCTCACGTGGCCCATGCGAGGGGCGTTCACTGCTGTCAGGAGGGGCACAGACGCCCAGGTCAGGGAGGCCTGGACCTTCTTTGGCCCAGGCTCTGGGTCCCTTCTGAGGAAGGCAGCTCCGCGGGGGGATTCGGGAATCATATTGTATCACCCAGACAGAAACAAGCCCGAGGAACTGTGGTAAATATTGCTATGGTATGATGTGGTGCGCATGTGAACGCCGCATTTTCAGGTAGCTATGTGTGGTGCTGTCAGGAGAATCGTCTACAAGCTCTGCCCATCTCCCCGGGTAGACCCTGTGCCCGACCCCAGGACTTGGTCTCACTTTCACTTTAGGGCACCGATTTCTTTCCGTGTTTCTGTGTGTTTTGTCTCCTGTGTAGCCTGCTGAGGCCACCAGAGTCAGGACACAAACATCCTCTCTCCAGGTCCTCCCGGGCTTTGCTCTGACTCTGTGTTGTGTTTCTGTTACAGAAGAAATTAAGGAAGAACTAAGACAGTTCTTAGAATTATTCAGGGCTGGGTGTGGTAGCACACGCCTGTAATCCCAGCTCTCGGGAGGCTGAGACAGGAGGATTGCTGCAAGTTTAAGGCTAGGCTGAGCTATACAGTGAGTTTAAAGCCTGACTGAACTACAGAGCAAGACCCTGTCTCAAAAAAAAAAAAAAAAAAAAAAGAAAAGAAGTATTCAGTAACCCCGATACATCCTACCAGAACCTGCAAACAGTTCTGGGAGGAAAGTTTATGGCTGTGAATGCCCAAATCACAAAAACAGAGTGAGCCCAAAGAAATGACCGAACAGGGCTCCTCAGAGTTAAGAAGAATCCAAATCCAAGGCTAGTCCAAGGAAGGCAATTATTACGTTCATTTTGAAGTGGACCAGATGTCTTGCAAATCTGCTGCACCCATTTGTTAGTGCTAACTGCTTCTTGTCAGTGGGTCCCTTGGGTGTTCTGGGGACAGGATCAGGTATCTATGACTGTGTCCCTTCGGTCTGGATGGCTTCATTCTTCTCCGGCCTCACGGCCTGGCCGGGGCCCTGGGGCACTGTCCAAGGCAGGATGAGACCGACACATGCTGTTGGAGACTGCCAGGCGGGGGTGACACCGGGCTGGGGACTTCCCCGGTGCCCTTGACCTGTGGGAAAGCTCTTTTTTTTTCCCATTCAAAATTTTCCAAATGCTTTCATGGCGAGAGAAGGTGGATTTTTGTCGACTGCTTCGTCCGCCACTTTTGGGATCATACTGGTTTTTTGTCCTCTGCTCTGTGGATGCAGAGTCGTACTTTGATTGATTTTCAGATGTTAAGCCGTTTCTTCCCTGGTGTGAACCCTTTGCCAAAGGTTACAGCCCTCTTTATATGCTGTGGGGCCTGGCTTGCTAGCGTTACATAAAGCGTTCTTGCATCTGTACTCGCAAAGGGTATTGATTGGTAGTTTCCTTGCGGTGTTTTTGTCTGGTTTTGCAATCAGTTAACTGTGCCCTCCGAGAGTAAGTGGGGGCATCCCTCCTCCTCTATTTATTGAGAGTTTGTGAAGATTGATGCTAAGTTTTCTTTAAATGTTTGGCAGAGTCCGCCCTCTAAGACCTCTGGCCCTGTGCTCAGGTTGAGGGACATTTTAGATTGTTAATCTGATCTCTCCGTTTCTCGGAGGTCTGTTCCTATCCCCTGCTTCTTGCATAGCTTCAGTGGAGTTAGCTTCTAAGAATGTCTCCGCTTCATCTGAGTTATCTAATTTGTTTGTCTTCAGTTCTCCACTGTGTTGCCGCCGTTTCCGAAATATCAGCTGCCAGTCCCCGCTGCCGCTCTTGAAGTTGGCGGGTTGTCTTCGCTCTTTTCTTGGTCAGTCTAAATGTCATTTCTGTTGATATTCTTAAAGAAGCCACTTTTGGTTTCATTGATTTCCTCTATTGCCTTTCTTGTCTATGATCCGTTTACTTACATCCAGTCTTCAGTATTTGCTTCCTTCTGCTTGCTTTGGCTTTAGTTGCTCCTATTTTTCTAGTTTCTTAAGGTGTAGCGACAAGCTATTGATTCGAAATCCTTTTCCCTTTTCCTATAGGCATTCACCGTGGTAAATTCCACAGATGGCAAAGCTTTCGCTGTGTCACAAACTTTTTGGTATGCTGTGCTTTCATTTTCGTTCCTATCAAAATAGTTTCTAATTTCCTTGTTATTTCTTTATTGTTGTTGTGTATGGGGCCAGGGATTTAGCTCAGTGGCACAGCACCTGCCTGGCAAGTGCAAGGTCCTGAGTTCAGTTCCTGGTCCAAAAAAAAAAGTATATTGCTGAATTTCTGTGTTTCAGAAATTCGCTTCTGAGGCTGTCTGTTTAATTCTGTCTCTGTTGGAGACCACTCTGTGTACTGAGGTGTAGCAATGGGCAGTTGGGATGTGAGTGGACGGCGCTGTGTGTCTTGCAGTTAAGGTACTGGTTTACTCAGCTGCAGGTCCCGAACACCAGGCTCCTTACCCTCCCCTCGCTCCCCTCCACTCGGGCTCTGAGTGTCGTTCCATCCAGCTATGCTGCGCTTCCCCAGAGTGCCGTTTCATATCTGTTCATTCAGAGAATTTTATATTTTAAGGTAAACCATCGCAGGGGTGTGACGCCAGCCTCCCACTCGCTCCCGGCTCGCTCTGTTCCTGTGGATCTGATCACCACCCTTCCGCTGTCCCTGTCTGCCCTGTGGGGGTGGTGCTGCCGTGTGGAGCGCTCCCGCCCCAGTGACGAGATTGCTCCGCGCAGAGGCACTCCGTGCTCCTCCTGAGTGGGCTGGGAGGAGACAGGACAGCGGTGTGGGTGCGCTGTCAGGGGATGCTGCACCTTTGCTCGGCTCCCTGTGTGACCGGGAGCCTTGCCGGGAAGTCACAGGGACCCTGCCTCCGCACAGATTCTCTCCTTCCTTCGGCGTTGGCTGAGCCGTGGTGTGACGTTTATTTTTGTCTATTTGTGGTTGACTGTGCTTGGCAGAGGCACAGAGCTGGCCTCCTCCTCACTTTCGGATTCTTGGCTGTTATTTCTCCAGGCATCTGCCCCTCCTCTCCCTGCAGGGTGCCCTGTGCGACCCTGGAGACCTCGATGGTGCCTCCGGGTCTCTCGGCCTCTGCACACTTTCACTCTGCAGTGCTGCTCTGCAGAGCCCATAAGCGCAGCTGAACTATTCTAAGTCTACAGAATTTCTCTCCTGCCAGTTCAGACTTGTCTCTGAGCTCCTCTAGTGAATTTTTCCGGTATTTTTCAACTCCAAAATTTGTATTTTTGTTTATTTATCTATTTATCTATTTATTTATTTATGAGACAGGGTCTTACTATATAGTTCAGGCTGGCCTTGAATTCCTGTCAATTCTCCTGCCTCAGCCTCCCGAGTGCTGGAATTACAGGTGTGAGCTTTTTGATATTTAAAAGAAGAACCCCCCCCCAAAAAAAAAGAAGAACCCTACCTGTGCAGTGTACATTTGTGGGGTGTGGCTCTCGTGTGTTCAGTTAGCTCTGGAGACACAGTTTCTCTTGGCTTAAAGCCGCGCGGAAACTTCCTCCCACCTAGTAGGTGTCGGTTCTTATCACTGTCCTGTCCCTCCGGGGTACAGCACATTTTTTATCTCATTGTGTGTTTCATTTTTCTTCAAAGCTGGACAATTGAAATTATACAAATAATACATCTACATTGTTAGAATGTGTCTGGAGGACAGTGTCTGCCCTCTGGTCAGGCTGCTGGCTGTTTCACGTTTCAGGACTTCCTGGTCCCTTCCGGCTCGGTTAATCTTCAAAGCGGCAAGACTCTCCGGGCTTTGCTGAGGGCTGGTGGCTCACTGTGAGGCGCGGCCTGGGGTTCCCCACTCGGCCGGCCTCTGTCCTCGGCTCTGTGCAGCTGCTCGTCCACCCTGAGCCTGCACACAGCCGTCTGCATTCCCAGGGCTGGGTTGCTCAGGGCCCTGCAGGGCCTTACAAGGGCGACTCATTCCACGTTTTCTTCTCTTTCCCCTTGGCTTTCAGAGCTGCTGTGCGTCCAAGTCCCCGAGTGGTCGCAGGGCTCTCTTTTTATCATGTGGGAGCATCAGCACTGTCCGCCTCTGCGTCTCTCGGCTGGCTGCCTGTGAACTGAGATGAGGGCCCCAGCACCCGTCCGAATGCAGCTCCCGTTGGAGGGCGGGGGTGTCCCAGCCCCCATACCACTTTTCTTGGGGCCTCTGCACCGGGGCCTCCCTGGGCCTGGTGTGCAGCTCCTGGCCCAATCTTTCCCTCAGCAACCTCAGACTGGAGTTAAGAGTAGGCTGCCTCGGAGTGACCCGGGCAGAGCTTGGGTCCAAATGCCTCTCCTCGTGGGGCTGGGGATGGAGCTGAGGTGGTGATGCTAGCCCTGGGGAGCATGATTATGACACGTCACAAACGTACACTGACAAAGAGAAGAGACCACCCCCTCCATGGAAAGGTTGTCCTCCATGGATCTGGTCCCCAGTGCCGAGAGGTTGGACCGCTGCTCTAGCTGATGTGGAGGGACCTGGGTCCCAGATGGACACTCTCAAAGGAAGTGTGGGCCCTGCCCCAGGGTCCCACAGCTGATGTGGGGTGGGCCAGGGAGCCCCAGGGCAGCACCACCCCCCTAGTCCGAGCTGCTGGGCTGGCACCACGCCAGGAGGATCGCTGGCCCAGAACTGGCAGAGGCTGATTCTCTGCAGGGCAGGGAACTGAACTCAGAGCTTTTCACTAAGCCACATCCCCAGCCCTTTTTTATGTTTTATTTTGAGACAGGGTCTTACTAAGTCACTAAATTGCTTAGGCCAAGCTCCAACTTCTGATCTTCCTGCCCCAGCCTCCAGGAATGCTGGGGTGACAGGTAGGCACCGTCAGAGGCTGATTTTTGAAGCGGGTTAGGGGTACCTGTTATTGTAGACCCGAGTTTGAGCAGTTCTGGGTCTTGGATAGGAATGGAAGCAAGGACACCCTATGTTCGCTTTGGAAGCAGGGACTCTGGCCTGCAGGAACTCACAGTAAAAGTCCTTAGCTCTGAACTGGATGCCAGCCCTGGGCTCTGGGACCGGCAGCCCCTGTGCGTCCTGGCTGGGGTGGTTCCTAAGGGAGCGGCCCCGTGTCAGGCCAGTGGCTGTTTGGTGGGCATGAAAACAGTGCAGGGCAGTGGGCACGCTCAGGTTTGTGGTTTCGGCCTGGCTGCCCCCTCCCCCCGGTGCTGGCTGCAGGGCTTGGATGGGGCTCCCGGGGCTGGCACGTGTCCCGCTGCCTGGCCCTGCATCCTGTCACACGCTGGCGGTCACAGCCCTGCTAGTGGTCGCCCCAGCCCCCAGATGGAGGGCAGCTGGTGGCGGGGACACCGGTCATTTGGGTCCCAGTGTCCTTTCCTTAACTGGAAAACCCCCATCACTGTGTACTCACAACCAAGCTTTTAAGTAAATGACGTAAGGCTTTCTGTTTGTGTTCACCCCAGTGTCTTTATGCTTTTACGTCTCCATGTTCTGTGTACAGGACAATTTTCTACCAAAATGTGTAAGAAAGCTCTGCCGGCCTAAAAGGGAAAAATAGGGCCTAAGTCAAGTATTCCACCCAGAGTGAGCGAGAGGGAACCTCGTCAAGGTCGCGTGACGCCAGCACGCACTTGGCAGCACAGGGTCGTGGGTTTGATTCAATCGAACGTCTTCAAAGTTGCGGGCATCGCCTGAGCCACAGAGCCCCGTGTTCACCAGTTAGGGCTGCAGGAGTCAGGGCAGGAGTTACCGGGCGAAGGTAACACAGCGTCCCTGCGGCCGAGCAGGCTCGGCGGAACCCAGCTCCAGCTTCCCCCAGCGACAGCCTGAGGTCACGCTGCGGGGCTCGCAGTCTCCAGATTCGTCAGTGAGCTAGGGTAACTGGAGATAAGTAAGCCGGACAAGTGAGAAAAACGATTATAAATAAACACCATGCAATTAAAATTTAAATTATGTGAAGTGCTAGATGCTCTGAAATGTGAGTCCTTTTTCTGAGTTAGAATACTAGACTCAGTTGAGCCTATAAAATGTATGCTCATAAATCTAGAGTAGGCCAGGGGTGATGGTGCATGTAATCCCAGCAGCACTCAAGAGGCTGAGGCAGGAGGATTGTTGCAAGCTGGAGGCCAGCTTGGGCTACAAAGCGAGTTCAAGGCCAGCCTGAACTGCTTAGTGAAACTCTGTTTCAAACACACACACACACACACACACACACACACACACACACACACATCGTGAGTAAATGGTAAACAGTCCAAACTACTCACTTCCCGTTTTTCTCATCACCAGAACTTAAGGTTACTAAGAATTTGAATTCTAATTAATATCTACAATTCTATCTATGCAAAGGAAATCAAAAAAATAAAGTGTATTTTTGGCAAGAATTGTAAGAAAGACAAAAAAAGTTATGGATAAAATAAAATTTTTGTCCTAAAGTAAAATAACTACATTGTTCCATAAGTAAATGTGAAAAAACTAAAAGGTTAAAGCAAATCATGATAAAAGGTTTATAAAAACTAAAGCATAAGAAAATTAGATATAGTTAAGTTGGCCAAAAATTAAAGGAGATTATGCCTTTCTAAAATACTACTTACAACGATTTAGATTTTTGTTTTTTGAGACAGGGTCTTGTTATGTAGCCCAGACTGGCCTCGAACTCACAGCGATCCTCCTGCCTCGGCCTCCAGAGTGCTGGGATGGCAGGTGTACTCCACCACACTTGGCAAGAGGGAGGATTTTAATTCTAGGACATACTGACCAGACCGTCAAGCGCCTTCCACACGGCAGCCTCCCAGTGTGCCGAACGCCCTGGCTCTCCCTGCTGCCTGAGTTGTTCTGCACGCCCAGATGACTCTGGCCTGTCCGGCTCCCGAGTCACACGCGCTGCCGGCTCTGGCTGGCTTCTTCCGCGCTCACTTCCGTCAGATCTGACTTCCAGCTTGACGAAGGGGTTTCCCTCGCAAAGAGACCCCACCGGGGGCTCTTCTTTACCCTTTAGCGATGGGCACAGTGTGTCTGGCCCACATAATTTATTTTTACATCTGTGGGCTGGGGATTTAGCTCGGGGGCACGGTGCAAGCTGCCTGGCAAGCACAAGGTTGTGAGTTTAATTCAGAAACAAAAAAAAAAAAACAAAAAAAGAGAAACCAATTATTTTTACATCTGTGTTTATACTGGCACGTGTCTGAAGTACACAATGATTATGCTCACCGTGGGCAGCCGGTGCAGGTGCACAGCCCATCTCCACTGTCCCCCCCACCCCCCACCCCGTCTCCTTTCCTTTTGCCAGAGATGCATCTCCCAGCTTCCTACTGTGTATCTTTTATCTTACTCTTGACTTTCTTTACACTTTGGGTGTCTCAAAGAAGAAAAACCATGCTATGTTTAAGCTTGCATGTCCGGTTCATTCACTTAATATTATGGTCTCCAGGTGCGTTCATATGCCTACAGATGACTCAAGTTTATCCTTCTTTAGGGCTCAGTAATACTCCATTGTGTATAAATGCCAATTTCCTTTACTCGTTCAATTGCCCAGATAATTTCTGTCTTCATGTTGTCTTTATCAGGTTTTCCATTGCTTCGAAAGGCTGAGCCTCGAGGGACCTATGTTTTCTTACATCTAATTACTTTTGAGAGCTTTGAATTTATCACTCTGGTTAATGGAATGACTATTATTTTATAACCACCTGTGATCCCATTTTGATCAAATATTGTGAAACTATTGACCTTTTTGGCAAGCTTCCTCAGGATCGAGGTTTTAAATTGGGTGTTTTGGACCTAAAGTAGCTGTGATTTCTTGCTTGGTCCCTGGAGGGCCTTAAAAGTTGGACATCCAGTCCAGGAGACTTGCAAGCTCACAGCCTCCTTCAGCGTGGCGTTGGACTGTTCGGAAACCATCGCCTGAGAACTAAGTCTTCCCTAAGGCACCCTTTGTGGGTGCTCTCGGCAGGGACACTCAAAAGAGGACACGGATCTGGTGAAAGCCTGAGGTCCGGGCGTGAATCTGTGTGTCGTGACTGTGGTCATGTAAGATGCCCACTGCCCGGGAATGGCTATGCCTCCATGCCAACTGCCCAACTCCGTCAGGATGTCAACCATGGGCCAGGTGTTAATCTGTCACCCGCAGCTTGGATCTTCCTCTAACGGCACTTTCAGTCAGATGCATAAAACTCTGAGACACTCACCGAAATACAGGCTTCTCAGCACCTTCAAGTGAATGGACTAGCAGAAATCGTACTTTGAGCGGGGCACAGTAGCACACAGCTCTGCTCCCAGGCTTTAGGAGGCTGAGGTACGCAGATCTTCAAGCTCAGAATCACCTTCAAGGTCAGCATGGGCACCATAGGGAGGCCTGGTCTAAAAAAAAAAAAATTGTTTCCGTGCAAGCTGCAGGAGACAGGGCCTTTAGCACCTTGATCCCACTGGGACACTACCATTGGGAAGCACACCTGGGGCACACCTGGGGCTCGGCGGCCTCTCGCACCTGCACTGTGTGCTCAGTTCTGATGCTGACTCCTGGATCCGCCCTGGGAAAAGTTCCTCCTGCTGCCCAGACTGAGCCCCCGCAGGAGCAAGCTCTCCCCACAGCCGGGCAGCCGCAGGCCCCAGGGCACAGTTCCAGGATGCATGCGGCGGTCCAGCTGGCTCTCCTCCTCCACGTTAGTCTCTCCTTGCAGGCCTGGGTTTGCTGGACAGACACAGTTTTCACCCCCGCTTCCCAGCCCATGCCAAAGGGGGAACCTAAGTGGCTGTTGGATTTGTCACCAAAATCCTGGTGTTCATGATGTGGGGGAGCCCCGTGCTCATCCCAGGACAGGGCTCCCCTGCTCCCCACGGAGCCCTGCACGGAGCTTGTACAGCTGGTCCTTGTGCAGCGCCAGGCTTCGGGTCCCCACACGCACCGCAGCAGCACCTAACACTCGAGAGACAGGGGATAGACAGAGGATAGATAGACGGTAGACGGATGATAGAGAGATGATAGATAGAACTAGAATACACAGTGGTCAAGGGGACCCCTACCCATTCCACCTACCACCAATGCCCAGCTGAAGCCAGCGAGGCTCAGTACTCTTCCCTGGTTCTCCTTACTAATGCAGCTTTAGACAGCAGAAAGTTCTGGATACCTGCTGGCTAATCAAGGTGGTGTTGGTGCGACAGTCAACACAACTTGTTACATGTGGGTGAGTCCTCATAAAGTACAAACCCGGCTGTGCAAGGTAAATAAACCCAAGCTGCTTGGGCCCAGTTGGCCTCCCGCACATGTGCGTTTCACGATCTGTCTCGCCGGTTACCTCAAGGCCAGGCACGTGGTGCAGACTGGCTGAGGCCCTGCTGTGGTCCTGAAGCTCTGTTCTTGCCTGGCTCTTCCCTCAGAATAACACGAGTAGCGCCGAGAGCTCATTCCCGGTGCCGACTGGACGAACAGCCAGGGACTTGATGCCTGATTCCAAGCAGATGCAGCCCAAGAAATTGCTTGTCTTCCTTTCCCTCTGGCCTCCTTGGCACTCAGAGCGGCTGGGGTCCCTGACATTGCCTCTCAGCCTGCCCACGCATGGGTCCCGCTCTGCACAGGACAAGCCCACCTGGTGCTCTGTGATAGTCTAACTTCAGAGGCGCTGCTCTGCGATGGTTTCAGAGAATGGGTCCCTGTGGTCACACAGCACTGGAATGCAGGCAGGAAAGCCCGCGGGTCGGAGACCCGAATCAGGAGACAGCTCGTCCTGGCTTGAAGGCTGTCTTTACTCTGCCAGCCGGGATCTCAGGACAGCTCCACACTGTTGCTGCTGTGCCTCCCACGAGCCGTGAGTGCCCCCCAGAGCACATTCTAGGCATTTTTGTGTTCTCACACGTCCCCAGCCTTTGTCTCGGTCATCCTGAGACCCAGGGGGCCGTGCACGTGTCCTGCGGGGCCGCCTGAGTCTGTGCTCATCTGCACGTCTGGCCACCATGGTTGGAGATCTGTCTTGTGTTTCTGTTTGACCAGGACAAGGGCTGGACTCTGCACCCCCGCAGGTTGTTGACAGACCCTGCTTCTGTACAGGGTCTCAGGTTTCCACACTGCACAGCGTGAGTGCAGGCATGTGAAGGGCACATTTTGTAAACTGAGGCACTCAGGCAGCCAGGCACGTGACCAGTTCCTAGGTTCATTTGTTAAAAGAAGATGTTTATTTTCCTTCGGGGGCGGGGTGGGGGAGACAATGCCTGAAAACCTCTGTAAACCAGTCCCTCTGAGCAAGTCCGGGAGCAAAGTGGTTGCACTCCACAAGCCTCCCGCTGCTCCCCACCCTCCATCCTTGTGCCCCTCTGGGCCCATGTGTTGAAGTCCTGGAGTGGACCGTGGGCAACCTCAGCGCTCCTGGTGGAATGCTGGGCGAGGTGGTATTGGGCTAAGCGCAGCAGGGAGCCGCATGATCGATGCACAGCTGGGGCACCCCACGGTAGGAAGCTGTGCTCAGTGAGGCTGCGGTGCTTCAGCTTGGGGCTGAGTCCCCGGAGAAAAGCACTCAGTAGAGTGAGTCAGAGGAACCAGCGGGGCCACCTCTCCCATCTCACCTCCCTGTCCCCGAGGAGCCGCAGGCGAGTCCTGCAGGTCCCTGAGCGTGGGGTCCTCCTCAGGGGCCACTATGACATGGGGGTAGAGGATGTGGGTCTGCACACAGATGTACACAGATCACAACTGCAACAGATGTGCATACACATCACACGTGCAAACAGATGCATGTATGTACACATGGGGATGCACATGCATCACATACACGTACAAGACCACATAATCACACACACAAATATGCACACATACACATCCAGATGTATACTTGTGCACATTAGCGCACACACATCACATGTGTGTAAAACACACATCAAATATACATGCAAACACACACATGGATGTACACGCATGCACACATATCCAGATCCACACAGGTGCATGCACATCGCATGTGCAGGCAGTTATATGCATGTACACATGCGGGGGCACACATGTCTGTGCTATGCACACACATGCCTGCGTGTCATGCACACACACTTATACACAGGCACACCTCACAAGGCACGCTCATGCATGGGCACACACACATGCACCAGCACCATGCACAGGGGCTGGAGATTTAGCTCAGCGGCACAGTGCCTGCCTGGCAAGCACGAGGTTGTGAGTTCGATTCCTGGTACCGGAAAAAGAAAAAAAGCAAAAAAAAACAAACCAAAAACCCAAAAACAAGCACCATGCACAGCCCATAAGTAGCTGCAAATTCTGGTGACCTGAAGTGGGAACTCTGTGGAGCTCGTCCCCGCCAGTGTCTGGCTGGTCACCAGGATGACAGGGTCACAAGACAGTGGCCTCTCCACCTGGGCCCACGTGGGCCTGTTCAGCTGTGCAGAGCTTGAATGGGCGGCCAGCGCACGGCCCTCCGCTACTCTGGGCCTGGAGGACCTGGAGATATGGGCTGCCCCCCCTGGCTGCGGTTGGCAGGTGCTGAGCAGCTGAGTTCCCAGTGCTGTCTCTGTGGACATAGCCTGGGCCCTGATGCTGGCTCTGTGTAAATAGAGCCCAGGCTGCTCTGTCAGTCCTGCAGCCTGTGTCCACCTCCTCGTCACTTTCCCTTAATTAATTTCGTCAGGAGCTCGTGAACTGTGTCCTCCATCTCCGCTGGGCCAGTTGGCTTTGGGCCTAAGTAAAGACAGGCTGCAGGCGGCAGGGCCTCCTCCGCCTCAGCGTTGATCAGGGAGGGCTGGGGGCTGAGCCTGCGCAGCGAGGTCGCCTGCTGACAGAGCTTCCTCCCTGCAGGTCTCACGATGTCTGGTTCCAGTCCGCAGCGACCGAAGCCGGGGAAGTGGTGCCAAGCGATGCTTTCTGCCAGTCACTGCTGGGTGCCAGGCCCGAACTTGGAGGGTGCCGTGGGGGTGGTGAGTGACAACCAGCCCGTTCTCCAGGTGCCCGTGAGGAAGCCAGAAGAGGCGTGAGGCGATAATCATCTGAGGAGCAATACCGGCACAGCCGAAGTGCGCCTCACACGCTGGGGACAGGGAGAGTTATTCGCTTTGTTTTTCTGTGATGCTGTGAATTTCTTTTAGGAGCTCAGGTTTCACCGGACGGTGGAGTTACTCACAGGAAATTTGACTGCAGGTAGTGCTGGGGGGATTAGTGCTGTGTCCAAGATGCAGGCGGTGTGCCCATCAGGAGAGCTGTGCTGCGGTAACAACCCCGCATCTCGCTGGCCTGCAACACTGTCATCTTCTTGTCACGCTCCTTCCTCCGTGGGTGTTCAGGAGGCCAGGTCTATTCTAGGGAGGGTTCCACTGGAGCGCACACTCTGACCCGTGGGTAGAGAGAGGGTGCTTGGCCCCCACAAAGTGTCTTCCACTAAGATGAGACCAGGGTCCCCAAATTCGTATGCTTGGTAACTGTTTCCCAGCTGGCAACAGAGAGAGAAGGGGGGCTGAGTTGCTCTTTACATGAACACACACAGCCACAGCTCACGGAATCCTCACAGCCTACAGGGGAAAGCCCTGCACCGACTTCCACAGTGAGAACAGAGAGGCCCGGCCAGCCCCTGCGCTGCACCGCTGCTCTGGCGTGGCCCTGGGGTCAGCACCAGGGGTCATCTGGCTGGGGCTTTCCTCACTCAGCTTCTTTTCTGCCCTGAAGCGCCTCCTCATTCTCCGGCCTCCTCATTCCCCGTACGGATCCTGTGCTGCCTGCCGCTGGCTTTAGAGAAGGAGAGGGCAGGGCCGTCCTGTTCTCAGGCAGATGTTTGGTTGCCTGGCTTGGCCTCTCTGAACACCGGGACAACTCAGGCAAGGAGGTGGCAGGGGAACCCCCAGTGTGCTTTGGAGGCCTCTGGGAGATGCAGCAGTGGTGAGGGCGGGGCAGCAGCCCAGGCCTGTGGCTTCCTGTGATGGTGTTGGGGCCAGTCCTGGTGTTCACTGCTGCTGTCAGAATAGCCGAGAAGCTCGTCTTCCTGCTGTCCTGCCCCTGTGGAGCACAGCCGCTGTCCTTAGTGAGTGCTTCATGGTGCATGTGCTATGGATAAGTTTACCTAATCCAAATGTTGAGCTGCCTGTGGTGGTGCACACCTGCAACCCCAGCACTCTGCAGGCTGAGGCAGGAGGATCACTGTAAGTTCAAGGCCAGCCTGGGTTACATATTGAGATCAAGCCAGGCTGAAATACATAGTGAGATCCTGCTTCAAAAACTAAAAAAAAATCCAAATTCTTATCTAAACCCTGGTTTGATCATCAGGGTAACTCATTTAGTTGCTCACTTTAGATGCATGTTCTGGATTTTCCATGTCCCATCCATCACTCTCCCCATCCATCACTTCAGCATCATCACTGTGATAATCATCACCACCACCATCATTATCATCACCATCATTATCATGATCACCATCACCACCACCATCATCATCACTACCACCATCATTATCATCTCACCACTGCCACCATCATCATCACCATCATAACCATCACCATCATCAC
>NW_004955482.1:921697-949744 GCF_000276665.1 Chinchilla lanigera
CACCACCACCATCACTGTCATTATCTCCAAAGTTAACACTTGTTAGGCACTTCTGTTTACAAGGTTCTGTGTTATAACTACCTGTTTTATCTTATTGAACCTTTACAGTAGTCATTTACTGAATATATAAATTCATGAAACTCCAAATTTCAACAGTGTTTTCAGATAGGTGCACATTTTACACATCATATGTGTGCTACTAATTCTTCCTTCCCCTCCACTGTCGGCACACTGGTGTTCAGTGCATGATTATGATAAGCAGAAGTGAGGCACTGTGCATTTAGTTCTCACTGTTGTCAACCCCATGGCGCCATGAACGAGGTGCCTGAACCTGAGGGGTGACTTATTTGCTGGTGTCAGCAGCGTGGTGCAGCACGCACTGTGCATGAGCCTGGGAGTCTGTCCCCACAGTAGGGACAGAACAGGGCTGTGTCACTGCCGCAGGCACACAGGCCCTACCCTTCTGAGCTGGCCACCCACCCTTACAGAGTGTCTAGAGTACTGGAGCCCTCCGGCCAGGATGGGGTGACTTTGAAGCCTCAGACCCAGAGGGCAGGATTTCCCCTTTTTTCTGCAGCTTCCTGCCCTGTGCTGAGGCGAGGCCGCTGGCAGCAGACAAACCCTGATACACGCTGAGGTAGCATGCAGCGCAGGTGGCTCTGGCTTCAGTGCTGACTGCGGGCGTTGTGCTGTGACGCTCTGCACTTCCTTGCTCCCTCCATTATGGCTTGGTGCTTTTAACAACCACAAAACTTGGAGCTGCTGCGGAGTGTGGATGGTGTTCTGGACAGAGAGGGCAGAAGAGGGGATATTCCTGGGAAGGGGACTGGAGGAAGCCACGGGAAAGGCTCTGGCTGCTTCTGTGAGGTCCTCGTCACCGCTTTGCTGGGGTGCCTGAGGTGTGTGGGCTTGACCTCCCCCCATCCTCGTGTGGATGCCCTGCAAGTCCCCAAACTCAAAGGCTGCACTGGGGAGGGACAGGGACAGGGACCCTGCCGGAGCCAAGCCTGTTAGAGCAGCGAATGCCCAGCTCCAGGTCCTGTGGAGACAGGATGCTCCCAACCTTCACTTTTCTGCCACACACATGGAGTCAGGGTTCCTGTCCCCAAGAGCAGGGCCAGGGCACTCAGCCTCCTCAGCTCTTTGCAGCTGCTCAGGGACCGCCTGCACCTGTCCTGGGCTCCCCTGCCATCAGGGTGGAAGCTGCCCGCCAAGTTATTTAATTGTCAATGATACCTCGAGGTGAGCTGAACAGACAGATGCTGCTCCTCCTGCCACTGCTGATCGCTTCAAAAGTGCTGATGAAAAAAACACAACAAAACAAAAAAAACCAAACACAAAAGTGCTGATGTGTTAGGCAGAGAGAAACTGCCAGCTTGTTGTAAAACGGGATCACAGCCTCGAAGCGCCTGTGCCCCTGAAAGAGCTCCAGAGGGCAGGTGCAGTGCCAAGGCTCCTGACAACAGTGTCCCCTCTGTCCTCCACTTCTTGCGGGAAGCGGGAAGTCTCCCGGAGGCCTCTTCCCCAGGTGATTAATCACATCTGACCTGGAGCCAACCCCAGGCCCGTGAGGGCCAGCTCTGAGGGCTCCCCCTGCAGCCAGGACACTTTCCCAGTCCCCGTTCCTCCCACCACCTGCAGGGCCAGGCTGAAACGCCCAGGGTGGGCATCCTTGGTAGGACCCGTTGGTTGGGGCTGGTGCTGAGAGCTGCTTCCTCCTTTTCCACTCCTTTCCCCTCCTTACTCCAGGAATATGGGAAGTGCAGATTTCTTGGCCAGGCTCTCTGGGACCCTCAAGGATGGCTTGGGGGGCTGGGCCTTGGCTGTCTCTCTGCCTGCTCCCTGCAGAGGGCAGAGGGCAGAGAGCAGAGGGCAAAGGCCTCAGTGCAGGGTGGCTGCACCAAACGAGACCTGCAAGGATGCTGCACTTTCTGAGCAGCTGGAAGTGTGCTGTTCACAGGAACAGCACTGGGTTCCTGAGGGATCAGCCTCCGAGGTCAGGGGTCAGTGCAGAGGCTAGGGAGTGCTTGTCCCCCGCATTCCTGCTCCAGATCCGCACAACTCATGGGCACAGGGTCCCTCGGACCCAGAGGCCCTCTGGAGGGGAGGGAAGCCTGAGTTTCACCCAGCCCTACCCCAGCTGGTTTCAAACATACAACCCTTTCTTTGTACGGTGATGTCAAGCTCTGGGAAACGCTGACTATGGCGAGTTCTGAGAACTTTGCTCTCAGTATCTGAGCTTTTCCCAACTTCCAAGCACACGACCACGAGGCACTGGGTGTCAGACAGATTTATTCTGTCCTGATCCAATCTTGAGTGGCAAAAGCCTTTCATAAGCTAGAAGTTCCTGGCTTGTATAACAAAGTGCCCTCTGAGGGGATGGCTGGGGGGTTCTCATGGACTGGATCTCCCCACACAAGCCAGGGCTGTCCCTGTGCGGTGCCGAGGCCTGCCTGGATCCGAATCTGCCCTCGTTGGCTGTGAAGGCCCAGAGTCCTCCCTCTCGACGGTTCCAGTAACACCCAGGACACATGCTGGGTGGGAGTGACCCCTGCACTAACCAAGGGGAGCCACAGATTGAGTCAGGGTGCAGCAGGTAGCTGCCATATGCTGCTGCTCAGGGAGCACCACGGAGCCCCCACACCTGTGTGGGCTGAGACAGCTGGACGACCGGGCCAGGTCCCTGTGAATACAGCCCACTGCCACCTGGAGCTGACCCA
Organism: Chinchilla lanigera; assembly: GCF_000276665.1. NCBI lineage: Eukaryota > Metazoa > Chordata > Mammalia > Rodentia > Chinchillidae > Chinchilla > Chinchilla lanigera. Next base: position 924,418 of record NW_004955482.1, read on the forward strand.
GGACTGGGGAGAGGCGCTGACCTTGGGGGATCCCCAGCTCCGGGCAGCTCCTTGCTCTGGAAATGAGACTGTAAGGAGTGGAGCTCCTGTCTCAGGTGGTTAGGACAGTTTCATGTCACAGCCGTCCGCTCCCCTTCCATCCCAGGTCCACAAACCTCTTTAGTGCAGCCCTGGCCCAAGCAGCAAGACCCTGCGTCCTCACACAGCCCTCTGGGGTGCAGTGACTGAAGCAGTGTCTTCAGAGAACTTCAGCTTCCTTCGGGCGGGCGGGCGGCTGTCACACCAGAGGACTTGGGGCAGTGACCGTCACTAGTTCTTGGGCCCAGTTATGATGAAATCAGCTTGGGTGGACTGTCCTGTGCCTACAGCCACTCATCAAACACGAGCATCGGACACACGTCAGGTCTTCTCACAGATTCGCGCCAGGTGCCTCTGTTCTGACGTGGTGCTACCCCCTGCAGGACTCTGGTGTCACTTCCCAGGGCCATGTGAGCCTTTAGTGTCCTCACTCGGGGCCTTTCCAGTGGGGCATCATGGTCCACAAGGCATCTTCTCGGGGAACAGTGTGGGGACAGCATGGCGGCCATCGCTATTGTTTGGAGGGTTGGGGTGGTGTTGTTTGTGCGCATGACGGCTTCCCCAGGCTTCCTCCACATGCTTCTCCGGCAGGCAACAGTGCTCTGAGGGGCCCACAGGCCCAGCGGGTGTCGGGCCACTTCCTTGGTGACATGAGGCTGTGTAGGAGGGACCTCGACAGCTTCCAGGCCACTAGCCCAGTAGGTGAGGCCTGGCCGAAGCTGTCACCAGGCCTAGGGGCCGTGTGTCCAGTCAGACCCTATGGTGGTGGCTCCCAGGGCTGGGAGCCCCGGCCACGTGCTTTCCACCTCACCACATCAGCTTCTGCTGGGCTGCCCACAGTGGCTGGGCAGGGAGGACAAAGGCCAGCACAGCTGCTGTGACAGGGACTCTGCGGGGAGGCCGACGGGGATGTAGGGACAGCGTGGGGCTGAGGCTTCACTTCAGCATCGCAGGAGCTCTGGCGTGGTGGGAGGCCGTGCCCTGTTGTGAGCATCTGGGCCTCTCAGGGAGTGGTAGCACTGTCCCCAGGGCTGTGTGGGTCACACGTGGCCACTTGCTAACCAGCTCTACTGATCACCAGGGCTTTGGTGGGGGTGCGCCCCTCCCCCTGCTCCCTGGAGCCTGGGAGGGCCCTTGTCTCGCCAGCACCCTGCAGACCCAACGGTCGCCCTCCCTGTGGGAGTGAAGGGGAACATGAGGGCCAAGATGGGAGGGAGATGAGCGTGCCTGAGTGTGCCTGAGTGTGCATCTCTGTCTCTTTTCTGCAATGGATTCAAGCTGCAGGGCCTGGCAGAATTGCCCTGGCACCCACGATCAGTGACTGCTGGGACCCGAGGGTGCCTAGTTGGGTCCTTCTCCGCTGCCCTTCCCAGGGTGAGGCCTGGCATCCCAGGCTCTCGGCCCTGGTTGTCCCTCCTGAGGGGACACCACCTGCAGCTGCACCTGCCCTCTGTCACAATGTGTTTGTGCAGATTAACCCTGGGACAGGGTGGGAGTCTGCTGGGCGACGTGGAATCTGGGGAGAGGCAAGGTGCCAGGCCAGACCAACTGCAGAGCCGGGTCGATCTCACGGTGCCCTGAAGGGAGGGCCTGCACCCTAAGACCGAAGAGCGCTGGGCAGATGCCGGGGGCAGACGCAGGAAGCTGTAGCTATGTGGCCAGCAACTGCCAGGACTTAGGGGCCTAGGAGAGGATGGACAGGGCCATGGCTGCTGTGAGTCTGGGGCAAACCAACCCCAGGTCCTGTGACCAGACAGCGGCACCCTCTGCTTGGCCAGCTCCCTGTGCCCTGGCATTGTGCAGCTCAGGTGAAGCCAGGAATACAGATTTTGACCTGAAATCCAATTCTTAAAAGCTGGCACAACCTCAAGAAAAATTTAATACTTTGCAGACCATAAAAGCACATCTGAAAGCACCGTGCAGTCTCTGCTCGGAAGCGAAGTTCAGCTCCTGGATTTAGGGCATGTTCTTTCTCTGGTGGAAACAGATGTTTTATTTCCTGACAGATGGAGCTGACAGCTCTCTCTCCTTCCGGGAGAGGTTGTTCCTCCTTCAGAGATGAATTGTGTTTCCCCTGGGCTTCCTTGCTGGGGTAAAGTTTTTAGCAGCAGTCTTTCTTGTGTTCCTGCACCCAGGAGCCCCCGGGGGCCCAAGGCGTCTGTGCAATACGCTGCCTGCAGGGGAGGGTGGCGGTCCAGGAGCGCCGAGGGTCCCCGATGCCAGAATCTAATTGTGAGCAATGAGTCCACCACACCACAAAGGGGGATCTTGTGCTTCTGAGTTCACGGGAAGGAGTTGTGGGGAGGGTCGCACCATCATGACCCAGCATCGGCACACGGGAGGTCTGGGGAGTTGCTTGCATAACTGAGGAGGTGTGCTGCCATGGGCAGAGCGCTGTGTGGCTCCACTGTCCACTTTGTCATGTGCGTGTGCTGCTGCTGGGGATGGAACCCAGGCCTCACGCATGCTAGGCAACTGATCTGCCTGTGAGCCACAGCATGAAGATGCACTAGGAGCAGAAGAGGCCCCTGCGTGGCCCTCACCGTGAAAGATGCTGAGCCACAATGTGGTTTTAGCCTTAGGGAATCATGCAGTTCCTGCTCTTGGCTTGCCTCGGCCTGGTCAGAAACGCGCTGTGTAGACCGCTTTCAATGCAGCTCACGGATTTTGATGTGTTATATTTTCATTTCACAGATGTCAAATGTGAAGTATGCTTCAGTGTATGTGTTTAATTTTCTTCAGATTTCCTCTTTGACACGTGGGTTATTTAGAAATGTGTTGCTCAATTTCCAAATATTTGGGGAATTTCCAGGATCTCTCTGTTATTGATTTCTACTTTAATTCTATTATGATCTAAGAACATACCTGTAAGACTTACATTCCTTAGTTACCGCGGCCTGCAGCGCAGTCTGACTTGGCGCATATTCTGTGCACTGGGCCCAGTGGCAGGGGAAGGTGCTCAGGAATATCGATCAGGTCAAGCTGGTGGCTAAGGCTTCCCGGGTCATCAATATCTTCACCGATTTCGTGCCTCCTTGTTTTATCAATTATTGAGAGTGCAGGGTTGAAGTCTCTCGCTGTAATTGTGGATCTGTCAGTTTCTCTCTCGGTTCTATCAGTTTTTGCCTCGTGTAACTTGGAGTTCTGTCACTGGGTGCATAGATATTCAGGATCATTATGTCTGCTTGGAGAATGCACCCTTTTATCATTAGGTAATGGCCTATTTTGGCCCTGAACATTTTTCTTGTCTTAAAGTCTGTTTCGCTGAAATTAATGCCTTTATTCCAGTTTTCTTACAGTTAGCATTTGCCTGGTGTATCTTCCTCCTGCATTTTACCCTTAGCAAATGCTTATGGTTTATATCTAAAATGCCCCCCAAAGTCTCATGTGTTCAAGGACAGAAAGCGATTGGGTCTTGGGGGCAGTCTACTGACTAGTGGATTAATCCATTAATGATTCACAGATGGGGGTGAGGTTAGGACGTGGGTCCAGGTCAGAAGAGATGGTCACTGGGTGTGACCAGGAAGGGTATGTTCTTGTCCTCAGCTCCTCCCTTCTCCCTCTCTGCTTCCTGACTGTCATGGGGTGAACACCCCCTCCCATGACATTTCTGCCATGGCATTTCTGTCTTGGAGCTGGCTGACCATGGACTGAACCCTCTGAAATCAAGCACCAAACAAACCTTTCCTCCTTTAAGTTGTGTTGGGTATTGTGTCCTGGCAACAGGAAAATGACTAATACACAGATAGATGTTTTTGTGTTTAAAGTGAGTTTACTATAGACAGCATCTATTTAGTTCTTGATTTTTTTATGGAACCTGATAATCCTTATGTGTTAAGTGGTGTGGACTGGGCACAGGTTCAGTGATTATGGATGGGGTGAGAGTCATAACTACTGTCTTAGTTACTTTTTCTCATTGCTGAGACAGAATACCTAACACCCAAAATTAAGGAAGGAAAGGTTTATTTAGCTCACAGTTTGTGGAGGGTTCAGTTCGTAATCAGCTGGCACCAAGGCAGGGTGGCATGATGAGGGGCAACAGCTCAAGGTGGCAGAACACAGCAAAAACAAGAGCAAAAGGGAGGAGGTAAGCCTCTTCCTCCCTTATATTGTATGCTGGCTACCCCCCCACACACACACACCATCTCCCCGACCTCCTCTGCCACAAGCTCAGCATGTTCACAAAGTGAGGACCCTGGCGCCCTGCTGAGTCATTTAGTTAAGCTTCTAAACTTCTCACTTCTCAAGTTGACACAGTGTATCAACCATTACAACTACCATTTTGATGGTTGTTTTGTATTTTCCATTTGTTCTCTGTGTCTCCTTTTCTGCCTGCTTTGCCTGAGTTTAATTGGCCATTGTCATCACAGGCAGGTGTTCCTGATGAGGAGGATGTATTCTGAGAAGCATGGTGTTGGGTAAAGTGTGAAGACATCATGGAGAGAACTCACAAACTGAGATAGCTGTGTCACATGGCACTAAGTCTGGGGCCTTCGTCTTGTACATGGTCTGTCCTTGGTGGAAAGGTTGTCATGTAGTGTGCAACTGTGCCACTTTATCTTCTCCACTGAGTTATTTTTTACAACTCATTTTGAAGCAGTTTGGTGGTTGAAGTGTGATTTATAGTATTCTTTTATAGTACTTAGATTCCCCTTTAAGGAACAGAATACTGCTTTGCTTGAAGTATGAAGACCTTGTGTCAAGGTGTCCCTGCCCCTCCCTGCCGCCAGGGCCACTGTTTGCAAGGTCAGTTTTCTATGCTGTGTTCACATTGCCATTTGTCTTCGTCCATTTCGGCTGCTGTAACAAAACACCAGAAGCTGGATGGTTTGTAAACAATAAACACTCGTTTGCTCACAATTCCAGAGGCTGAGAAGTCCAAGATCAAGGCTCCAGGAGATCTAGCATTTGGCGAGGGCCTCCTGGTTCCTAGCTGGCGTCCTCATACTGTCATGTGGTGAAAGGGACCAGGGGCTCTCTGGGGCCTCCCTTTCTAGTGCAGCGGTCTCATTCCTGAAGCCTCCACCCCAGGGCCTCATCGTCCCCCAGGCTCCGCTTCTCCTGCCATCACCCTGAGGTGAGGATTTCAACACAGGGACTTAGGGGAGCCAACATTCAGGTCACAGCACCATTACTGCTCAGTCGCTGATCTTTCAAATAAGAAAAAAGAAGAAAAACCATATATTTCATCTTATTTTCCTCCATTTCTTTTTTTTGGTGGGGAGTCCTTTTGAGACAGGGTCTCCCTGTGCAGTTCAGGCTGGCCTTGAGCTCATGTTGTAGCCCAGGCTGGTCTCGAACTAACAACAATCCTCCTGCCTCAGCCTCCCGAATGTTGGGATTACAGGTGTGCGCCACCACATCCAGCTTCCTTTTCTTACATTATTTATCCATTTTTAGGTCTATGTTTCTGCCCAATATTACATTTCCACTAATGGAGGCCGTCTGACAGCATGAAGTGGAGAGTGCCTGTCAGCAGGAAGTAGAAGGGTCCTCTGGCAGAAATGGAAGAGGTTTTGTTGGCAAGAAGTAGAGGGGGCCCACCTGCAGCAAGTGGAGGGGCCCTCCAGCAGGAAGTGGAGAGGCCCTCCGGCAGGAAGTAGAGAGGCCCTCTGGCAGGAAGTGGAGGGGCCATCTAACAGGAAGTGGAGGGGCCCTCTGGCAGGAAGTGGAGGGACTCTGCAGCTGGAAGTAAAAGTGGTCCATGAGGGGAAGGCACGTCGTCCTGTCTCCTCACATTGGAAGGGCGGTTCATTGGGTGGGGAATTCTAGGACTCAGGGTGGTGAAGGTGTCTGCATTGCTTCTGTGTGCCTTTTCAGTGGTCTTCGGCCTGTGACGTTCCTGCTGTTCCTCTGTAGGTGATATTCCCCCAGTGCCCCTTGCAGGTTGTTCAAGGTTTTCTCTATCTTTGGCTTTCTGCAAGTTGAGTAGAATTTGCCTAGGGTTATTTTTGTAGTTGTCTTTGTTTACGGTTCTTAGTGTTGAGCTTCTGGGATCAGTGATTTGTCACTAATTTTTGAAAATTTTCTGTGACTATTCCTTCAAATATTTCTTTTGTCTGATTCTGTCTTTATCCGAGATCCCAATTATGGGTGTTTTAGGCCTTTTATTTTGTCTACCGTTTGTGGCGGCTGAGTCCTTTTAAAAAATCTCTACATCTCCCTCTCTCTCATGCTTCCTCCTTCCCGCTCTCAGACCAGTGGGAAATTTCCGCAGCTCCCTTAACATTCAGTGATTCTTTTCCAGGCTGGGCCAAGTCTGCCTATGAGCTCTTTAGAGATCTCTTTGTTCCTCTGACTATGATTCTGATATCTCAGGTTACTGTTTTATTCTTTTGTGTAGCTTCCCTCTCTGCTGAAATTACCTGTCAAATAGTGCATTGATTATCTTTCCCATTAGGACCTTTAACATGTTATTCCTAAATTTTTAATTTCCTGTCAGCAGGTCTAACACCGCTGGGTGATGACTCTGTTGGGGGGAGGTTACAGTCTTCCAGGCCTCAGGACTGTTGTTGGCGACTGACCGGGAGTGTTGTTATCTCAAGTAGACAAGAGCTGAGTTCACACTTGCATCAGTGCTCTCTGGTGGAGTGAATGGAGCCTGTGAGGGTCAGGCACTACATGGCCCTGCCTGGCTGAGACCTCGCCTCTTCCGGCCATGATACTAGACTTGCCTCCCGGGGACCGCAGGTCTTCTGTGTGCTCCATAGAGAGCAGCTGAGCTGCTGGGCATCCCATCACCTCCAGGTTCTTACCATGGCAGTGGTGTGGGTGAGGAGATTCCTGGTGCCCAGGGAGGCCCCACTTTCAGGCATGGGTGGGGAGCCTGGCAGGTTCTGCCAGTGAGGTCCCTGTGCCTTCCAGGGTAGAGCCCTGTGCTCCCTGCTGCCCGCCTGCGGGGGCAGTGACCAGGGCCCTGGGGTGGGCACTGTGCTCCTCGCTGCTCACTCTGTGGCACTGCCCTCCCCACAGGGACTTATTGGGGTTCCCCAGTTTTCCCTGTGAGTCCCCAGTGGGTTTCCTGGAAGGAAAACTGAAAACGGCAGGCACAGCACCGTGTCTGCAGCCCTGCGCTTCATTCTCTCCCTGCCCAGTCCAGCTGAGCATGTGCTACCTCGGCCTGATCTCCCGGCCAGGCCCTCGGTAACCCTTCCCACTGCACCCGCTGCCTCCTTGTGGTCCAGCGGGAGTTGCATTCTGAGGCTCGCTGCTCCCCTAAACCTGAGCCTCAGTTCAGAAGAGTGCTCTAAAAATAGCTTTTGATGAGATGAAAAAGCACAAAGAACAAAAGGCAAGACTCCAATCCATCTTACACCACCAGACAAAGGCCAGTGTTATGTCCTGCTGCTGCTCAGCACCCTGAGGGGTCCCTACCTTCTCCTGAGGCCCCTGAGCCTCTCCCACCCTGGGATTGAGCGGCCTGTGACTGTTCCAAAGTGGGGTGCAGTTGATGTGTTGCCCCAGGTTTCACCACACAGCCACAGCTGGGCCTTTCCTGGGTGTGGGGCTCAGACACCAACCCTGGTGTGGGCAGGGAGGGGCATGTCGCACGGCTCATCCATGCACAGCCCGGCCGACACTGAAGGCAGATCTGTGGGGTGGGGTGGGCAGCTCCTCCCCCTGCAGGGCTGTGGCTGACTGTCCTGGTGTTGGAGGATGTCCCGTGCCAGATACCACCAGACAGTGCCAGAATTGGGTGGGGGACAAACGCTCAGCCAAGGCATTGGGGGTGGAAATGATGCCAGGTTGTGTAGGAAGTAGCACCCCTGGGTGCTGGGCATGCAGGCCCCTGAGCAGCGCAGCGCCTGGTCACGCGCACACAGCCCTGGCTGTTGCTTGGAATCCTGTGGTCTGTGGAACTGCTGGCTTGATTCTAGCTGCTCTGGGCAGGCCAGCTCATCTCTGCCGGCCTCTCTGGGCATCTGGGCCGTGACTGCTGCACCAGGGCTGGCTGGAGGTGTACATCTGGCTGCCCTGATGTTCCCGAGACTTCTGTGTCTTTGAGACCGTGTGCCTGGGCCACATCACAGAGAGCAGCTCTGGAGCACAAGGCGAGGAGCCAGGAGGGTCAGGGTCTCTGTGGCTTGGGACTTGGCCTGTGTACCTGCGGAGCGGGACACTGACTCTTAAGCAGACCTGGGTTGGATCTGACTCTGGTCTTGGGGACAGACGAGGGCCAGCCAGGCAGGCGTTAGTCTTGTTCTCGAGAACCACCTTCCTCCAGCATCGCACATTGATGTTTTTAACGTGGCAGTTAAATTCTCACTGTAATGGACTTTACTCATTAAAGCAGTCGTTGTACCAGCTCTGTCTCGGCCACCTCTCGGACTTGGGTGAGGAGGTGGCACTGAGACGTGGAGCTGTCTGTGCGAGCAGGACAGCTGTGCCTGACCCACTGCACACAGCCGTCGTGCATGGCCTGGAAAGCGACCAAGTCCCGGCCTTCTGGTCGCTGTCAGTGACACTGCCCATGGCATAGCTGCCCCTCCACAGACCTCCTCCCCAGGTGAACGCCTCTGGGGGCAGACAGCCTGCTCCACGGCACTCTAGCTCCAGAGCTGAAGGCCGAGAGGCGGCTCCATGCAGGGGACTTGGGGCTGTCCTGAAGGCTTAGAGCCTGGACCATGATCAGCCATGGGAAGAAGTGAAGGTCCCCCTCCAGGGCCAGGGACACCACTTGTCTTCCCAGGTCTGCGGTCCGCTGTGCTGTCATCCTGTCCTGGATGATCCCTTGTACTTAACAGAACCCAAAGGTACTTAAAATGTCAGTGCCATAGTGTCTGCGCTCCCCAGGCACTGATGTAAAGTTACTTTAGTTTCTCTGCATCTTTTCTGATCTGAAAGCAGATGCGATAAACAAGCCAGCAGTGGATCAATGAGATAATTATTCCATAATGAATTCCAAACACTGTAAATTAACCGGGCAGGAGACCGTACCCTCTGGGGCCTTCCAGGCTTGCTGGGGAGGAAGAGGGCTCTCAGGGTGGGGGCAGCCTCGTGGCTAAACCATCGTCCCCTCCCACCCTTGTGGCCAGCAGGGCCCTGTCCCCCCCCCAGCCCCTCCGTGTCCTCGGAGAGCAGACCACACACCCGTCCTATCCGTGTGTCTCGTGACCACCTCGTGTGGGAAGGATGCAGCCACCACGGCCCCTGTACCCAGCAGCTGTTGGCGAGTGACAAGATGAGACCTCCACAGGCTGGACGGAGCCCCCAGGGAGCCCTGGACATGCCTCCCCCACCTCCTGCCCCTGCTCTTTTTCTAGAAGAGCAAAGTGTGGTCTAAAGCAGCCCACTTGACCCCTTCCCCAGTGGCCTCTCCTGGAGCAGTGTCCTGGGGTCTGAAGGACACAGGTGTTTCTGGTCCCCAGGGACAGATGTGTTATTTTTACTGTGTCAGTGTCACGAGAACAGACTGCGGTTTCCTGAGGTCTGCCACGTGGGCAGCCTGGGTTCGCAGGGATCCTGGCTTCTGACGGGGAGCTCGTTACTTGTCTCTCCTCCTGCGTGTCCCTGGGTCCTCATCCACAAAGCCTTCGGTCCTGCCCTGAGGGCTGCTGATCCTGGTGCTAGGGCAGAGAGAGAAAAGGAAGCCCAGCCATTAGGGATGCTGGAGTCTAGAGAGGAGACAGATTGAGTTCCTGTGCCAGGTGACAAGGGGTCAACTGAGGCAGTGGTCAGTGACATAGTGGGAAGCAGCAGTCCCTGCTGAGTGAGGAAGAGCCCTACCCCTTGACTGGACAGTCTTAGGTGACACAGAGCAGGGTCACAGGTGGAGGTGGGGCTGTCAGGACCCCGAGTGACTCAGGGCTCAGGAGGGGCGCCCCAGCTCTCCCATTACAAGCTGGCACTGTTTGTCATTTTGACCCAGCGTGGCTGCCAAGGCCCCTCTGTGAAGTGGCAGGAAGCCCAAGTGGGAGAGGATGGTGTGGTTCCAAGTGGCTGAGGGGACCTTGGTGTCGTCCACGCGGCTGAGGCTGAGCTTTTGGCCAGGCAGCAGGGCAGGGCGCTCGAGGGCAGCTTTTGCATGGTGGGGAGGGTTATTCCCTGCACCCCACACAACTCTGGGTTTTGTTTTTCCTTCTGTGAGCCAAGAGGTGACCTCGGCCCTGCAAGTGTGGCCTCAGGGTGACCCTGGGGCTGACCTCACCAGCTCACAGTCGGTGCCAGCCAGCCAGGGTCCTGTGTGTCCTCCTTGCTGGATCAGCGCCTCTCAGAGCAGGGTCCTTGGGTGCGTCCCAAGGGCGAGGTCCTGGGCAACCTTGTGGCATCTGGCTTGGCACCTGCGGCTCCTGAGCTGGTCTGAGAGTCTTCGCTGGCTGGAGTTCAGCCCTGCGCTCCTCGGTGTGCTCTGAGCCCCGGGGTCCCTGAGGGCCCTGGTGCGAGCTCAGCTGCGGGGCTGCAGGCTGGCCTTGTGCCTGTGTGATGGGTCCCGACCACACCTGGAGCAGCAGGGCTCAGGGACCAGCTACCTCCTGGCCCCTGGTCCCTGCCCAGTACCTGCCTGCAAGAGCAGCTGGGAGGAAAGCCAGCGGCGAGGACCTGGCCTGGGGTTGGGTGGGCACGAGGGCTCTGTGGGGGATGTGGTCCTGGAGGCCACAGCGTTACTCTCCGACCTTAGGGACAGCTAACTTAGACCCGTTTCCATCTGCTGCCGTGCGCCTTTGGGTGGGTGGGTGCCCTCCCCTGCGGCAGGCAGGCGGTGTCCACGAGTGGAGGGTGCTGGCTTAGGTGCTGCTTTCTGCTTGCGGGTGCTGCTGTGGACTTGTGGAACTGCCAGGTGGTGGCGGGAGGTCAGGCTGTGCTGCCAGGCTCAGCGTCCTCTGACCGCAGGGCCGGGATACAGCACAGCTCCATGCCTGCCTCCCCCTGTCCTCCCAGAAGGGGCCAAGCCCAGTCCTGCTGCCCTGCCCTGCCCAGGCCCAGCCTGGCATCTCCCATCTTCTGTGCTAACGCCTGACCGCTTTGAGGACTCGCACCCATCCTGCCTCCTGCTCGCTGGCACCACCTGGGCCAAACTTCTTGTGGATTTTGTGCTGCTTGAGAAAGGGCCAAGTGTTCACTTTCTGCCAGCAGCACCACTTCCAGAGCTCGTGGCTGAGCAGCCCACAGGCGGCCGTGGGCACCGAGCTCCAGGAGCAGTGGTCCTTAGATTTGCTTCCAGGTCTCATCAATGGCCCAGTGCCATCAGGGGCTGGCACCCGGCATTTGGGTTCAGGTCTGTATCCCCAGTGCCCAGCTACCCATACTGCAAGGCTATCTGCTGTTGTTAAAATAACTGTTTATTAGAAAGTACATTTAGCTATAGAAACTTGCAGGTAAGCCAAAGAAAGGAAGGTTGCCCAAGAACATGTCACCCAGAGGGAACCCATGGGCATGTTTTAGTGCAGGGGTGTCTAGGCCGTGTGTGCTGGTGTGTGTCTGCACATGACCACGTGTACCTGGGTGTGACTGTGTGTGTGCAAATGTGTGTGTGTGTGTGTGTGTGTGTGTGCGCGTGCGTCCACACAACATACTCAGCACATGCAGTCTTTCAAGTGAGGCCGGCTCACCCCGCGCATACACTGTTGCGCCCCGTGTTTTGTTCTGTGCTGTAATGTGGCTCTGTTCAGACCCCTGCATCTCCTCTGACAGCGGTGGCTTCTGTCGGGACCTCCCGAGGTGTCTAACCTGCCAGGCAGTGTCCCGTGGGGATCGTTCCCTGCTGGGGCTTTCATCCCTCAGACACTGCCTGGGAAGGGAAACGACTGTGCAGGCTGTCCTGGGAGAGACAGACGGCTGTTGCTCTCTGTGGTGTTGACATAGTGAGTTCCTCCCGGAGGTTAGGTCCTGTGAGAGACCCTTTGCCACGTCACACGCACTCTGGGAAGGAGAAGCGGTGTGCGCTGCCCAGCGGGGGCAGGCAGTGCCCGTGGCCCACCGCGCAGTGTCCTGGGAGTCAGGGTCCTGAGCTCTCCAAGGCTGTGGGTTCCGTCGTTCACCTGCTCTGCTCCAGCCATGGGCCAGGCTCCTCCAGGTGAGGGTTTCAGGGCTCCTACATGCGGGCAGCACTGGTGAGCAGCTGGGCATGGAGCAGAACCGAGGGACAGGTGCTAGGCATCAGCTGTGCCCTGTGCCCAATGCCAGGGCCTCACTCAGCTCCCATGGTGGACACAGCCAGGGCCAGGCCACCCTCATGGCTGCCATGAACCAGCTCTGCCAGGTGCCTCCTGCGCACACTCATGGCCCCAGGATGCAGGGCAAATGTCAGTGCGTGCGGACCTCCGTGTCTCAGCTCCTGGCTTTCTCTCCATCCACACCACGCTGCCCAGGGGGAAGCTGGTGTCTGACTCGCCAGGACGTGGTTTCAAGAACACCTTAGTCATCAAGATATGTAGATGGGCCACATTTTGGGCCATGCAAATATGAAACATATTTTTCAGAATCCAGCCTGGTCGCTAATTCTGCATTCCACATAGCTGACGGCACAACTTCAGTCCCAGTCAATCTGGGCCTCAGGCCAGGTCGCTGCTCCCTCTCTCCCGCAGCTGAGGTCCTGCCACCCACTCTGCCCCCTAGACAGCTGGAGATGCCCATGCTCCGCTGGCCACTGGGGACCCACGGGAGGAGGAAGAGGAGGCGGAGGGAAGACAGCGCAGCCCAGCCGTGTCCAATACAGTGCATGGCTGCCCTGCAGCTCCACCTTGGGCCATCCTGCAAGGACTTGGTCACCACCTGTCACTTCTCTGCAATGGCTGTCACCTGTATCCCCATAGCCCCACTGCCATCAGGAGAGCCCTGAGCAGGTCCATGCAGCCAGAGGACCAAGGGGCTTCCAGACGCAGTCCAGAGAGGACTGACAATCAACAGAGTGACATGGGCAGCTGAACAGGCAGTTTTCTTCCCAGATGGACTAGAACGGGTAGATTAAGGCAGCCAAGTATCCCCTGCAGGGTGTGGAAAGGAGGTGTCCCTGGTGCAGGCAGGGGAAACTCAAACAGCAGGCTGCGGTCTTGGCCACCCACGAGGGCCACCTGGGGAGAATCACCAACCCCAGTGTCCAAGTTGTGCCCAGCACATGCCGCCAGTGTAGGATCCGGTCCTCCCAGCGCAGCCCGAGGGTCCCAGTGGGCAGCCTCTTTGAAGGCCATGAGTTCAGAGCCCCGAGGGTCCTGACTGGGCTCTGGGGCTCTGTACCCAGTCATGTTGCTTGCAAGGTGGCAGTGGCAGGCCAACAGTGGGGCTGTCCTCGAGCTCCTGCTCCTGGGCTGCAGCCGTCACTATGTCCAGAGCTAGGAAACGCCCCCTTCCGAGCGAAGACCTCTGCACAGGCCAGGTTGCGGGAGCCCCGGAGCGATGCCTGCTGTTGGACACGCGGTCCCCACGCCTCTCCTCTGTGCGCACGTGCACCTCCCACTCCGGAGTCCGCACGTGATGGCTCTGGACTCTGCATCTTGCACTCCAGAGTAGACAGCCTGAGCTTCCATCTGGGCCTAGGGATCGGCTCTGGGACACACGAGTCACTCCAGCCAAGACTCTGGGCGGGATCCCTGGGAAGAGGGAGTGGAGCTTCCCTAAGGTTTTGAATCCTGCCGGAGCGGGGAGGTTGCAGTGCGGGCCGGAGAATAAAGCCAGCGGGGAAGGAGAAGATGAGTGTTTCCTGCTGACGTCACTTGAGTCCCTGGATCAAGCCGGGCCGGAAGCTTACCCTGGAGCTTCTGGGTCAGTGTACCATGACATTTCCTCATGGAGAAAATTTGTTTTTGGTTTACTGCTGCTCATCCTGACAGATGGGGTGGCCCCAATCCTCATGGTCCTTGGGATCGGCTCAGGTCCTGCCTGCCCTGGGTTTCTCTGCATACCAGGCTCCAACTCCTGGAGCTCAGATCGGTGAAGGGCTCCAGACAGCCTGGTTCAATCCCAGTCCCAACACCCGTGAGCCACAGAACCTCAGCCTCACGCACCACGCAGGCACACGCACAGTTGTGGGACGGAGCCTAACGAGACTCCACCGCAGTGCTGCCTGAGGGAGAAGGGGCTGGAGTGTCCAAGCCCTGAGAGGAAGCATAGGCTCGGAGCCCTCCTCGCTGCTAGCTGCTGCTACCACGGTGAGCACACCACCTGTATCCAAGGGGCCTTGTCTCCCACCCCAGGGCTCACCTGATGCTGTGTCCTCCGGGCGCAGGCATCTGGCATCGGCTCTGTGAGCTGTATGGTCCCCAGACTCCCCATCACTTCTCCTGGTGTCCACCATAGCTTGGATTCTGTTGGTCCCTCCCTTCTGCACCTCTCTGGTCTGCGGAGGTGAGGACGGGGTGAGTCCATTCTGCTGATTGATCTTCTACCTGGGGCAGAATCGGGCCCCTTGGGAGGGATGCCCGAGTGACGGGGGCGGGGGGTGCGGGACACTCAGGCTTCTGCTTCACGGGGACAGGGTGCCTGACTGTGGCTGGTGGGACCCCAGGGACCCCAGGGCTAGTGCAAGGGGCCGAGATCTGAGGCAGGGAGGGAGCCTAGAGGATCCCTCGCCCTGCTGTGGTCAGGGGAGGTGGACGGTCCACACAACTGGACCACCGAGCAGGAGGGTGCTGGTCAGTGGACACGCATAGTACCCACGGTTGGTGATGCAGGCGATCCAGGTCCTTGGGCTCCGAGGCAGGTTAGACACCCGGACACAGCCAGTGAGCCCATGCAACAGGCGTACCCCACCCGGGGACCTGCGTCCCTTCCCCCGAGCACTGTGCGTGTTGTGAGCTTGTGATTAAACCTAGGTGGCCTCTACCAGGACCAGGGGTAGGAGAGGAGGGTGGGGACGGCACTGCAAGGCCAGGTTTGTACTGCGTGCTAAACGCTGTTCCATGCGCTTTGTTCTTGAAAATTGAATGGACTTTGATGTCTTCTCAGAGCCTGGTTCTCTGCAGGAGCGCGGGGATGGGGACAGGTGACAGGCGGGAGGGGGAGGGGAGCCCGGCAGAGCCGATATCTCTGGACACCCGGCTCCCCAGCCGTCCCGCGGGGACAGCAGTGGTTGGAGCCAGGACTGCAGCCGAGGCTGCAAGGGAACCTCAGCTTCAGGGAGCCGAGGGCAGGGCGGTGCCGTGTGCAAAGCCCCACAGTGGCCAGGCCGGGCCAGGCTGGGCCAGGCTCCCAGGTCCAAGCCGAAGTTTGCACTTTGGCCACAGGCCCAGTGTGCGCAGCGCCCCAGACCTGACGGGGCTTTCAGTCAGAGCCGCCGAGTCCCTGGCTCTGCGTCGTGCAGGGCGGTGGGAAGGAAGGAAGGGGAGTGCGCTGAGGGCTTGTGCTGACCCCTGTGCTGGCCCTGGCAGCCGCTCCTGGGGACACGGTGGGCAGCCGCTCCTGGGGACACGGTGGACACTCGCTCCCGGGCCCACCTTGGCGAGTTTGCGGCAGCTGCCTGGGTGCTGCCCAGGGTGGGGAAGAGACTCCTGGACAGGAGGCCGCACGGTGTCCCCACCGCGTCCGCGCCCGTCTGTGGGATGGACGCCGTGACACAAGTGTCCCCGGTGCCGGAACCACTGCTCCCTGGTGTCCTGAGGCCGCCCGTGGGCCAGGTCACACCGGCTCAATCAAGCCAGCTTCCTATTAGAGGAGGTGACTCGGGCTGCCTTGGCGAGGGACAGACCCACAGGGCAAGGCTGTGCAGCGGCCACGTGAGCTCTTTTTTATCTAAGAGATAAAAGCTTCGCTGCAAAATATTTACTGCACCGGAGGCTGCCAAAGGAAGGGGCTCGGCAAGGTTATTTTATTCAAAGTCCTCATGCTCTCCTCTGAGGCTGGCGCTGTGACCGGAGTCCAGGGATGGGTGTCCCTGGGGCGGTGTCCAAGGTGCCTGTGTGAGCACCTGGCCTTGACGTGTCCGGCTCTGTGTGCACTTTCCACCATGGGACTGAACACATTACTGCAGCCAGGGCATGGCCGGTGGACAATATAAGGCCCTTTTCCACTGGCTATGGGATCCTTATGCTTACTCTGATTGGACTGGCTGAGCCATGTGACCATCCCGGCACCTATCACGAGCAGAGTATGGGGCATCACTGGCCAGGTACCCAGGTGGCTGGACTGATACCAAGCTTTCCTTGAGGGCGCCTCCTGAGTGCCCTGCCTGCTCTGGATTCTTGGTCCCAGCCGGCCTGTTGCAGGGAGCGCGCAAACAAGACAACACCTGTAGAGTTTAGAAGAATGAACAGAGTGGAATTAGGGACAAAGGCTGGCTTTTGGCCTGAAGCGAAGGTCCTGCTTTGGAATCCTGGATTATATGAGAAGGAAAGGTTGCAGAATTGTGAAATCGCCAATAAAATCTTGAGGGTCACAGTTCCTTCCCTCTTCCGGGCACCCCCGAGACGGTCATTCACATTTGCCTGTCCTTTCAGCAGCACCAAACCGCACACATCCCAGGTCTTTCCAAGTCTGTCCCGGTGCATTAGGGAATCTCTCCTGTCATCTGGGGCTGATTATCCGCCTCATTTCAGGCAGCACCTCATTCAGGCAGCATTTTCTTGTGTGGGGACTGTCCGGACACTCCCAGAAGTCATTTCATCAGCCACCTCGTTCCCAGCAGCACACAGCTTTCTTAAGAGGTTCCTCTTAGGAATTAAAATTTTCATGCTTGGTTTCTACCCAGTGGTGAATTCATGGCAGTTTAGTTAAATTTATTTCAATGCTGTATGGGTTAATGGTGTGTGCACTTCTAACCAGCAAATGGTTGTGTGTGACTTCACTTTTGCACCACCTGGGAACTGCGGGTGGAATTCTGATTGGCCGCTGTAACCGTTTCTTCCCCAAAGTGCACACCATCAGACGGGAGGCGGGGGGAGCAGTCTGCGAAGCTTTTCTGTCTGGCTTCCTGTCCAGCAAGTTTGCTACCTGGAGCCCAGTCCACACCTCCTTGTTCTCAGTCTCCTGGAGATCGAGCCACTCCTCACAGACATAACGACCTGTCCTCCAAGGGTTTCATTTGTATTGATTTGTCCAGAGAGGAAAATTTAAGTGTTCTTCCCTTCCGTAGCATAAACTCTCCGTCACCAAGTGCCTGAGAAGCCAGCCGCACCTGAGCTCTGCCCCAGCTCTGCCTCCTTCCCGCTGGTCTCCCTCTGCCTCAGGGAAGGGACGCGCCCTCCCTCCCTCGAGACAGCTGCGCGAGGCTCAAGCACAGCCCCAGCGTCATTTCTCCTCTGCTTTTTTTTCTTCAAAATTATTGCTTTTAACATGGTACCTATTTATGTCATGCAGTGTGATAATAAGGTAGATAAAGGCAGCGTGCAGTGATCAGATCAGCGTGATTGGGGGCCCCGCGCCCACATGCTGTCGTTGCTGGTTCTGAGCCCCTCCCAGTGCCCCTCTCCTCCTCCTGTGGGGCTCCCAGGCCGAGGCTGCATTTCCAGCTTTGCCACAAAGCTCTGGCCAGTGGATGTGGGCAGGTACAAGCTTTCTTGAGCCTTTCTTTCCTGGGGGCTGGAGGTGGGGTCCCAGCCTCCCCATGGAGGACAGCAGTACCCCAGGGAGGGCAGAGGAAGAAGGGGAAAGGGAGCCCCTTCTGTGAGAGAGGAGCACACTTCTGATCTTGCTTTGGCTCCAGGTATTTTGGGGGGCTTTATATTTGCCCCTGATAATGCAGCCAAACCAGTGTGCTAACGCACAGCCGGATTGAAATAGCGCACATACACAGCCGGACTGAAAGGGAGTGAGATAAGAAGGAGTTTGCACAGAGGAACAGCTTCAGTCAGGAGGAGCGGGTGAGGTGGTGTTTGGGGTCGTCTGGAGGCCCTCCTTCCTCCTCCCTTCTCTTTTCCCCCCCCCCCCCGCGGCTCCCCCTCGTTTTCCGGACAGGAGAGCACACGGGCTGTGTTGCACACTGCCTGCCCCACACCCCACTGGGTCCCCTTGAGACAGAGGAGACGGAGGCCTGGCCCTTATTCCCTGCCCCACCTGCGTGTCACCCCCTTCCCTCGCTTCTGGCTCCTCCTCCACAGTGGCCTGGGCAGCGGCAGCCCCGACCCGTGGGGTTACTCTGTGGCTGTCCTCCTGCTCCCCTGGCAGGACCATGCCCCTCCTGGCCACCTCGGCCTCTCTGAGGAGCGGCTAGAGAGCTGAGTCTGACAGGGCTAAGATTGGAGAGGGATCATTGCCCACTGCTGATATCCCCAAGTTCCCAAGCCCCAGTGAGCTGTGATTGCCAGAGCTGGGCCTCCTCGCAACTTCAGCCCCCGCCGTTCTTGGGAAAGGCGGAGGTGTCTGTCAGGGCAGCCACATCTCCTGAAGTGCCACGGAACTCCCGGGTGACAGCGGAGGTGACCTGGATCCCCCAGTGCCGCTCCCGCTCCAGAAGAAGCTGCCTTGGCCACAGCAGGTGCGAAACACTGACCTGTCCCAGGCCCCGCCTCCCGGGGCGGACCTGATGCCTCTGCCCTGCAGGCGGCCCCGCCCCAGGTCACCATCCAGAGTCCTCCAACAGGCTGTGAAATGCACTGGCATGTGAGCCTTGCCACCCAGGTCTCGTTCACACTTCTGGGCCAGTGAGGAGGGTTCCCTATGGCACACCCCCCTGCTGGCCCGAGTGGGTCACCTCAGGTCACTAAAGCGAGCTGGTAACCAGAGCTACTAGCCCTGAGGAATTCTGGAACCAGCAGGCGGGACCAACAGCAACCAGCAAAGAGCAGGGGTGACCAGCAGCAAAGACCAGCAGAGGTCAGCAGAGGCGACAGGTGGAGACCGGCCAGACCTGCAGCGCCCCGTGGGGAGGGTGTGGAGCCTTGGGCACTGGGGAGGGGCGGGGCGCTCAGGAGTCAACAAGAGCCCACGAGGTGCTGCACTCCTGTCAGTTCGTGATTTCTACCTGAACTGAGCGAAAGGGCCCCAAGTGGGTCCCTGGCAGCCTCGTAGCTGCACCACTGTCTCCACAGGAGCAGAACCCACGCTGTCTCTGCTGCTGCTGGGTCCCCGGGGCCTAGAGGCAGTGGGCACACGTAGCTGGTAACTAAATCTCTCTTGGCTGAATCTCTGAGCGTCTGTCATGCCCAGTGACACTTGGGGAACGTGCTGGACCAGGCCAGATGCTGAGTCCCCAGAGCGGTGGCAGAGGGTGCCACAGAGGAGAGGGCTCCCCAGGGAGGGACACCACCAGGCTGGCCAGGGGGGGGACAGCAGGGCAGGGACTGTTTGAGGGCTGGGGCCTGGAGGGTGAGCCCAGCCGGGTGGACAGAAGCTGCGGGCATCGGGAGGCAGGAGGGGCAGGCAGCAGGGAGGTGGGAGTGGACTCGGGAGGGAGCCTTTGTCAGGACTGGACCCTCGGGGGACAAAGTGAGAGGAGACGAGGTCAGAGCTGACCTGCAGGCTGTGAAGGATGCCCTGGCTGGTCCCGCACATGGGTGTTTCCTGGACACAGATGGCAACCGAGTCCCATGCTGGGAAGGCCCTCGGGGTTCACCACACCGCATCAGGTTTCTTGAGTGGTTTTCCCTGAAGTTCTGACTTCTGGGCTGCTGGTCTCTGACCCTGGCCCCGCCTCGCGGCACATTGCTCCTGGGTGCCCTGCTTGCCCGGACTGCCCTGCTCCCGTGTCCTGAGGACTCCTGCAGCTGCCGCCCTGCAGCAGGAGGCTCAGCCTGGCCCAGCACAGCGGCTCTGGTGGGGAGCAGAGCCAGGAGCCTCGGCTCACTCCAGGATGCTGTGGTGACAGAGCGCTGAGGAAATACAGGTGCCGTGTGGGCCGCAAGGCGGGGCTGAGTTTGAGGGCAGCAGCGGGCATTTAACACCCACGGCTATGTCTGGAGGAAGAAAAGCCCCCTCCGTCCGCAGGCAGGGTCAGGCAGAAGGTCAGAGCGCCTCGCCTGCAGGCTCCTGAAGGCAGAGCAGGCGCCTGTGCCCCAGGCAGGCACCACAGGGGCGGACCCGGGATCGACCCAGCTGCCAGCGGGAGGCGCCGCCCTGCGTGGAGCAGACCCGGCCGGGACCACAGAGCAGCCTTCAGCCGTGGAGAGACGGGTGCTCGGCCAAGCTTCATTTCCTGTTGAGGTCCTTGTGTTCGTGCTTTGTGGCCCCAACTGTGGAAATGACAGCTGGGAAGACGGACTTTGTTAAGAGACTGTGCTTGCTTCAGGTTGCCTTTGCTCAGCTCTGCAGCCCTGGGGTGGGGCCGCTGCTCCGGATCGCCGCAGGTCTGGGCCCCGCGTTATTCATGGAGCGGCCGGGGCTTTCCTGGCTGCCCTGTTGTCCCAGCTGCCCGGCCCTGGTGTGGGCTCTGGAGTGTCCCCTGAGACCTGTGGGTGATGACTTCTCAGCGCCCAGCTTGAGTTCTTGGGATGATGCTGGGCCGGTGTCCGCCTCCCTGCAGGACAAGCCCTGGCTGAGTGGCCAGGATGCGGCCCCGCCCTCCCTTCTGGTGTCATTGTTACCGCCAGTCAGTCTCTGTCACCTGAGTGTCAGAGCCTGTGGCCGGGGAGACAGCGAGACGGTGATGCTTAGCCTGTCCTGAGAGATGTGATTTTTGACCTCACCCCAACACTGTGAATTGGAGTCTATAGTAGGCTGGATTTTCAGTCCCCCCAAATTCACAGGACATCCTGGCCCCAGGTGCTGGTGTCTGCTGAGGGCCGCTCCCTGCGTCTTGAGCCCGCCCTCCTTCTAAGGGGTGTGGCCTTTGGGAGGTGACGAGGTCACAGTGGGGCCCTCAGGGTGGGATTAGTGCCCTTCTAACAGACCCCACCGAACTCCTTGTCTCTCTGCCACTTGAGGTCGCCGCAGGATGCCCTCATCTGCACCCCGGGGTGCTCCCCGGAGCTGCCATGCTGGCACCAGAGTGGGACTTCAGCCTCCACACTGCGAAGAACTGTTTCTCACCAGTCTCTGGGATTTGCCAGAGCTTCCTGAATTAAGGTGGATTCCCAGAAGCCTGCTGCGTTCTTCCACACAACGCACTCTGGCCCAGATCCACTGGAGCCCTCAGCATCTGTAGGAACTCGCAGCCCTCCTCAGGCAGAGCCAGGCTCCATAGCAGCCCTCTGAGCAGGAGCAGGAGGCGGTGGCAGAGGCAGGGGCAGCGCCAGGTGCCCTGACTTGTGCTGTGGGCTGGCTGGACCCGGGTATGTTCGCATTCATCCTGGAGGTGGTTACGTGGCGCAGGCGTCGTCCTCACCGTAGGAGGGGTCTGTGGGGAGCAGCAGTCCCCCCCGCACAGCGACAGGCGGCTCCTGGAGCGGGGACAGCGTCACTGGGCAGCGGGCCCGCCAGCACCTCCGGCTTCCCGGCCTCCAGGGCTACGAGAAATAAATTTCTCTTGTTTACAGGTCCCTCGCTCTGTGGTAATTCGTAATGGCAGCACAGACAAGACAGGGGGAGGGGGGCTCCCGACAGACACCCCTGAGCTCCGGGAATCAGCTAAATTTGCTTTGTGTGTGAGAATGCGAGAAAGAGAAGATGAAGGAGACGCAGAGAAAAATGATACTGGCTGGCGCGGAGCCTGCGGACACCAGGAGAGGCTGAACAATCTCACCGTCCCGCAGGAACAAATTAGGACTCATCTGGAGCGAGCTGGCTGCACACCCAGGGGACAGCAGGGAGGGGTGCAGGTGGGGAGCAGGCGCTCTACTAATGCTAATCACCCTTGGGGCGCAAAGAGGCAAGGTCTATGAAATCAGAAAATCAATTTTCATCTGAGAGAAAAACCAGCGCAATGGCAGGTCCAGGTCCAGTTATTCTTCATTTCACTGTCAGGACCGAGGCAGGCGGTCAGAAGCACAGGCTGGTGTGGCCCGGAGAGGGATGCAAGGGTGTGTTTGGGGTGAAGCACCGGGGGCCCTGGTGAAGAAATGACAAGGAAACACTGGACAGAAGACTCCGAATTCAGGGCCTCCCCACAAACGCCTCCCCACAAACACAGCGAGGCGAATCCGGAGAGCACTTCTGTCCTTGTGCAGCCAGCAACCCCATGCGACAGGGGCCTGGAAGGCAGAAGTCCCTCTGGCGCTCACCCCACAGGGCAGGCTCTGTTCTCATCCACATCTTACCCAGAGGAAACTGAGGCACAGAGCAATCACAGAGTTGACCAAGGGCCACCTGTCCAGTCAGAGCAGGGGCAGGATGCCTGCCGGTCCCATTGAGACTTGGGCCTCAGACACCCAACCTGTGGCACGCTGGGGTGCCTACCCACGACACGCAATGCAGGTCTGCACAAACAGGCGACGTGGTGGGACTCTGTCTCTCAAGGTTTAGGTTTAAAGGCAGTTCCCTTAAAATCAGTTTGCCCAGGACTGAAACACATCCTGTTTCTTTGTTTTTGTTTTCTGTTCGTTATCCCATGAAACAGATTTCTTTTCACAAGACTCCTTGGAGTATAAAACATGTGTAAATACTGGAGTCCCCTAGAGAGACAGGAGAGGAGAACACAGAGGCCCGCCCCCAAGCATCTGGGAGGGCAGGACCCTTGGAGAACACAGCTGCTGGCGTTTGTTCTCTCTGTCTTTCTGGCTGCCTGTCTCTGTCTCTCTCTGCTCTCTCCCTCTCTCTTGTCTTGACTGTATCATTTGAATCTCATTTCTCACTCGCTCATCTTGTCTCTCTCAGCCTGAGCGTATAATCTGAATTTCATAGCAGCGTGAGGGTGGCAGGATCTCACTGTGCATCAGATAGCTCGTAGACAGGTCCTCGATCGATCAGCACGCTTCCTGGCACACAGCCTGGCCACAGCCCGGCCGTGGTGACAGAAGGGCCAGCCCTGTCCAGTCCCAGCCTGTCTGCCCTCTAGGGGTCCCTGGCTGACCCGCTCACGCCTGATCTCAAACCTGCTCGGGCTGTTGAGTGTGCTACTGAATTCAGATGTTTTCATAAAGCCTCACGTGCTGTCGTGACTGGAGGGCAGAATACAGTTATTTTCATGAATCCGGAATCAAAATCAACGTTTAACATAGATAGATATATGTTACACTTGCATCTTTATATTTAGTGAAAATCTTCTTGGGTGCAGTGTAACTGAAGCAACTATAAAGATCTTGGCAAAAGCATCAGAGGATTCTTTAGTGAAACTGTAAATTTGGCTGTTCAATTTTTTAAAACTCCAGACCCCTAAAAGCGCTCTCTGAGGGCCCCCGAGGGCCATGGTGGTGCCAGACATGAGCTGGCCTGGTGTGTGGGCTCTGAGCCAGAGTGCCAACGTGCCTGCCTGTCTCCTCGCTGTGGGCAGAGCTCTGCCTAAGCGGTAGAGGTCTTAGCTTTTCATGATTTTCACTTTTCCCAACCCCTTTCAGTTCAACAAGTTCAACACCCAACTGCAGAAATGTCTGCTTGGACACGAAGCTCAGGCAGGAAGCATGTGGTCTTGCTTTTCCTCCAGCTTGGCAGGAGGGGTGACGGCAGCCCTCCTCGTGGGAACTGGAATTTTCCTTTTTCGTGCTTTGTGTGCGGCTCCTGCGGGGTCCACAGCACACAACCTCCGATGCCCGCCTCCCCGCAGAGCTCCGCTCTGCCTGCTCCCTGCATCCCTCCTGGATTCCTATCTGACCTGGATTCGAGCTGAAACTCTTCTCCGCCATGCTGTGGCTTCCACCTGCCCCTTCCCGTCCTCTGTCTCCACAGGCAAATTCAGCAGGCTCAGGAGTCTTAAATTCGACCCCAGTCCCAAATAACTTTGTCCCCTCTGCCTCTACACAAGCAGGGCTCCCTCTCTTAGTCTGGGACTCCCTCAGGAAACTGACTTGCTGCGCTGCCGCAGGCCCTGTCAAATAAAACCTGCTCCCGCGGTCCTGTACATCTGCCTGTGATTCATTTCCCAGGTGACACGCCAGGCCCAGAGGCCCTAAATCCACTCAGGATGAGTTGGACAGAGCGGGTCACTATTAAAAGAGCTATAAACAGAAGGGGTGCAGAGAGCCACTGCAGAAATTGACAACCACCAGCAGCAATGGCGGCAAAGGCCACATTAGGCATGAGGGCCCCATGCAGCATGTGGACCGGCAGAAGCGGACACCTGCAGAGACCAGCAACGACCGCACTAATCCACATCGATCACTGGCAATAATTAACAGCTGCTGCCAGCGCCGGCTACGGGTGCTCGCCAGCAGTGACCTGCAACACAGGGTAGAGCGTGCAGCAGGGATGGGAATGCGGCCAGGGCAACCTGGGCTGCTGGGGCACAGCTGGCAAAGGGCACATGGGCCGTGGACAGGCACTGGCCCTGCCAGCTCCGCCTGCTGACAGGGTGCACTTCATGCCACTCCCACCTGAATCAAGCCTCTACTGATGGGTGGCCCTGGACTGGCGCAGCGGCCAGCACCACCATCACTGGCCTGCAACAGACAGGCCGGGTCACAGCCCTGCAGGCGCCAGCCTCTTCCTGCCCCAAGGTGGGCTCTTCCTCCCGTGCTGGGCGCTGCAGTGCCGGGAAGGACCCTGCGCAGGCAGAGGACCCAGGTCCCACCCGGCCTTGGAGCCAGATGAGGCACAGCCCCACGCAGGCCAGCCTCTGAGCCCTGTCACTCCTCCAGGCAATGCGTGGGGCATGTGGGCAGGAGGCCTTTCCCGGGCCAGGAGCCCAGCTGTGTCCCCACGTCCACCCTTCCCAGGACGCCCTCTGGGTCAGGAGTGCGGCAGCCCTGGAGGACAGTGGGAGGGCTGTGGGTGTCTGGCTGGGGGAGAAGGTTCTAGGTCTGGGCGGGGTAGGAAGTGCATGAATAGTCCTCCTCAACCAGCCCCTGTCAAGCACTGCAGCCCCACTTCCCAGCTTGCCCCGCAGCCAGCCCTACGACCTGCCCCACAGCCCCCTCACGCCCCAGGACCTGCCAGTCAGAAGCTTCCCACAAGCCTCTGCTCAGGAAGAGGTGACAGGATTTGGAGCTGGGCAGGCCTGCCTTGTGGCGCCCCACCTGCAGGAGACTCCGGGTGCTGAGCTGTGACGCAGAGTGACGCCCAGTGCCCGCAGTGGGCGGTGGGCTGCGTGAGTGGCCATCCTGTCTAGATTTCTGGAGTCCACTTGCCACCCGCCACCGGGTTTCCCTAGGGCTGTGGAGTCTCAGCCCCATTCTTACCAGCAAGGTCAGATCTGCCCTTGAACCTGGCGGTGATTCGTGCAGAATCAGCCTGCAGCGCATGGAGTTGCGTGCTCTGCCCTGAATCCACCTGGGGTGGGGGTGTTACACTGAAGACCCGGATGACGCAGGAGCTGGGTGGGGGTGAGATGGCGGGTTTGCCCTTTACACATCACTGCTGCTGGGCCCCTGAGGACCGAGCGAGGCGACTGAGACCAGGCCAGAGGAAACAGCTCTGC
>NW_004955482.1:950093-952276 GCF_000276665.1 Chinchilla lanigera
CCAGACGTGTGGCCGTCGGGGAGGTCACAGGGCTCTGCTCCCTCGGACGCGGATCAATAGGGATCAATCCCGGTGGCTTTTTAGCCTGGCACTAGTGACCAGGCATGTTGGCTGGCAATGGGCACCCGTGCCCTCCACTGGCAGAGCGGGCAGGGGGTGGGTGTAGTGTGTGTGCCTGTGCCCAGCACAGGGCCTTTGGAGAGACCGGGGGCGGGGGCAGCATCTCTCTGTAAACCCCGTGTGTGTGGATTTGCACCCAGGCCAAGTCCCTGGTGCTGATCCATATCAAGGGAAGAAACTCTCGTCTGAGACGGGAATGGAGCAGCAGTGGCCCTGGAAATTCTGACACTGAATTCCATCGTCCATGTGGAGGCTGAAGGTCACTGAGCAGGGAGTACCTGGCTGCTCCCCGGCAACCCTGACGGCAGCGCTGCTGTCCAGGCCACAGCCCATTCAGGAAGTCTGGGTTTGACACCAGCACCCGCGGGGCATCAGGGGTGCTCGGACTCTCAGGATCCATCCTGGGTCAGGTGGGATGGGGGTGCTGCCTGTCCTGGGCTCTTTGTCCCAGGTCCTTCCCCTTCCTGTGTTCTGGAGTCGACCCTGGTGGGTGCTTCTGTCGATGATGGGGGCACCTGCTACCTGGATTTGTGGGGAGGCTGTGAGAAGGCCCTGGGGGCCCCACTCTGCCCACCCTGGCTTTGCAATGGCTGCGTCCTGCCCTGGTCCCTCCACCAGGCTCAGTGGACAGATTGCCATCTGTCTGTCTCTGCCTCCAGCCCATCTGCGCTCGGAGCTTTTCGGGGTGGTCCTGCCTGGTGTCCTCCTGGCCTCTGCAGTGACTGTCTGCCCAATGGTCCTGTGCAGACCCCTCCTCACCTGCTCTCGGCCTCCACTGGCCACTCCTGCCCTGGTCCCCGGGCACCCTCTGCCCAGCACCCTGTGCCCCATCCCTCAGCCCAGCCCCCAGGCCCTGGCTCTCGCCATCTGCTTGTGTGGTGCCCTCACTGCAGCCCGACCCTCCCGAGGTCCCGGCCACGTGTGTCCCGGGCCGACTTGCTTCCTCCCCGGTGGCCTGAGGCTGTGCTCCCCTGTCCTGTACTGCGTTCAGGGAAGGCAGAGTTCTGATCGTCTGTGCCTGAGGGGCTGGCTCCAGGCCTTGCCCGTGTGGAGGGAAGGGGCCTCTGTGTGTGAACGCTGCAAGGCTGCGTGCACGAACATAATCAAACTCAACTTTGAGAAAGGAGCAGATTCCGGGGAGCTCAGAGTCCTGGGCGGCTGTAATGAGCTGCACAGAGGGCTGGGCTCCTCATCCATTCCCCCGGAACACCTGGCAAAACGAAGGCCCCAAATCCTGGCCAGATGTCATGGTTGTGTCTACATGTCCTCCCAAAGCCTCGTGCAGGCTTAGGCTTTTTCGAAGGAGGCTGAATCGAGTGTGTGATGCTGGGATTAAGGGTGAGTGATTGCAAAATCAGTCACTGATTGGTTTGGCACCACTCGGATCCCAGCAGCCTGGATAAAAGGGACAGAAAGATCCTGCTGAACTCTCGCTGCTTTTGCTGTCTTCTGCTACCACGAATGGTTGCCCCTCTGCCATGCCGCCCTGCCTTAGAGCCAGCGGATTATGGACAGAAACCTCTGCAATAAAGCTTTCCCGCTTTCACCTTGAGTGTTAGATGTTTTGTCTCAGCAATGAGAGAAAAGTAACCAAGACACTAGAGATCAACGCAGGGCTCACGGGGGACGCGGCTATCACCTGTCCCGGCCAGCGCTGTCTCCTCAGGACCTAGCGTGTGCTGCGTCTCTGTAGGCGCTTGGTGTGTCCATGAGACGCCAGCACAGGCTCGCCGGGAGGTCACGGTGACCGGGTCCCACGAGGTGAGGGCCGACAGGTGGCCAAGGCTGGGGGACATGTGAGCTGCATCACGAGAGTTCACCGCACGCGCCCCGGAGCGCTAATCTCCAAACAAGGGGGCAGCCCTGTTCATGCATCGCTGTGTAGTTAAGATAATTTTTTAAATGAAAATACGCTAAATGAAACAGTCTCTCTTTGTCGGCAGGAATAACCCCCTATCTAGTATAACGTTTGTTATGTAATTTTATCTCACATCTTCACTGCGTCACTGGAAACAGTGTTCCAACCCAGTGAGGTGAGGCGTCTTCTTATTATTCCAGCTTCC
>NW_004955482.1:952830-963950 GCF_000276665.1 Chinchilla lanigera
TGTGGCTCAGCCTCACCGCCTGTCCCTGTCGCTTGTACCTTGGGAGATGGGGCGGCTGTGAGCACAGCCCCATCTTTCTGTCACCGGGGGTCATGAAGGGACAGTGATGACAGGACAGGTGGGGACAGACAGTCAGGAGGGTCCTCACCCTCACCTCCCGGCCCTCTGGCACCATCCCACCACCACCCTCGCCGATGTCATCGCTGATACCATTGTCACTGTCTTCATCCTCCGTCAGCACCGCCATCATCATTCTCATGGAAACCATCACTTCTGTCACCGTCGTCCTCTCTTTGCCCTTGTCCTCATGGTCTCCACTACCACCAGTCCTTACAGCGCCACTATCATTGTCACCTTCAGTGCCATGTCGCCAGCCTCTCCCATGGGCCTCTGCACGTCCTGGGGCCTCTTCTGGGTGCTCTTCCCCTGTCGCCACTGCCAACCTATAAGGGAAGCATCGTTACCATTGCTGTCTTAACGATGAGGTGACATCGTTAAGGACTCTGTCACCTGTTGCCGGGATCTCTGCCCCCACCTGCCGTCCCTGCTCTCAGCACATGGACAGCAGGGCCTTGGTCTCCCGAGAGGCTTCGCCCCATCACTGGACTCGAGTCTTCCCTGTCTTCACTTCCTGTGTCTTCACTGTCTCAGAACACTGCCCCTCCTCCCCAGGCCGTCACATGTCCCCGCAGCCCATGCCAGCGCGAAGTCTGTGCTCCTGATGCGCCGTCCTCAGCTGCAGACACACACAGCCTGTCCTGCTCCTCACTGTGTGGCCGGCTACGCACGGTCCTGTCCCCTGCCCGTGTCGGAAGCATCCACAAGGTGCTCCAGAGACAGCGTGTTGCTCATCGCGGTAGCGCTCCTCTGGATGGTGGATCATGACACCAGGGCGGGAGGAGGAGGAGAGAAGGAAAGAGTGCCTTTTCTCCCTGGAATACCTGGTCCCTAACATCCTCACCTCAGCCCAGAGAAACTACGCGGCTGAATGCATACAAGGCACGATCAGAAAACACAGCAGGTGTTTAAAGCATTTATTAAGGTAAAAGACACGCTCCATGAGTTCTCTTCACCAGACCAGACTTGCTATGGTTGATACACTGTGTCAACTTGAGTCTAGAAGCTGAACTAAGTGACTCAGCAGTTCTGCGCCCTGGGGGGAAAGGACACACCCTTATGCTCTAGGACGTTGTTCACTGCGTCACTTTGAGAAGTTTAGAAGGTAACTAAGTGACGCAGCAGGGGCAAGCCCTTACCTGGTGTTCATCCCGAGCCTGTGCAGGAGGAGGGCATGAGATGGGGCGGGCGTGTGCGGACAGCCGGGGTACAATGTTCGGAGGAAAAGAGGCCTGCCCCGCTCTCGTGCTCTTGCTGCTCTTGCTGTCTTCTGCCACCTTGAACAGTTGCCCCTGTGCCGTGCCACCCTGCCTTGGAGCCTGCTGGTTGCGTACTGAAACCTCCACACACTGTGAGCTAAACAAACCTTTCCTCCTTAATTTTGGGTGTCGAGTATTTTGTCTCAGCACCGAGAGGAAAGTAACCAGTACAGGACTCCAGGGTATTTTAAACACGTGCGTGAGTCCCACCCCTCACCACTTCCTGAAGCTGTCCCAGAGTCCTCGCGTGGGAGTGCCTCCAGTCGCGCTGCTGTGGCTGTTTCCATGTCCCGGATGGATTCCGAGTGTTTCCATGGCACAGCCGTTTTGACTTTGAGGAGGAATCAGAACTCCCAGGGGGCCAGATCCCAAGGACGGTGGAGGGAGACACGCCGCAGCATTGCTACAGGCCAGCCTTTCAGCTGGGTTCTCCCTCTCTCATCCACTTGTGAGCCGCGTGGCTCCTCTGCGTCCCACCTCCTGACTCCCTCTGTAGAACTGGGCCTGTATTTTATATCGCTTTTCTTTCTGCAGAGGACTCTCGCACAGGTTTTGGTTCCAGAAGCGGTTTTAGAGAGACGGAATTGTAAAGGTGAATTTCCGTCGTCAGCTTTATGGCTTCCAGGAGCTGGCTTTCTGAATGGATGAGACCTAAAATTGCCATGGTCTGTCCTGGTAATGCGGAGGGTACTGACAGCCCTTGCTGTGAACTG
This sequence comes from Chinchilla lanigera, assembly GCF_000276665.1. Classification (NCBI taxonomy): domain Eukaryota; kingdom Metazoa; phylum Chordata; class Mammalia; order Rodentia; family Chinchillidae; genus Chinchilla; species Chinchilla lanigera. Next base: position 954,920 of record NW_004955482.1, read on the forward strand.
TTTAAAGTAAAACACCAGACAGATGCATTTGATTACCTGTCTCGCTCATGAGATGTGTGGAATTTAGCGACCGAGCAGAGTATTTTGAATACTTTTGGAAGAGTACGAAGCACAGTGATGGTGGCTTGTTGCTCTTAGCATCTCTGGACAAACTCCTGCAGGAAAATCATAAGCACTAGTCATGCATAGCAGTCTGAAAGTTTCTAAGTGCAAAGACAGAGTAATAAGGGAAAGAAGGAGCTCAGAGATTCAGAGTCTCAGCTCCAGACAGGCACAAGCATTCTAAAGGCTTCTAACTGTGAAGTGACAAAGTGATAAAGGAAAAACGACGGTCAAAGTTTCAAATTCCCACTACAGACACACAAAAGCTTCTAAAGGCTTCTAACTGAGTCCTGAAGGAGAACCTTCTCTCCTTTAGCCGTAGGGCTGACGCTGTCAGAAACCACACACAAGCCCTCATCCTGAGATTGGTGGAACTGCGCCGTGAGTTTAATGATCAGCCCCTGCTGTGGTTCACATATACACGTCCCCCTAGAACCTCGTGCGCTCAACCTCCAGGCTTTTGGAAGTGAAAGGTTGTGGGGCTTACAACTGCCTGCTGTCCGGGGCTGGGGTCGGGTGGAAGAGGCCGAGTCTGGGGCTGTGACTCGGAAGTGTTCACCCTCCCTGGCTTCTCCCTTTACTCTCTGCTCTCCATTACGGTGAATCAAGCAGCCCCATGCCCCTGTCCATGCCAGCTCGCCTTGGAGCCTGCCCACTATGTGTGCACGGAAATGTGAACCAGAACAAACCTCTCCTCCTTCAAGCTGCAGATGGCGGGCACTGTCTCAGTGACCAGGAAAGTGACAAAGATGACCCCCAAAATATCTAAAGTTAAAGCCAAGGCACTGATTGGAAAAGAATGGGTCCCCTAAACCGCCATGGGGATATTTGGGAGAAACCTGACAAGGCTGAGGACATTGGATCCTTCAAATCTGATGAGTTATTTTGCCAAAGGAAGAGATTTCTCCACCCTCAGTGGCACAGGCAGCCCTGCCTCAGTTCCCTGTAAGGCCGGGCTCTCCTCCTTCACCCAGGAAACCAATCCTGCTATGTCTATTTGGTATGGCTCAAAAATGGCACATTGCAAGTGAGCGGGAGATGCCTGAGGTCCTTGGTTTCCTGTTGATGGGGGTGTCTCAAAGCTCATGGAGTAGAGGCTGGAGTGGATTTGGTGTGAAGGAAATGGACCTCATCAGGGTTGCCTCCACTTGGGACCATAGAGAATCGCAAACAATTTCCATCCCTGGAGGGGCTGCAGGGATTAGTGCCACCGTGAGGGGCTCGAGCGTGGGGGTGACTGTCCCAGCCACATTCCTAGGTAGCACTCTTAATTGGTCTGTGCAGAAGGTGGGCAGGTCCTGGTGAATGACGGTGGGTCATTAAGCTTCATCAAGTGCAATTCCAAAGGAAGCTGCTGTTCCAGATGTGGTTTCCTTACCTGAGTAGGTTAACACATCTTCTGGTACCTGGTTCGCAGCTGTTGATTGGGAAAATGCCTTCTTCTCCATTGCTATCCATAAGGCCCACCAGGAGCAGTTTTGCTTTCATCTTGCGGGGCTGGCAACACAAGTCTACTGCCTTCCCTCAAGAGTTTATCCACTTTCCAGCCGTGTGCCACGCCGAGTTCCCAGGGATTTGATCGCCTTTCCCTCCCCCAGCTATCACACATCCATGATGTTACACTGGTTGGACCAGGTGAGCAAGAGGTGGCAACCACTCTGCACTTGTGGGCAAAGCACTTAGGTGTCAGAGGACAGGAAATAAATCCCACTGAATTCAAGGCCCCTCTACCTCAGTAAATTTCTAGGAGTCCAGCAGTGTGGGGCACACAGGGATATTCCTGTAAGGGGAAGGATGCATCTGGCCTCTTCTACAACAAAAAATGAGGCACAACAAGGGCCTTATTTAGATTTGGGGGAGAACACATTCTTCACTTGGATAGTTCTCTGGCCCACTTACCGAGTGACTCAGAAAGTTTTGAGTGGGAACAAGAGAAGGCTGACCAGTAACTCCTATGGAGGCGTCACTGGCAGGGAGGGATGCGGTTTGGCATCTCGGGCAGCCCTTGGAGAAGCCCAGCAGCAGACTTTAATGAATTTGGAGCAAGGCTCTGCCATCATCTGCAGACAATGATTCTCCCTTTGAGAAACACACCTGGCCTGTTCCTGGGCCTCAGTAGAAACTGAATAAACTGGCCATGGGGCACCAGGTTACCATGTGGCCTGAGATGCCCATTGTGAACTCGGTGCTGTTTGACCTAGCAAGTCATAAAGTGGGAAGTACATAGCAATAGTCCATCATCAGACAGAGGTGCTGTGGACATGTGATTTGGCCCAGGTGGGTGCAGACGGCACAAGTTACATGAAGAAGTTACCCAAACGCCCCGGTTCCTACTTCTGCTGTCTTGCCTCCTGTCCTGTACCTGTGGCCTTCTGGGTTTTGCCCTATGATCAGCTGACGGAAGAAGAAAAGACTAGGGCCTGATTTACAGATGGTTCTGCGCATCATCTTAGTCATTTTCTTGTCCCTGAGAAACAATACCCAACACCCAAATCTTCAAGGAGAGGTTTGCTTTGGCTCATGGATTTCCACAGATTTAGCCCACAGCTCTCTGTCCAGGCAGGAAGATTATGGTGGAAGAGTTTGGCAGAAGCAAGCCATGGAGGCCAAGAGGCAAAGAAAGGAGGGAGGGCCCAAGAGGGAGGCACACTGTTCAAGCCACACCCTTAGTATCCCACCTCTCTCTGAGCAGTAAGTCAGCTCTGAATGCATCAGTGGACCAAGGGAGGCACAGGAAATACATTCCCATGCCACCGGGTAGAAATAGAGGGATAGATAACAAGTGGATGAAACCAAGACTACATCTCAGCAGAGCAGAGATTAAATCAGTGTTCTCACCTGGGGTAGGTTGCAGCAAGATGTGAGCTGCAAAGGGTGAGGATGGCACTGTCCTGACAGGATGGCCGCTTCCCCAGCCAATATTCCATATTCCTGACTTCTCCAACTTCCTGGAGTCTCCACTACACTTTCAGCTTAACCTCACCACTTCCTGTACTGCTCTTCCATGGGCACATTGCCTGGCCTCCCAGGCCTTCCTCTGAAATTTAGGCAGAATGCTCCCTTATCCCAGAACTCTTGCATTCTTCATGTCTAAAAATCAGCAACACATGGATGATTCCAAGATTTGCTGGCAGCTCAAGCAGTAGCCAGGCCCTTTTGTATCATGGCTGCAGAGACCTCTGAGTGCCTGCATGGCTGAACTTTGAGAATCTGTTTCCTATTTGGTCCTGAATGATTGGGGGGTCCCGAGGGCTCCATTCTCCAGGCAAAGTCTTTCACTTTTGTACCTTTGAGCCTGCAAAGAGTGGGTTCTTGATGATTTCTGAGAGGGCATCAAACTGTCTGTCCTATAGCCTGATGCAAAGTACTTGGATTCCTTTTAATGCTAACCTTTTTAGCAAGCAGGCTGTCCATCAAACTTTGTAGGTACTTCCTTTCTGATGAATCTGCAAACATTTATGATCACTCAGCTCTGCCTCCTACTCCCATTTTTTTGCTATAAATCTGGCTAAAAGCTGCCAGGATGTATCTATGCCATAGCAGTACCCATTCCAATCCCTGTTCAATTATAGCTCTATTTTATAATGATTCTGTTCCTCTAGAGTACCATAACTAATACACACCTCATATATTACCTCTCCTGAACCAGGCCCCTGTCTCTGCACTTGAGCGTGTGACTGGGCGACTGAGGGGCCCTCACTGTGGTGAAGCAACGTTGATGCCGAGCTCGTCTTCCTGCACACCTGGGCTGACACCTGTGAGCAAAGGACCTGAGCTGACTTCATCTCTGTGTTGCTGTCTTTGTCTTTCCTTGTAGAAGAAATCCATCCTCCTGAAAGCTACTTCTCTTGCTGAAGTGAGATAAGGCTGTGCAGTCAGCACGGCATGCTTGATTAACGGCCCCAGCCTGGACTTGCTGGTGACAGATGAAGGAGCAGAGCCAGCCACCAGGGAGCCATGTGTCTTGGTTACTCTTCTGTCTTTGCTGAGACAAAATACCTGATGCCCAAAATTAAGGAAGGAAAGGTTTATCTAGCTCAGTCTGTGGAGGTTTCAGTCCATACTCAGCTGGCTACAAGGCAGAGTGACACATGGTAGAGAGCAACTGTTCATGGTGGTGGAAGATAGCACAGCAGCAAGAGCAAAATGGAGGAATGGTGGCAAGCAGCCTCTTTCTCTCCCTTACATATACAAACTATCCACCCCAGGGTGAGTGTGGCACTCACACCCATAATCCCAGCAAAGGACTATGGATCAGTCAAATATCTAGAAGCCCATCCCATGACTGCAAGAGGATTTGGGGGACATACAGACACAAACCATAACACCATTTCCCCTCTTTGGGTGACTTGGTGGGAGCATCTCTGCGGTGACTCCCAGACACTCCCACCCTGGAGGTGGACCCTGGACCTGCCCTGGCTGAGGCACAGACACAAAGAACCAGCATTAATGGTGTGTGGTATCTGAGACCCCACAGGCATGGGAGCTTTGATTATAGGACCTGCTCTCTCTGTCTTCCCTCAAGAGGAAAGGATTGTCTTTTGTTCATTTTCCAGGTTAAGAGACTGAGCTCTACAGTGGCTCATTCAGTTGTCCAAGGGTGCAAGTTATGAGTGATGGAACGTGAGTCATTTTCATTATTATTATCTTATCCAAAATCATCACCAGTATTAGTAACACTGTCAGATTCATCACTGACATCACCATTACCATCATCACCACTGTCATCGCCATGTCACTGTCATCACTACCATCATCACCACCATCATCATCATCGCCACCATTATCATCATCACCATCACCACCACCACTATGTCACCATCATCACCGTCACCATCACCACCATCACTATGTTACTATCATCACCACCATCATCATTATCGCCATCATCACCATCATCATCACCATCATCACCATCACCATCACCACCATCACTATGTCACCATCATCACCACCATCATCATTATCACCATCATCACCATCACATCATCACCATCATCACCATCACCATCATCACCATCACCATCACCATGTCACCGTCATCACCACCATTACCATCGCCACAATCACCATCATCATCACCACCACCATCATCACCATCAACACTGTCTCCACTATCCATCACCATCATTTTCATCATTGCATCATCACAAGCACTATCATCATCGCTATCGTAGTCAGATTTACAAGGGAAAGGATTCAATACAGGACACATAATTTATAGGATTATTTTATAATATTCACCCAAAGAGAACTGCAAAAGAGTGTGGGAGATCTGTCCACACACTAGAGACTGAAAGAATACAGTTGAGGGCCTGGATTCTAAGGCAATGTCCTGTATGAGTCCAGCTGAAGACCTAGAGTCCATGACAATGTCTTCCTTGAGTCCAGCTGGAGGCCTACAGCCCACGACAATGTCTTATGCAAGTTTGTATCAAGGATCTGCCCTGGGAAGGCCTAAAGGCCAGTGGTGGAAGCTAGAAAGTCTGCACCAGTGGGATAAAGGCTCTGTGTCAGCAGGCTGAGGGATCTGCCCTGGAGCCAAGAAGTGATGCTCAAGGTAAGGACCAAAGCTTCCCTGAAGAGAACTGCAGCCATCCTCAGCGACAGTGAGGGCCTGAGCTCCTCCAATGAGAAGAGTTGAGTTCATATCAAGAGAACCAGTGTGACCAGCTTCTCCAGGAGAATCATCAGCACACCGTCTTCCTTTCCAGTTCTCTTTTTATGCTCCTATCAGTAATCTTCAGGTGGGCCTTCCACATCCAGACCTGTGCTGACTGAGTTCAGCTGTGTGTAACAAGTTGACCATTAGTTAATCCACCACAATTACCATCACCATTGTTATCACCATCACCACTATTATCAGCAACAGCAGCAGCAGAAGCAGCATTGCCATCATCAGCATCATCACCATCACCACCATCACATCATCGTCATGATCACCATCACCACCATGGCCATCACCATCACCACCACCATCACACCATCATCATGATCACCATCACTACCATCACCATCATCACCATCACCATCACTATCACTGTCATCTATCATCCCTCTTCCCTTCCCCTTGTTAATAAGTGATTTTTACATGACATTGATTTCTTGGAGAAAGTAGATTTCACTTTTCTTTGTAGTTTTTCTTACCTAGTTACTCCATAAAAAAACAAAAACAAAACCAAATTCAGGCACTATTCAGATATTTACAAAGATAATGCATTCTGATATTACAACCAAAACAAGTATGTAGAGTAAGAGAATGAGATTAGCATTTCCTCTCACTAGCACTATCTTAACCACTCCTTCCAGTCCTATATTTATGCACAGATGTGCAAATATTTTTCACCAAACTAGGTACCATAGCACCTAGTATTTTGCCACCATCACTGGGGTACCTGTGGTTCCCACACCCCCATCTGCCACCGTTCTTTGGACAGCATGTCATAACACTTTCCACCCACTGTCGCCCTCTGTGTGAGCCTTGTAACACGGAGCCCTGACACAAGACCTGGCCCTTCCACTGGCTCCTGCTGCTGGTCAGGAGGGGAAGCCTGCATCCCCAGCCCCTCATCCACCAGGCCCTGACCCACCCCCTCCCACCCTCCCTTGCCCTGTGTTCTCTGGGTTCGTCCTCTTCATGTGGCTCACAGCCTGCAAATGACCCTGGTCGCCACACATTCCCAATGACCTGGCCTCTCAGGACCATGGCCTGAGTGCTGGGGACACAAGGACAGCCCCAGTGTTATTTCTCGGGCCCTTATAGGAGCCAGGACTTCCTAACCTCCTTAATCCTCACGGTGAGGAGGTCAGTGGATCAAAGGAACCGTCACTTGTCCCTGCTGTGTGTCTCAAGGACGGCCAGACCCCATCTCCAAGTGCTCCACGCAGCTGGAACTCATTCTGCCGCAAGTGACAGGAAAAACTAGCTCTAACCAGCACCAGACAGAACTGGGATCTGATTCAAGTCTAGGCTGCCACTGGTTCTCCAAGGCCCAATCTAGGATCGGTTATGCCTCCAGAGCCAAGTTCTCTCCAGATCTCTACTTTATTCCTCCTTTCAGATGGCTCCTTTCTCAGACCAGTGCCCCCTTCATGGAGGCAGAGGGGCTTCAGCACCTCCAGACTTCATGTTGTCTCAGCTCTGCCTGTTGGCAGCTCACCTACCTTCGCCCCAGAATTCCAAGCATCTCTTTGCACCTCATTGGGTCTGATTGGGTCACATGTCCATCCCTGATCCAATCACTGTGGCCAGAGTGGCCAAGAAGTGCACTGATTGGCTTAGGTTAGTCACCTGACCTTGCTTAAATAGCTGTGGAGCCTTTCCTGAAACACACGTCTGAAGGGAGGAAGGTTGGCAGAAGGAGGAGGGAGCAGCTCACCAGGAGCAGGAGGAGGTGGTGCTGTGCTGCTGCTCACGATGCCGCTGCCCCTAAAGGGAGGAGGGCCCGCCTTGATGTTGGGTTGGGCATGTGACCTTCCTGGTCCAGTCAAGCATGGAGGAAGCCTTAGGGCTCGGGGTGCCGTTGGTCACATTCCCTCATTGTCTTGAGCTACAGGGAAGTGGCCAGGAGGGACATCCCAACCTCAAGGCAGTGACCCAGTGGGCCGGGGGTCAGACATACTCCGAAGACCCCACGCTCCGGGACTGGTCCTTGTTGCAGCTGGCCCTGCACACCCCGATGGATGCTGCCCAGACAGCTGCCCTGGCTGAGATCTGCTATTTCTGTCCAGCTGTCCCCCAGAGCTGGGCCACAGGGGAGCCTGTCACAGCAGTGCCCTGCTCGGTCCCTCCCGGCCCCTGTAGCGGTGGGTCCCGCTCACCATCTCCCTACTGTCCTCCTTGCCTCCTTGCTCCAGCCTGGGGTCCCGAGGAACCAGCGGTGCAGGGCTGGTGAGAGGCTCCCCCTTCACATCTGTGGCCCTGAGCGGGGTGCTGGGGCAGTGATTTTCTGCTCTGCGTGGGGCAGCCCCAGGGAGCCTGAGGCTGCTTGGGGAGAAAACAAATGTGTGTTCCTGTTCCATGCTTTGTTTTTCTGCACCAGGCAGGAAATATTACTGTGCTCGGTGCCAGAATCCCCACAGGCACTGCGGCTCAGCCTGTGTTCGGCTGCCAACTTCCCGCTTCCCTCTGCAGCGTGTCCCCCACAGTCACCTTCACCCCACTCTGCGCCTGTGAGGAGCATGTGAGCTCTCAGCCCGCCTCCGCCTTCAAGAGCAGGGTGTGGAAGCTGGAAGTGAAACCCCGCTTAACTCCTCCGTCCAGACACCTTGCTTAGTACACAAACCACCTTATACACGTGTCGCCCTGGCCAGAGGGATGTGGTGACCAGAGCCTGCACATACAGGTGCTGTCCTTCACCTGGCCTTGTCCCACCCGCAGCTGGCCTGCCCTGGCCCTCACTGTGCTGGGTGGGTGCTTTGTCCTGGGCTGGTGTCTGCTCCCCGGGTCCCACTGTGGTGGCTGAGGGTGACAATTCCCGTTTCCCACACCCAAGCCAGGCCCTTCCTGGGGGCTCCAGGCTCTAAGTCCCCATCTCCTGGGCCTGCAGCATTGGAGGAGTGGCCAGGCCCTGACCTGTCGGGCTGGTCCGGGGCCCTGAGACTGAGGGAAGGGGCAAGGCTGGAAGGCCGTCTGCAGACCAGCAGCCAGGCCTGGCTGGGGTGACCCGGGCTCCCCTGAGCCCCACTGCCCAGCCTCCCTGCCTGCAACCCTGCCGTCCTGAGAGCCCCACAGTGCAGCTTCCAGCCACAGCCATTGTCTTCTACACCAGCTGCCTGCCCCCGTGCACTGACCCCCTCTGCCAAAGTATGGGCAGCACGTCCCTGTACTGCCTGCGTCTTCTGGTCCCTGAGGGGAGGACCTGCATCTGAGCAGGCTGTCCAGCTCCCCAGGAGGGCTGGGCCGACCCCGCCGAGGGAAGGGACGCCA
>NW_004955482.1:964115-978181 GCF_000276665.1 Chinchilla lanigera
TGCCCAGCAGGCTGCGCATCTGCTCTAACTCCTCTGCTGGAGTTGCCCCGGGCACCCGGGCCTCCAGGAGCGCAGCAGGCGGGCCACGCCTCCGCCGGCGCGGTGGCCCTCAGCCTCTGAGATTGTCACTGCCCAGCGCTGCCCTGGCAGGGGAGGGAGAGGAGGCTGGAGCTGGGCAGCAGGGCTGGAAAGATCGGCAGAGGGAGGGCAGGCTCAGGTGCAGAGGAGACGCTGCCCCTGCCTCGCTCCTGCTGTAATGCCCACGCCGTGCCAAGCCACGCTGTAACGTTCAAGGGTGGCAGGCTGCAAACCACTGCTCTGCTGAACAGGCAGCTCCCAGGGATCGCAAACCCAGCTTCGTGGGCAAAGAGTCAAAGAAGCAATTTAAAATAAAAGACAATTTACCTGAAGGTGGCAAACGGGAAAAGAGAGAGGACAGACAGCTGCTCGGGATGACTGGGGAGGACTTGAAAGTGGATTGCTCGTGCATTCTTGTCTGCAGCTCCTTTTATTGAGATCCGTGGCCCATACAGGCTCCTGGAATCTGATTGGCTCCCTCGCTGTCTGTCATCCCAACCTTGGATTTCTTCTAGCCCTGCGACCTTCCCTGTCCTTGTTGGAGAGTAAGGTCATGGGTGGGGGCCTGAGGGAATGGTAGTTCAGGTATAAAGATTAAGTGAAGTGGAAGTTTGTGACTCTTGTGTTAACCCCGGGAACTTCCTGATTCTGAGTGCTTTGCCTTTGTCGTTAATCGGTGGAGTTCAGCTGCCGTTGTTTTTCTGATTTCTCCCAGCATAGTTGCCTTTGCCCTTCGTGGCTGAAGTCTGGCTGCAGAGGTCAAATGCCTCATTAAGAACGTGACACTAATTTTGTCATAAAGGCGCAGAAACCTGTTTCTGATAGACCCATGTTTATTTTTCAGAATATTTCTATGATGAATTATTAATTTTAATTTCATGAGTTTTATTATATTAAATGAGGAATACTTAACAGGAAAGAAATCACAAAAATAATGTATTGAATTTTTAATTTTTATTAAGTGTTCATAAAAAAGCATCAAAATTTTCAACATCAACTTTCTTTTGGTGTACAAAGCCTTAAAAATAATAAGTTCTTTTATTTTGTTTTGGTTTTTGAGACAAAGTCTCACTATGCATTTCAAGCTGGCCTCAAACTCATAGTAATCCTCCTGCCTCAGCCTCCCAAGTACTAGGATTACAGGTGTATACCACCAGGCCTGGCCTACAAGTAAATTCTTATATGAACTACAATGAAGTGTTTTTTAAAGTATAATATCAGTAGCACTTTACAAAAAGAATAATCTTTATTTCAATGATCACACCTAAGGCGATCTGCACACACTGTCGTGTGTAGTCAGTTTCTGTGTGGGGTGACAGGCTCCGAAAACGAGGTACTGTGGATGAAAAACAAGAGAGACAAAGTTACGGGATCCGGGGCTGCAGCCTCCAGGACTGAAGCCTCGAGTACAATCTTCTTTAGCCGTTCATTGGGATACAAACAAAAAGCAGCAACAGGGGAAATGGGAGGAATCGTTAACAGGGTTAGCGAGGCCAGTACAGCTTTATCACAGAATGAGACTTGACTTAGCCATCATGTTATCATTCCTTCGGGAATATCTCAGCAAAGCATCTAGAGTTGTCCCGCGGCTTTCCATAGGGACACAGGTCCTACTTTCATTTCCTTTTACACTAATGCTTTTTCTAGACTTCCTCCAAAATCAAACAATTGTATGGCTTGGTCAGGCTCAAACTCTCATATGGGTAATACATTGAAAGGGGAACTATAGAATGTCCTTCTCCACACACGTGACAACCCCACATTCCATACACATGCATCGCTTACCCTGACAGCACATGTATTTTGCTTTTCTAACCTTTTTGTAGGACATACTTGACATCACACTGGTCTTCCTGTTTTGTCAGGAAGTTCTTATTACATACAGTGTGTAATTAACAGGAATATAAAATATCAATAAACTAAATTATTAAATTCTTAATATGTATTGTGCATTTAGAATAAAAATATCAACATTTTTACATCCGTCATATAATTGCTTACAAAACCTAAAAGATAACATCAGAAATAAATTCCTATATGAACTACAATGGAAACACCAATAGAACTCTACCACAGAAATAAGCTTTGCTTCAATTGCCACACCCAAGGCAGTCGTCACACATGACAATTGCATATTCTATGTACAGATCTCACTTACACTGGTAGCACGTGTGTTTAGCTTTCCTTTCCTATGTGACAGTCATATCGTCTCTCTTCCTGTTTCATCAGGAGCTTCCTACCATATTGTACAACATGCATTTAGCTGGGAAGTAAGATATCAACAAAATAAAATATCAAATATGTAATGAATGTTTAGAATAGACCTCAACATTTTCACATCAGCTGTTTACTTCCTTACAAAACCTAAAAGAAAACATAAGAAAACTACAATGTTAGTACAAGCAAAAGTCTACCATGGAAATAAACTTTGCTTCAACTGTCACACCCAAGGCAGTCTTCAGACATGACAACTGCACATTCCATACACAAATATCACTTACACTGATTGTGCATATGTTTTGTTTTCCTGTAGTTTCTTACGAGGCACAGTTGACATCCTTCTTGTTTTCCTGTTGTGATAGTAGGTCTTTGTCATGCTGCACCAGCCTATTCACCTGTCAGCTCACCAGTGTGTGCCACAATTTGTTTGTGTAGTTCCCTGGGGTAGAAACATTTTGTTTATCCTCGGCTGTCAGTGATCTCTTATGAGCTCCAGTCCCAACCCTTTAAGAAAATTTCTCTGTGCTGTTTTATACTTGTTATTTTCTTTGTAAACTATCAAACTATTTGTGCCACACATGTTTTAGATTAAGTAAAACGCAAGTGTTGGCTGATGCTTTGTATTTCAAGTGACTTCATAGTTGCCGTGTAACTCATCACCAACAATTTACTCCACCTTTGGTTTTGGTGTAGGAAGTTTCCATCTCAGCCTTCCATTTTGTTGAGATTTTCTTAAAAATGTTTCCATTGTGGTGAAATGCTGACATCAGCAGTACCAGTTTGCTTTTCTTTACCATATACAAGGCCAATATTATGTCTTTCTGAAGTCCAATTCTCTGTTTTGAATTTGCAGCATTTCATTTGGAATTTCTGCTTTGTTTCTGTGCACAGTTTCTATGGTGGCAACTTGTGCTCTGTTAGCAAATGTAACATCAATTGGAAACTGATAAATCAGTTGTTGAATGTCACATTCTGATTAGTTTGGGAGATGGGAGCAGCAAGTCAGTTCACAATGTCATTCAGTTTATTACTACACAAATAAGGACCTGATGGCTGAGTTCCAGCATAAATGTCTAAATTGAAAGCATAATGAGTCTTTCTATCTATAAGGGCATATATTTTTATGCCATATTGCATTGCTTTTCTATAAGTCTTTTACATTCCTGTGATTACTATGAGAAATCCCTGCTAAGTACAGCAGACCTATGAATGCTTTCAGTTCAACTAGTGAGGTGTTATAATAAATACATTTTAAAATATGGCTATTGGTGCATACAGAACATTTTACTTGCATTTCAGCCTTTGTATAATTCATAGCATCTTAAATAATTTCATCTGTTACAATTTCCAACACTGAATGGTAGTGCTGGCTCTAATTCTGTCCAATTCATTTCACCCCTGCCAATAACCTCCCTATATTCCCAGACCTAGCTCTAACGTCAGATCATTCCATTTGGTTGTGTGGCCATTTCACAACATTTCAACTAGTCAAATATGTGCTCATGTTGCAGTTTTCTTCACCATCTGAATTAAGGAAATCTGAATTCCCTGTGTCTGTATAAATTGATTCTTGCTCCATTTCACTGTCACAGGAACTTTGCCTTACATGGCCAGTGTCAAAGTTATCATCATCATCATCATCATCATCTACCCACGCCACTCTTCTGTTAGGAAAACGTGTATTTTACCATAATGGATCATCTTCATCATCCATGCAGGGGTAATCTGATGAATCACTTTTGACCTGCTCCAAAACTTGCAAATCTGTTTTTTATGTGCCATTGTACTGAACTGGGCTACTTTTACCAGAAAAATCAAAAGAGAAGTTTTTAAAAATAAATCCTGGAATGGTGTAGTTCTACTGGACCCTCTGTGATGCTCAGGTAAACATAGGAAAAACCAGCTAGATGGAGTATAACGTGAGTAAAAATCCATTTTGCCACTTTTGGACATGTGCACACATCTTACTGTTTGCTATACCAAGTGCATAAACAGATTGTTTCCTGTATCCCTCAGGGAGAGGTACTGAGATGCACAGCTGGATACTCTTATGCTAAATTACAAATTTACAGTAGAAAAGTAAGAGAAGGGTCCACTGGACCCAGTGTTATGCTTAATTTTTTAACAAAGCTCAGTGGGACTTTTATCCTATCTGCCCCTGCCCTTATACTGCCTAGTCCTTTGCCATCCCCCCAGGATGGTGCTCTCTATCTCTCCTGGCCCAGGGTGACTGTGGCCTCATTTCCCCTGGCACTGATAGGTCCTTGCTGAGCTTCCTGCTGGCTGCCAGGCTCTGCCTGGGGTCTGTGTCCTGTGTGATGCTCAGGCTTCCAGGATGCCATCTTCCTTGGTCCAGGGGTGTTAAAGGCATAAAACAGTCAGAGGGGCACTGGCTGAAGTGCCCAGCAGTGATGTGGCCCATCTTTCTTTGCCTGCATCCACACAGGCTCCCTCTGCCCCGCAGGGTCCATCATGTACCATGTCCTGACCCCAGAGCTCCCTCTGTGCCCTCTGCCCTCCAATCCACAGCTAAATCTGACTCTTACGCACATTAGAGTTAGGGCATCTTTACTAGCAAGAGTACATGTGACTCGAATGTCTCCTTCCCTAATCAGGCAGAAGGGAAGATGGTTCCTCTCTGTGAATGACTCTGCTTGGTAGAGCCTCCAGGGAGGTCTTAAACATGGACATGCTACAGTGGAGTGGGCCAAAAAGAGTCCAGGTTCTTGTGTACAACAAAGAACGAATTGCCAAGTGCACTCCTCATAGTATTATGGACAGCTAAGGTAGGTAGAAGTGTTCTAGGCAGACAAGACTGGGCCCTCGAGGAGGCCAGTGCAGAAGATGAGAACACAGCACAACCGGGTGGAGGTGCATTTGTCAGAGGCCAGGTCTCGAGACAAAGATGGAATAACTATATTTACGTGCTTCCCCAGGGACAAACGATAGTGATTGATATTCTAAAAAGGCATCCCCCCCTGTGTGGGGGACCAAGACCTCCTGGCCCGCCCCTTCCAGGAAAGGTCCCTGCTCCATCCATGCACACCTGCTACATGACTTGCTTCCCCGTTGGATCAATATCACCTAAGTGACTGTCCTTGTAACCTTATTGGTTGAATGTGGTTTTGCCCCACCTTGTACCCCCTGATTTTGCCCTATAAAGCTTCCTTTGAGAAGTAGGCTCATGAGCAACCTGCCCTCCAGTCCCCTCCCGCCTCTCTGAGGCAGGAGCTATCTCTCCTCCAAAAAAATTTCCTACTCTTAAACTCCGTTGTCCCTCAAAATTCATTCTTCAGTTTTAGGGAACACGAACTTGGCGTATCAGATATCTCACAGGCTGTGAGCTGTAATATTTCCCTGCATCACCTGCTGGTTCCATATCACTGTGACCTCACCTTTCGCAGTGTGCTGAATTCACGGCACTCAGTAACAAATATCCCCACCTCCTTTCTGAATCACACGGATGATTCCAGTCCCCGCCTCGGCTGAGAGGCTGCTCCCCCACAGCCCCGCGCTCCTGCGCTCCTGGTAAGCTTTCTTCTGCAGATATTGTTATTCGAAGTCGATAATTATCTAGCGTCACACCCAGCCCGGCATTGCCTTTACTCACAGTAACTTCTTGTGTCTCAACTTTGCTTCTTTGCTATGTGTACCTTGGGCTTCTACCAGTGCGGGCTCCTGGGGTTGGTCTCTCTCCACCTCCGTCTCCACCTCCGTCTCCACCTCCATCTCCACCTCCGTCTCCCTCCCTGCTGCCATCATCTCCAGCTCTCCTTCTCCCGCCTTGAAGACCAGCCCTACAGGTCCCTGCTGGGCACCCGGCCAGTCTTACCACCCCGTCCTCTCTGTGCCTCGGGATGCTCTCCAGCCCTGGCCACCTGGGTCCTCCTGGGCACCCCCTGTAGCCATGCCCACAGGAGCCTGCACCCTGTCCTGCCCCTGCCCTGTGTGGAAAGTGACCCTCTAGAGACTGGGGTGACCCAGCACCCAGCACCTCACTCCCTGCGTGTCCACCTCTGCCAGTGGCTTTGGGTGGAGTCTGAGAGGCCCTGGCTCCAGCTTGGGGTG
This sequence comes from Chinchilla lanigera, assembly GCF_000276665.1. Lineage (NCBI taxonomy): Eukaryota > Metazoa > Chordata > Mammalia > Rodentia > Chinchillidae > Chinchilla > Chinchilla lanigera. The sequence goes on from NW_004955482.1 coordinate 970,482, forward strand.
GAGGATGAGAGCCCCACGGCTGGCCCTCAGGTCCCTGGCTGCTGTCTCCCCATGAGGAGACCCTGGGGGTAGCAGGGGGACCGTCCTGTGCTGGGTGAGCTGGACGTGCTGGGCTTCCTGGCTGCAGGCGCAGTAGACCCTTAGCTGAGATTTGCAGCTCAAATTAACGCAGCATGAGGCTGCAGACACGCAGGCGGGAGTGTGGAAGTGCAGCTTTGATTCAAGCCTCCGAGAAGGACAGAGGGCTCCTTGCCGTCCCCAACAGGACACACGCAGGTCACTCAGCAGGGGCCGTGCCGGGCAGCTTTCACGCCCAGAGCACAGGCATGTCGGGAAGCTGGCCCAGGGCTCAGCCGAGGGAGATCCAGCCCTCCTGGGGGAGGCTGCTGGTCTCTGCCAGAGCTCGGAGCTCAGAGGCCAGGCCTGGTGCAGGGCTGCGGCCTATGGAGAAGCAGACGCTCCTTGGGGGTCATCCTGTCACCGTGGGAGGGCCTGGTCTCACTGGCACAGCCCCCCACCCCCGGCTGGCTGCCGCCCCCTCAGCAGCAGTGGAGCCACGCGCTCAGCTCCTCAGCCGTCGTCTTCCCCAGGTCAGGGACCTGGAGAGACACGCAGTTTAACACTGGATTTGAGTGTGGGCTTCTGCTGTGTGTGTCTGGGGTGTGCCGGGTCCTTCTGTCAGCTGCCTGCAAGTCACAGCAGAAATCACCCTTGGGGCCAGGCCTGGCTGTGTCTGAGAGCAGCTCGGGCGCCCTGCCCCTTCAGGTTCTCGAGCCTGGCATCCAGGTGTCCCGCATCTTCCCCTGCCCAGCACCCAGGAGGCTGCTGTCCCAGGGGAGGATGCCGTGGGCAGAGTGGGAGGGAAGCCGGCTGCGGGTGTGGGGTCACGGGGACCAGAGGGGCAGGCTGGGCCGGGGCTGTGGGGCTCACCGCCCTGGAGAGGTGGCCGCGTCCTGGAGCTCGGGCTGCGCCTTTCAGGACGAGGCCGCTGTGGGGACAGCAGGGGCCTCCACGCCCTGTGCTTCCCCCGGGATCAGTGCTCAGCGGCAGTTGTGGGATGACGACCACGCCACCTGCTGCCATCGCCTGAGTGCAGGGGAGCCGGGCACCTGGCCCAGTCCACCCTGGAGATGCCAAGCTGTGGGGGGCTGATAGGCAGCCAGCAGGCCGGCAGCCAGTTTGGCCAGGCCCCTGTGTCCCCTCCTCACACAAGGCCGCCTGCTGGACGGCAGCGCGCTGGTGCTGAGGGTGGGAAGGCACAGCCCTTCAGAGTGCCTGGGACTCTCCCCACACCCAGGCAGGCGGAGGTTCCTTCCTTCAGCTCCTGCAGTAGAATCTGTTCTGTCTTTGGCCAATGCTACCATTGAGACCAAAAATTCTAGAGAAACCGAGACAAGACCAAAGCGATGTGATGTGTGGAGTGGGTGTCACCGGAAATGTGTCAAGAGGAGAGCTCGAGGGACTCTGGGGATTCCCCAGCAGCTCAGGCCTGAGCGCAGCGGCGTTGCTCTCGGCCAGCAGGAGGCGCCGTCCCACCCCAGCCCCGAACTAGCCAGGCCCCATCCTGGCTGGTAGATGGGCTGACAATTTCCGGTGGACTCGGGGACCACAAGGCCTTGTCCTTGCGCTTGGGCCTCGCAGTCTCTTACTCCCCTATATCCCCTCCTTGGTGGGCAGGGAAGGTGTCCGGGGAGCCTCCCGGAGCTCTAAGCCGGAGGACGGAAGAGAGCTGAGTGCAGGCTCAGGGTCGCAGGCACCGGCTGGGCTGAGGCCCCAGCGCGGCCCCGAGATCGAGAACCCTGAGACCTGGGGGTAAGTGCGGGGGACTCAGCAGACACCACGGCCGCACATACCTGTCTGTCCCTGTGTCTGCTGGCTGCTGAGTGCAGTTGGCAGGTGACCAAACACTGTTTATACCACCTCCCCATTCCTGTTAAAATCTACACGCGTTGCTTGTGTGCCTTTTTGTAGAAAGAGTTGAAGCACGGTACGAACTCAGCCCCAACTGTTCTCAGCGATTTGTCTCCGGTAATAAGGGTTTTTACAGCTTTACGTTTGTCTTCTCAGCCTGTCAGTATTCTCCCGGCCTTCCCCTGCTGCGGCTCTGAGTAATGAAACTGCATTACTTATGCAATTAAACAGATAGGAAGCTTTTAAAAGCTGGCTTTGTTCCCTGGCTGGCGCCTTCCTCCCTGGGCTCATCCCACGCAGCGGCGAGATGGCCTTGATGTCCCCGTCTTTGTGAGGGGCACGCACATTAGCTCTCACCAGACAGCGGAGCTCGCAGAGAAGCTGTGCAGAGAGGGGGGACATTGAGAATCAGGCCCAAACATCAGAGGTGCGGACACGGCAATGCGCCGTCACGCACGCACTGGGAAAGATACCAGGAGGAAAATAAGCCCAGGACAGAGATCTGGATGATTTATGATTTGTATATGCCTTTGGAATAAATTAATTACCTTTTTAATAAAGGCTTCCTTCCAGGAGAATTATGTTTCAAAACGTCTGACGTGGACTGAAATTTAAAAAGCTATGTCCCTGATTGTGCGGATGGGGGTGGGCCAGGCCAGCGCTTGGCTGGGGGTACCAGAGGGCTGGGGAGGGGACAGCCATGGGAGCCGACAGCCCAGACCTGACACCCCAGCTCGGCCCCATCACCCCACAAGCAGAGCAGCTGCAGTGACCCACCATGTAGGATGCCCTTTCTGTGTGACAAAGCAGGGTCCCCAAAGCAGCAGCCTAACAGAATTAAATGAGAACAATTTGGGTGGAGTCCGCCAGACCTAATTAAATGATCCATTCTCACTGTTTGTAGAGGAAATCCAGGTTTAGGCCAGGCTCGGGGGAGAAGTCTTTCCAGGATTAATTAAATAAGCCTCTTGCAGGTTCTCAGCACCTGCAGGCCTCCTTGGAGAGAGGCTGCTCTGGTCTGCGTTCCTGTCAACAGGGGCTGCCTGGAAATGCTGGGTCCCGGCCCGGAAGCCCTCTTCCTCCTGTGCGGGGCAGGGTCTGGGGGAACAGGCTTTGTGGGAACACAGCCATCCTGTCCCTCCTTGCCCACGGGCACCTCTGTCGCAGCTCAGCCCTCACGCTGAATCCCTGCACAGGGCACAGTGGAGACCCAGACTGAGGACCCCAGATCCCAGCTGGAAGACGGTGTCCCGGTGGTGGTGTTTCCACAAAGGCCGTAGTTACAGCTCCGTGTGCAGAGAAGGAAGAGTGGTGGCGGCCCACGCCGATTGCGGGGAATCTCCTACAGTTCATTTCCTTCTGAGACAGCGGCGGTCAGGCAGGGCTGCTGAGGCCTCCTGACACCGGGCACAAGGTGGGTGCCCCGAGGGAGGTTGAGAAAGGAGCAGGGCGGGGTTGATAGACACTTCCTGGGGGTTCCCTGGGGTGTGGGGTCAACAGAGGGCACCGACAGACCTGGCCTGAGGGCCACCCCGCAGGAGGGTGTGTTGGCCTGGCACCTGCTCCAGCATGGATTCGCTGCAGGCCAGGGCCCCACAGGGCGAGGAGACTCAGCTCAGAGGGCGAGCAGGTTGGGGGTCACCACGAGGCGCTGGGGTCCACAAGAGAACAGCCCTGGCCAGAAAAGCCAGCGCCCCACAGTGTTCCCAGGACGGTGGGAATTGGTGCCGGCGCCATGGCAACGCCACTGTAGGCCACTGGGCAGAACAAGATTACACGGGATCTTAACTGGATAATTGAACAATTAGATTAAAAAGGGCTTGTCTGGGCCGAGTATTACCAAGCGGAAAAACAATACGTGTGGCATGAACTCGGAATGACTGGTCCTCAGGAGTAATTAGGGAAATGCTTCAGGTGACAAAGTCCTCGTCCCTGTGTGCAAGGGTCTGGCCTGGGGGTTCCCGGGGTTCTTGGGGAGGCCCCACCCCACCCGGGCCAGGAGGGGCATCATTTCCCATAGGCAGCTTCAAGGAGTGGACGAAACAGTGTATTTTAATGAATAACTGGCCACCTTGATTGTGTCCTTAGCAAAACACCATCCCATGCGCGGCGCCTGCGGTTGCGGTCAGTAATTCAGACCTTGATTCACGAAGGCCAGCCTTAGGGATTGTGTGCGACCCCCAGGGGGTGCCCTTGGGTGGAGGATCCTGAGGCCTCTGGAGATGGGGTCCCAACACACCTGCAGCCGTAAAGAGCAGTATGGAGCCCCAGTGAGAAGCTTCAAATTATAAAAGCTGTGAAACTAAGTGAATAGAAAGTCACTCTGAGATGCATTCCCCAAACGGCCGCTCCTCTTGTGGTGTGTGAGAGTCGCTGGCTGTGAGACATCTCGAGGTGCTCGGTGCTGGGCACAGAGGGGCTGGGATTGTGGGGAGGCAGAGGAGCCCGTGTCACCCACCGGCGGGACCCTCGGCCCGGCACCGTGGTGGTGGGGTGCAGGCAGGAGGGGACAAGGGCAGTGAAAGGGGAGCCCTTTCCGAGGACAGGCTGGCGGAGGGGTACCTGTGTTCTGGGCCCCCCCCATGATGTCTCATTCCCACTGTGCCCTCCCCGCTCTGAGGGCCAGCACCTCCTTGAGCCCCAGAGCTTGCAACCTAAGCGCTTGGGGTAGCTGTGCTGTCCTTGGCAGTCAGACTGACGCCCTGACAGAAGCACGCTGTGGGAGTTGACCCCTCTAGCCTGCCCTTGGGAGGTGCAGAGGAGCCCAGGAGTCAGGGTTGGAAGGACAAGGAGCCGGACACACTGGGTGGGGTGGCCAGGGTCCCTCAGGGCTGCGAGGTAGCATGGGCTGGGCACAAAGGTCCTGCCCCACCCCCTGTACAGTGTGAGGCCAGGCCAAAGGGGCTGGCAGAGCCCAGGGCTGGGTCACGGGGAGCAGGACCCACAGGCCCGGGAGGCGCCCGTAGCTGCACGGTGCCAGACGTGGCTGGATCTCAGGAGCTGTGGCGGGGTCAGCTCAGCCTGCAGGGCCGTGGGTCGTGGTCCCGCACCCTCCCCGTGTGACCGTGAGGCTGCTTTCCTCCTGAGGCAGAGCGCTGAGCGCCTTGCTGGCTGCAGAGCAGGGTGGTCGTCATGCCCAGTGCTAAGGACGGGCCCTGGACCCTGCTGCTGCTCTTCCCTGGAGGAAGAGGTGTATCCTCGCTCCCTGCGCGCCCCCGGCAGCCCTGCTCCATGGCCATGGGTGAGTAGCACTGTTCCCTCCAGCGCGTCCCTCATCCTGACCACCCAGCAAGCGAGAGGTCACAGGGCTGGAACCCTGCGCAGAGAGAGCAGGGGTGCGACTGGTGCTGGGCAGAGGGGCGGGGACCACTGACCCCCATGTCCCTCACGCCCTCGCCTGCTGGACGCAGCCTGAGCCCCAGTGGCTGGGGTTGTGAAGCCCAGCTCCCGGCTCCCGGCTCCCGGCTCCCAGCTCCCGGCATCCACCTGACCCTACAGGCTCAGCACAGAGCAGGCAGGGACTGAGGACCCAGGAGGCAGGGCAGGGCAGTGGGGCGGGGCCCAGGCCCGAGGGGAGGAGCACAGTGGGGACAGCACCTGCCTGCAGCCCAGGGTGCTGGTTCTCAGGTCCCTCCCCTGGGCGGGGGCGGCTGTCCTGAAAGGCTCCCGTGGCCAGGTGTGGCTGGGAGCCCAGTGCACCTGTTGGGTGACTTCCAGCTCTGCGCCCACGGAGATTTGGGTAAGAAGACGCAGGTGCTGGGGGCGGGATCCCAGCTGCAGACCCCAGGGTGAGGAGCGCCCTCCTCGCTCTGCCCTGGACCCCAGGAGGCCGTTGTCCCGCACTGGCCGCAATGGCTGGGCCCTGAGCTGAGCCGAGTGAGTGAGCAACAGGCCCCCCAAGGCCCTTGAAAGTAGGAGGTCAGCATGTGGGTGTCATGTCCTCCTCTTCTTTTTCCTCTTCCTCCTCTTCCTCTTCTTTGTTTTGTTTTTTTGAGACAGGATCTCCGGCTATGTAGTCCAGGCTGACCTCCAACTCGTGGTGATCCTCCTGCCTCAGCCTCCTGAGTGCTGGGATAACATGTGTACCACCATGCCCAGCTCATTTCTTCTCTTGGCCCAGGGGGCAGCAGGTGTGACCAAGAGAGTCTGGGCAGTGCCCTTCTGGGAGCGCCTTCCCCTTCTCCCCTTGGAGGCTGCTCTGGCTTCTCCCCCAGAGGTCTGAGGTCTCTGCCCATGCTTTCAGGAGCCCTGGGGCCCCCTTCCCACCCTGGAGCTACCCCCTGGAGTCCCCATTTCCCCCAGGGACTGGTGTCTACCCTCCTGAATGCTCTCTCATGGGCTGGGCCCACCTGCTTCCCTTTTTTTTTTTTTGAGACAGGATCTCACCATGTAGTTCAGGCTGGTCTTAAACTCACTTTGTAGCCCAAGCTGCCTTCAAATCTGCAACGATCCTCCTGCCTCAGCCTCACTCTGAGTGCTGGGATTACAGGCATGTGCCACCACACCTGGCTAGCTTCCCTTCACTTGAAGAAGCTTCCATGGTGTTTGCTCAGCCCAGACTGACGCACACTCACTGCGGGAAATTTAGCTACAAGAAGAGAAAGAGAACGCCTCCACCCAGACAAGAGGCATTTCTCTCTTGCTAATGAGGAGCTGGATGCGGTGGCTCTATTCTTAGTCTGGACTTTCTCTGCCGTTGCAGTCTCTTGCAGTTCTTGTTCAGGACGTCACAGCGCTGTCCTCTGCAGCAGCTGAGTGCCGCTGTGAGGTCCCTGCAGTGGCCCCCCGCCTCCTGCCGCCTGCCAGGTGGGAGTGGAGGTCAGGGGTCCTGGCTGCACCTGCTACAGAGCCACCTGGCCCAGGCACGAGCTGCGGGAGATCTGCTCTCCCTGCTGAGGAGCTCTGAGGCCCTGGCATCGGCTGGCCAGGCCTTGGGAAATGGACTTGGTGGCAGAGATGGCGCGGAGCCTGGGAGTGTCCCCACAGGCAGCCAGGCTGGTCAGTGGCCGAACTGCAGCCCTGGGCCCAGCACCGCCTCCTCCCCTCTGCCTTGCTGATCTCGGGGAAGCAGCCGCTCCTGGGCCTGGGGGTGGCAGTGGGCATCCCCGTGGCTGAGCCTGCTCCCCTAGGGAGTGCCTACTGCTCCAAAATTGGGAGCCTCCCCAAAGCACTCAGGGAGAGTGGCCCAGGATAGCCCACTAAGTGGGCAGCCTAGAGGAGTGAGCTGAGGGCAGAGAGCTTCCTGAGCCTCCTTGGGCACCTGGATCCAGCCACACCTGAAGGCAGGAGCCCTCACACCATCTGTTAAGATGCACCAATCATCCCCACACCCTATTTTCCAAGGTTGGAACTGGTTCTGCCCCTGACAATCATACCTCAGAGGGTAGCCTTTTCCTTCACCCCAGCTCAGTCCCCAGGCTTGGGAAACGTAGGACAGAGGGTGAACAGCTGTGGAGGGCCGGATTCTGAGGCCGTGTTTGCCAGAGCCACTGTGCTGCACCAGAGACAGATGCTTTGGAAACACCAGGCCATGGAGGGAGCACCTGACGCTTGTGCCTCAGGCAGCCGCCACACACCCAGAGCCGCTGTGCTCTCAGGAGCCCTGAGCAGTGTCCTGAGCACCCCACCCACCCCCACCCACCCGGCCCCAATCTGGCCGTGCCCAGCGCTGCCCACCTCTGCCTGACGCTGGCACTGCCCTCCCCGCTGTCCCCAAGACCGCAGCCCCCCAGTGTCCGTGGTTTCCAGGACCAAGCAGCGCCCCAGGGTCCCTGGTAAATGTTTGGGGG
>NW_004955482.1:979118-981840 GCF_000276665.1 Chinchilla lanigera
TGGCTGACACAGGGACCACGGGGACTGAGGACAAACCGACGCCACTCCGACCCCCCCCCAGGGCCGGCCCGTCAGCTGCCCAGCCGCTGCCCCAGCCTCGTGCCCTGCTCTCTGTGCACGCAGCCCCGGGCTCCCGCTGCCCTGCTGCGCCGCTGTCTGCAGAGAGAGCGTGGCCGGCCGGAGCTGAGTCCCGCTTCCCTGCAGGCGGCCTCCTCAGCCCCATTCCGGCACAGGGATCGGGCGCGGAAACGCTCGTTTTGTTCCTTCGGCATCGATGTGTCGGTTTTTTGAGCACCGAGGGCAGGTGTCACCAGGCATCTGGCCTAAGATACCCAACTTATGGCAAACTATCCGGGAACATAAAAGCTGAACCAGACCTTGTGTCAGGAGAAGGACGAGGGTCCCGTCCAGGTCGGGCCATGGGCCCCGCACTCTCAGTGCTCTGTCTCTCCCAGGTTGAGGCGTGGGTCCCAAGTCACACCAGGAGGGATGGGAGAGGTGCTGGTGGCCGCAGGCTCGGCCAGGGCCGGGGGGCACTGCCTGCTCACACAGCCCAGCGGCCGGCCCTTCCCACCCCCAGGCCTCACTGCCCAGGTCCAGCTGTGCAGATGCAGAGTGCAGAGACACCCTGACATCTAGAGGGACGCGGGTGACACCACGGCCATGTTGCCCTCGGCCAGGCGGAGCGCTTAGGGACAGGCACAGCCCTCAGGGTCAAGGCCGTCTCTGTCCTCACCAGGATGAACCCTGGCTGTCCTGGCCTCTGGGTCCCTTGGAGGTCTCCCCGAGTCCTGTTCCTGAGGTCCCTGTCCCTGGGGGGCCGACTCTGAGACCACCTTGCTGTGGCTTCCTCACTGACTAAGCTGGGGCACTCCTGCGACCCCGACCTGCTGACACAGTCACATGACACAGGGGCGTAGACAAGGCTGAGGGTCAGGCAGGGGTCCGGGCAGGTGCCCCCAAGGGCTGACAGCCCAGGGATTCAGCAGAGGAAGGAGGAGCTGATGTGGGAAAAGTGCTCTATCACACCCCGTATCCCAGACCCGGCCTTCTGCAGTGGCTGGAGGTCACCCTGTCCTTGGCCGAGCCCCTTTGTCCCTCAGCCCAGCCTGAGTGCTCGTGTCCCTTCATCCCTTGATGGAGACCACTATGAAGCAGCTCTGAGCGGGATTTATTTTTAACCAGTTGGCTTTCCATGTTTACTTGGCAGTTGTCCAAAGCTTAGGCCCTTCTTGTTTGATGGACAGCAGACTCACAGTAAGTGAACCTCTGTGAGTCCCTGGTCCCCCTGAGGCCCGTATTGGCCTGTGAAGCTGCGAGACCTCAAAGCACAAGACAAGGCCACAGCTGAGTATGTTTGGCCCCAGCCCCAGTTAGCTAAAAGGAGGCTATAGCTGCCAGCCTCTCACTCCTGCGGTAAATGTCTTCTTGGAGTTAACATAGTTCTCCCAAATTAATATAACGTATTACCTGGAGAATTCCTAAAGGGTTCCCCAAGTCCTGCCCAGATTCCTGCATTTTCTTCAGTATTCCCCCTCCTTTGCTAAAAAAACCAGTAAATATGGGCTGCCCAGGGAAGTCAGGGTCTTAACTCAAAGAGTCTTAACCCAGAGAATCTTGAATTTAGTAATAGAGTTGGACCCTCCTGGAGCTCTAAAATCATTTCAGTTGTCTTTTATTTAAGCCTTCACTGTTTGGGAGGTTGTGGGCCTGATCAGCCCACATAACTAAGGGTTGTACACCTGATAATCCCTCAAACCAGTGTGAGTGCTTGTGTCCTGTGGAACTGAATGGCTCCTGATTGCTGCTCTGCACCCGGGAGTCACCTTGGTGGACAATGCTGCCACCCACAGCCCTGGGTCTCCTTGGGCACACAGGGGCCCAGGAGGGGTAGCGAGCAGCACAGAGGTCACACCAGACAGCTCACACCAGACAGATCACGCTAACAGCCTACACCACACGGCTCACACCAGGCAGCTCACACCAGACAGATCACACTAACAGCCCACACCACATGGCTCACACCAGACAGCTCACACCACACGGCTCACACCAGACAGCTCACACCAGACAGATCACGCTAACAGCCTACACCACACAGCTCACACCAGACAGCTCACACCAGACAGATCACGCTAACAGCCCACACCACATGGCTCACACCAGACAGCTCACACGCAGATAGATCATACTAGACAGCTCACACCAATCAGATCACACCACACACCTCACAATAGAGAGCTTATACACAGACAACTCATACCAGATAGCTCACACCAGACAGATCACACTTAAACAACTCATACCAGGTCATGCACAGACAGCTCACACAAGAGAGCTCACAGACAGCTCACACCAGACAACTCACACTACAAAGATCACAGACAGATCACACCCAGACACCTCACACCAGACAGATCACACCAGAGACCTCACAGCAGACAGCACACACCCAGACACCTTACACCCAGACAGGTCACACCAGACAGATCACACCAGAGACCTCACACCAGACAGCTCATACCCAAACAGCTCACAGAGACAGTTTACATCACAGTCAGCTCACACCTCAGAGGAGAGCTCATCACAGAGGAGCTCACACCCAGATGCTCGTGATGGGGGCTGAGAGATTTCTGTGCTCCTGGACCAAGTGTGCTGAGAAGAGAAGCTGTGGCCAGGGCAGACCGGCTCTGGCCTCACTGAGTGGACCTGTGCAGGCAGC
>NW_004955482.1:985535-986878 GCF_000276665.1 Chinchilla lanigera
GGGCTGGAGCCGGAGCAGCTGCCCACCTGCGGGGCATGGGTTATGGGGGGCAGAGCTCAGAGCCAGGTTCAGGGTTGTGCAGATCAGGGCTCCAGGAAATGAAGGACCTTCCTGCGTGCTGGTGTAGGAGGGGGCCTAGCTGGCAGCTGGGAGGCAGGACCGGCATGAAGGGACAAGGCTAAGAAGGATCCATTGTCTGATCATGAGATGGGGTTAGTACAAAGGGTGTGGTCTGCTTGTGGTGTGGAGCCTGGCCCTCCCTAAGGGGTGGGGCCAGATGAGGAGAGGGGCCCCAGAGAGGGCGGGGCCCATGGCCCCTGGACACAGGAGAAAGGACTCGCCCATTCACACTCATCCACGCCCATCCAAGCCCACCTCTACCTGTGTCACGGCCCCAACTCCCGGCTCCATCCTCCGCTGTGCTCCTCGGCGTCCTCTGGGCCTCGGGCAGAGGTGCTCAGCATGCTCCTGCAGCCCGCGAGGTTCCCGCTCCACCTGGCCCTCACTGCGGTGCCCCCACATGGAAGCTGCCAAGGTGTCCAGCATCCTTCGCTGCCATCTCTATGGGGCTTTTACCACTGGGTGTAATGTGTGCACGGAGATCAGCTCTAGACTTACCTCCAGGCAGGTCCCGGCCCTGTGCTTAGCCCTTGCCCCTTTCCGTGACTGTGTCCTCCCGGGGCCCCTGCGGGGTGGGGCCCATGTGCCAGAGACATGGCGACATTAGCCTCCTCCGTGCTCCCTCTGCGATAGGTGCGAATGCCTTGAAGAGGCTGTGGCTGCTCATGGACGCCAGCTCCCGATTCTCACACTCGGGGTTCTCCACGCCCCGGACTGACTCCCGGGAGGCCTCCCAGGGCACCCACTGGCAGAGCAACCACGGTCACCTCTGAGCAGCGTGGGAACTGTGGGCGGGTCCATGCCTCCCGGGGCGGCTCAGGCTGCGGGCAGGCGGCCGCCCCATCTGCTCACCTCCCAGGGGCGCGGCTGTCTGTGTCCCGACCGCAGCTCACAGAGCCGGCACCAACACCCGAGCCCCTGCGGGAGAAGGGGGCGTCCCGTCAGTGCCACCCAGTGTACAGGCCCCTCGCTGTGAGCCACGTGGTCCTCGTGGTGCCTGCGTGAGCACTTGGGGATCCCCGGCTCCTGCTGTCAGCTGCACCCTGCGCTGTCTCCTCCCCAGGTAAAGATGTCCTCTCCGGCTCCTCAGTCACTCAGCCCTGTGCTCCCTCTCCCGCTCTCCCATCTCCGTAACCATGGAAACCCCTCTTCCTGTCAGTCTTCCTCAGGGGACTCCAGTCCTGTGCCAGGCACAGCAGGGGCACAGCCTCCCCGGGGGCAAG
>NW_004955482.1:991493-1014420 GCF_000276665.1 Chinchilla lanigera
CGCACCACAGCTGCAGGAGAGCCCGTCTTCTGTCTCATACGAGGGATTCTTTTGCACAGTAGCGCCTAACTGGCCTTCCCTGCTAGGAATAGTCGCCTACCTCCCGTCAGAGAAAGACAGGTTTGGCTCAGTGACCTTGGGAGGACCACTGCGCTGGACTGACAACTGGTGTTCAACTTGTGACATCCAGATGGACCAAACCAGCATGGTGCTGGGTGTCGGAGGCCCACCTGAGGACTTTTGCCAACAACAAAATAAAAAGAACTGGAGAAGAGGAGAAGCTGTTAGGGAGCTGTTGGTTTTTCTGGGCCTGTTGGTTCTCCTGCAGTGCTTGTTATGCTGCTGCCTTTCCTGATGGGAACTCAGCTGCTCTCACCATCGAAGGAGCTGCTCAGAATGGCTGCCTTTACCTTGGGGAAGCGCTGGTCCTTACTTTGACGATCACTTCCCAGCTCCAGTGCAGATCCCTCAGCCTGCTGGCAGAGATCGTTCACCCCACTGGTGCAGACTTTCTAGCTTCCGCCACTGACCCTGGGCCTTCCCAGTGTAGATCCTCAGTACAGACGTGCATGAGACATTGTTGTGGGCTCTTGGCCTCCAACTGGACTCGTGAAGGACATTGTCTTGAGCTCTAGGTCTTCAGCTGGACTTGTGCAGGAGATTAACTTGGAATTCAGGCCCTCAGCTGGATTCTCTGGGTCTCTAGTGTATAGACAGAGCTCTTGCACTCTCCTGCATTTGGCTCTTTGCGTGACTGTTATAAAGTAATCCCATAAATTATGTGTCCTGTATTGTTTTCCTTGCAAACCCTGACTACAGCCACGGTGGTGGTGTTCCCAGCATGGTGTGTGCCCTGCCCTGTCCGATCACGTGTGGCCATCCGTGCCGCAGGACCTGGGGTCTGTCCAAGTCTGCTCTCCACCTTCTACACACTTCTCTCTCACAGCCTCAAGTGCCACCTTCTCAGGGAATCCTGGCCAGGACGTGGCCCTGTCACACAGCTCTGCATTTCTGAAATGAGAATGGAAGCATCTAAGATCACATCCTTCTGCATTCTGCACCCTGAGAAACCAGCACAGGAGGGAGGATTAGTGACGGTAGGAGGCTCCCGACCCTGGGGAGCAGAATGCACAGCATCAGGAAGAGCGGGGTCCTGGCCTTTGTGGCATAGTCTCCACCCAGTGTTCAAAGTCTCCGGCCGGGGTGTCTCCATGTTGGTTTATATCATGGACGACACCCCTCCCGGAGGGACTGTCGGATTAGTCCCCATGAAAACAGCCCCCAGGTAGCCTGCAGGCAGCCACCCACCACCAGCCACTCAGTACACGCCAAGGTCATGCATGCAGACAGGGCTTTGGGTGCTGGGCTCAGAGGCTCAGGACTTGGCCACAGGGAGCCCCAGTCTTGAGACAGGAAGCCGGTGACCACGGGGAGGAGGAGGTGGCATGATATCCTGCAACGCTGCCTGTCCTGGGACCTGTCACCCCGGCCATCCGCACACTCCCTGGCTTGTGTACGGGGAGGAGCAGAGGTCAGCCCTGTCCTCCGGGATGGAGGACACTGGTGCAGGGCAAGTGGTGCCACTGAGATTGGCTCCAGGGGCAGCTAAAGTAGGGCTCGGCCAGCACAGGTTCATCAGGGCCTCCAGGCCCACACCGTGCAGGGGACACTGTCCCTACCTTGAGCAGGGGCCAGGCTGGGGCAGGGACCGGGCTCTATTATCCTGGGAGTGGAGTCGGCAGTGGCCGGGCTCTCTCAGCCCATGCAGTGTGACCCCAGGAAGGCAACGCTGGCTCTGTGTGGTGTCTTTGCATCACAGGGCGTTGGCATTGTCTTCCCATCCGGTCTTCCCATCCGCACTGGTGTCCAGCTCCTAGTCCACTGGGCACTGCAGATCACATCGAGGCTGCAGGGGCCCCTGGGTGAGCACCTCCCTCGTGCCCCTGTCCTGTGCAGGGGTGGCCCACCCGTCCAAGACTAACTTCTGCCTTCTTCTTCTCGTCCCAAACTAACTTCCTGCTCCCTTTTTGTGCCCACGCCCACAAACCCCTAGTCCTCTGGAGATAGGACACCTCGCCTGCCCATATTAACTCCACCCCCAGTCCAACCTCATAAAAACCCACCCCCAGCTCCCTCTCCCAAGGCCTTTGCAGTCTCCTGCTACCCTCCCACGCCCGTACCATAAATCAAGGCTTTTATCTCTGTCAGGGTCTCTCAATAGCGCCAAAACCTTACACTGGCTCTTCTGTCTCTCCCGGCTGTCCGTGAGGCTCACCTGGGACTCTCCCTATCCACACCAGGGGCCAATTAGCTGGGGACTCCTGGCGGGGCGGTGGACATCTGCTGGAGTCCCTGGAGCCTGCTGTGCAGAGTTGAGGACTGATGCACAGAGCAGAGCTCTGAGGACTGCAAGAGCACGGCTCTGCCTCTAGCCAGGAGCAGGCTGAGCACAGATACTCTTCAGCATCTCGGGACCAGGGTCAGAGCGAAGGTCAGGGGACCCAGTGCCTTCCCCTGAGCCTTCCCCTGAGCCTTTCCCTGTCCTGCACCGAGCTGTCCCTCACACACTGATGTGCAGGTCACTCAGAGAGATGCAACCATGGGCCACGCAGGGCCCCCAGTGACCCATGCCCACCATCCCTCCAGGGCAGGGGAGATGGAGGGTGGCACGTGTCCCCAAGGGGAGCCACCACCTCCATGATGGGTGAGGAGGAGCGGCCTTCCTTGGTAATCTTACCACAGCGACCACCTGGGATTTGTAGGTGGCAGGGACAGCAATTATCTGCACAGGTGATTTTCCTCTCACCCTCATGTTAGCTCCGAGCATTAAACCGCCTTGTAGGTGTCACAGCGGCCGTTAGGAAGGACAGTGTCCTCACCAGCAAGTGGCTTTGGAAGTCACAGCAGAGCGTGATCTGGGTCGCAGCAGCCCATGCTGCTGAAAGACCCGGGCTGACTGCGCCTGAGATCGCTTGATTAAACTCACAGGCGCCGGCCGCCAAGGGGACTCCCTGTGAACTCTGATGAGAAAGGACAGCGGGAAAGGAGAGCGGAAAGGGGGCGTGGACGGAGGCACAGCGGGGACTGAGTGCGGGAGGGGTGGAGTGGGAAGTCCTAGCCTGGGCCGCACAGAGCAGGGGCTTCCTCCTCAGCTCCCAGGGGCTGTGGCCCAGCGTAAATTTTGCTTTTCTTGCGAGATTGGCAGACCTGGAGGCAGCTGTTCTGAGCCCACAGGGGAAGCAGATGTCCACTGCGGAGCTGGGCAGGGTGGCCCTGGCTGGGCACGGGGGAGCACGGACTGGCTGCCCTGTCCAGGGTCCTGAATGCCTCCTGCTTGCTGTGCCGCTCTCTGTCTCCTGCTCAGGGCGTGCAGATGGTATCAAGCTTCTGCTGTGTGTGAGGTCCCCATGCCGCATGCGAGGTGCCTGTGCTGTGTGTGAGGTCCCCGTGCTGCGTGTGTGGTGCCCACGCTGTGTGTGAGGTCTCGCGCTGCATGCAAGGTCAGCTGGGCTGGCAGATAAAGGAGGCAGCCGTCAGGATCTCAAGAGGAAGGTGGATTAGAGGGAATTATGCAATTCCAGAGAAATCTTTTATGAATCTTCCACCTTCAAGCACAGTGCACGCACACACATGCACACACACACGTGCACACACACACACACACACACACTGATGCTCATGCCCACCTGAAGACCAATTCCGAACTCAGGATGTGAACCAGGCCTGAGAGGGCTGCACCAGTCAGAGACAACCAGGGACTGGCCATGTTCTGGGGTGGGCATGCGAGGGGGCAGGTGAGAGTGGTCACATCAGTGGCAGGGAGGCTGGCAAGCAGGCGGGTGGGAGCATGAACAGGACCAGGAGAGAGGGAGGACTAGAGGGAGAGCTCTGTCCTCTCCAGCCACGGTGACCCCAGGGGATGTACTGCTGGCTCCTTGCCCGGCTGGAGTGTGCTGGTGGCTCCGCTGGCTGTGGAGGAGCTGAGCTGCTTCCAGGGCTGAAGTGCGAATCCTGTCTCCTCAGCCCTGGGACGCAGCAAGAGGGCAGTGGATCTCCAAAGACGCAGATTTTAGAGCAGCTGTTTCTCTGGCTTCCTCCTGCTGAGTGCAGAACCTTCCACCCCGGCCCTGGGCCCAGGGGTTCAAATAGAACCAGAATCTCCATGCGCCCTGAGCTCCCCACTGGCTGACACAGGTGGCTCTGTGTCCTGGGTGGGACCTGAATCTGGCCCGTGACTGGGATTCCTTCACCTGCTCACCATGGAGCTCCAAAAATCAGATAAAAGCACAACCCCCAACTCAAATTGAGAATAAACTCGTTTTCCATGTCTAGGTGCTTTTCTTTTACTTAATTTTTAGACAAGTGTCGGTGTATAGTCAGTTTCTGTGAGGGGATGAAAAGAAAAACAAGAGAGACAAAGTTGTGGGATCAGGGGGCTGAAGCCTCCAGCACTGAAGCCTCCATTACGGTCTACTTCAGCCTTTTATTGGGATTCTCACAAAAAGCAGCAACGGGGCAAATGGGAGGAATCACAAACAGGGTTAGCGAGGGCAATACATCTTATCACAGGAATGAGACCCGACTGAGCTAGCCGTCGTGCTGTCATTCCCGCGGGCACATCTCAGCAAGGCATCGAGTGCTGTCCCGCAGCTTTCCGCAGGGACACGGGTCCCGCTATCATTTCCTTTTACACCAGTGCTTCTGCTAGACTTCCTCCAGAATCACACAAGCATATGGCTTGGTCAGGCCCGAGGTCCCAAATAGGTAATACATTGAAAGGTGAACTATAGAATGTCCTTCTCCACAGACAGTGACTTGCTGTGTAGCTCAGACTGGTCTCCAACTCTCTATGACCCTCCTGCCTCAGCCAAGCGCTGGGATTAAAGGCGTGTACCATCTTGTCCAGCCCGTTTTCCTTTTGTCCTTTATGGTTGTGGGCAACTAACGCAGATTCGGGCCTCTGGGTGGGCCACAGGTAACAGGAACGTCACTGCCAGGGCCACAGGTGCCCCCAGCCCCCCAGGCTGGAGCTGAGGAGCAGTGAGATGGGGTCAGACGTCACAGGCTGGCCCTGCCTGACTCAGACCCCTCCTGTACCCCAGACCATAGCCCCAGGGTCTAGGCGCCTTTCCATGCCCAGGGGTTCTGGGGGCCCAGGGAGGGCCCAGGGAGCCCCCTGGAGACCCAAGGGGCAGCTCCCGCATACTGGCACCTGGTGATGGGGGGCGGTGCTCTCTGCTCCCCCCTGCTTCTGCCCCAGCCTGGGTGGGGCTTCAGGGTCTGCAGAGCAGGGTCTCAGGACCTGCTGGGCCTACACAGCTGGGAACCCCTGTGCCAGCAGCACCCTTCCTCGGCTCCCTGGGATTGGGGCCTGCCTGGGGCAGGAGGCCTTAGGTGCCCATCTGCCCCAGGCACAGCTGTGTCCCGCTGCTCACCGAAGGGCACCGTGCATCCTCTGTGGCTGCGACCACAGGTCTGCGTGGTGGGGAGGTGCTCAGCACCAGGAGGACCATCGGCTCTTTGTGGGAGGCTCAGAGGTCTGAGGAGGCAGCTGCCCGGCCTCAGAGCACACCCTCAGCTGGGATGAGGATGCCTGGGCCTGGACCCAGAGTCATGCTGGGGCCACAGATGCAAAAACAACCCCGGAAGCAAGAGGCTGGCAGTGCTGGCGGTGGTGATGCTGGACGGCTGCAGCCTGTGTGCGGGTACGGAGCAGCGTCACAACACCTGCTCCTCCCCGCTGGTCCCCTGGGCTGTCCCCACAGTGCCTGGCACTGCCAGAGGCCTCAGAGTGCTGTCCCTGTGCAGGGGGAAGTGGTCTGCGGGTGGGGCAGGAAGTCCTGGGTCCTGGGCAGCAAGGGAGTGAGGGATCCGCAGTGGGGACCAGGGGACCCCACGTGGCGGTGGGGGCTCTTGTCACAGGAGGTGTCCACGAGGGACCTGGACCCCAGGGAGGGAGCGCCTGACCTGTGGTCCCCAAGTGGCCTGGTGACCAGTGCTCCAAGTGGTGCTGGGACGCTGCCTCTTCTGTCTCCAGCCCTGATTCACATTGTGGGTGGCCCGGCCGGCCCCGTCCTGGAGGCTCCTGCCCCATCTTTGAGCCAGGCCTGTGCCTGACCGTGGGCCGCCTCCACGCAGGCAAGGGCTCGGGGCGGGGGTCTTACTGTCGAGGTTCTTGGGGGACCCTCACCTGGAGCGCCCCTTTCTGTGGTGCAGTGCGGATGCCTGGTAGCCACCAAGGGTCCCATATGAGCATCTCCCCACCATGACTGCTGAGGGCAAGCAGGGCTGGGTCGGGTGGCCAGGCGACATCACCCCCAACCTGGACCCTGTGTGGCCTGGGAGGTCACTGCTCTTGCTGCCCACAGCTGGCTCTGCCTGCCTGGCCACAGGGCCTGGAGCTCCTGGAGGCCTGTGGGGCCCCAGACATTCGGGGACAATCAACGGGCGTGGCCCTAGGGCCCTGGGCAGGGTGAGTCAGAGGAAGGGGCCGGCTGGGTGGTCCCCTGCTCAGGAGTTTAGAATGGCTGCTAGTTCGAGGCTCAGGGCCCTGGGGCGCCAAGCCCAACTGAGAGGGACAGGGACCCTCATGTGCCTGAACCTGGGTATAACACCTGCCACCCCTCCTGCCCTGGTAGCAGCAGTAGCTCTCTGCCCCGGTGGGGTGACAGCATTAGAAGTGTGCTGATGAGAGACCCCCAGGACTATGGCTGTGACCCCTCACAAGGCCTGGATGGGCTCCCACACCCCTGCTGGTGCCTCCGTGAACCCCAGGGCTCTGAACCCTACACCCAGCCCATGGACACAAACTCGAAGAGCCTCAGGGTGCTGAGATTACAGCCGGGGAGGAGGGCACTGCCTTGTCCCCCGTCCAGTGTGACCGATGTCAGAATCGTGCCAGATCATCAGGAGATGTGTACAAACAATATTTGCCTTGAGTTTCCTGACTTTTCAGCAGCACATTAAGTGCATGTGTTTTACATAAAAATTTAAAGTTAATAAAAGAGTGCTTGAACTGTTAGTACTAAGATCAGCATCCCCTAAGAACTCAGTGAAGTGAGTCTAAATAACGCAGAGGGCCGCAGAAGCCACGAGGCTCGGCTCACGGGTTATTTATCCTCTTAATTCTCCTCGAACACAGCCGTAAATCCGTATTATATGATTTTAATGAATATGAATTTGTAAGATGAAGTAGGCGGCCGTTCTGATTCTCTAATGAAAGGCTTGGGAAGGAGGCTGCGGCTTGAAGGGGCTGTAGGCCCCGGGTCCAGGGCCACCGCCGTCCTCACAGGGCACGGGGCAAGGACCCGGTCTGCCAGGGTCTGCAAGGGGCACCAGAGAGACAGCTCTGGGCCTGCCCTCTCCACCGTGTGCTCAGCGCTGCCCTCCCCGCCTGCTTTCCCATGCCCGGGTGTGCAGGGGATGTCACATCCCCCCACCGGCCCCTGGTCCTGGGTTCTGGGGGACCAGGCGGTGTCTGTGGGTCCTGCCAGGCAGGGTGGCCTAGAGGCTGCAGCTGCTTGCTTGGCTGTAGACCCCCACACTGGGCACAGGGTGCAGGGTGCTCCCAGAGAACGGGCCCCCAGCACCGAAGGTCCGCAGTCCCTTCCCAGAGCAGCGTTCTGTGCTGTTCAGGGGAAAGTGAATGTCACTTCCCTTGAGGTCTGACTTACACACCCAGGCGAGCGTGCGTGCAGGGGGCGCTCTCGGAATCGCTAGGCACCCGTGCGGGCAGAGCAAGGACCGTCCTCCACGCAGACCCTGGCTGGGGCCACACCCACTCGGACAGGGGCTGTGGCAGGGCCCTCAGGGTGGCCTGGTTCCAGACCACCTGCTGGGCTGCTCCGTTGTTCCTGGGCCTGGCTGTGTTTACCCTTGCCCCTCGGCCCCGCCTTGTGCCGTGTTCCCGGGAATCAGCCCGCTGGAAAAACCAATTAAAGCTGGAAGAGATTAAAGGGGGCTTGCAGGGAGATGAGCGTGACTGCCTGAGCATTTGGGCAGCACCAGGAGTAAACAGCTCAGACTCTGCTCACAGGAAAATTAAGCAAATATTTTACATTTGGCATTCACTTCCTGCGCCAGACTCTGCGCTGTTTCCATGGGAACGCGAGGCACTCAGGCTAACCCTGGCCTCCGTGCAGGCCGGTGCCCACGCGCCACACGCCTGTCAGGAAGGCTGGTCTCACGTGGGGACATGTCCAGAGCAGCTCTTTTAGACCAGCCTGTGGTGGGTAAACAGAGGCTCGGCCTCCGCAGTGGCAGCTCCAAGCGCTTGCGGGGACAGAGCAGGGGAGCAGATGTCCAGAAGCAGCTGGTCCTGTTTGTGTGTGGCCGTGAGCAGGAGACAAGTTTCCCCTGTTCGAGAAGAGGCAGGGCTCTGCCCCAGTTCTTGCTGACCCCTAAGAAAGGCCGGGAGCCCCTGGACAGTGGCCAGAGGCTGAGACAGTCTGTGAGCAGAAGCAGAAAGACTCCAACAGCCCAAGAAACCTAACGGCCTGCGTGAGAGCAGGGGAGTGAGCGTCGGCCCGATCCCCGGACTCTGTGCCAGCAGTGCAGGTCACCTGGGAAGCAGCTGGCTCTGTGGACGCCATGGTTAAGAGGGGCCGGGGCCAGGGCCAGGGCCGTGGTCTCCGAGGGGCGCTTTAGGCTGAGCGTGCTGTTGTGCAGGTTTGAGCTTGGAGAAGGGGTTCCCGGGGAAGTGGGTATCGGGAAAGGCAGGGTCTTGGAACCCCATCTGCAGCCAGGACCTGAAGTTTCTGAGGGTCATTTGCACCCCTTGGAGTGGTGATGCTGGGACCTTGCTGTGCCAGTCCTGGGGGAAGGCAGCCATCGCCACTGGGCATGGGCCCAGGTAAGGGATCCGCCCTTGAGGGCACGGTCACCAGGACCTGAGCTGAGTCCACCTCCTCTTCTGTCCCGGAGGAGACTCAGAGCCCCACATCCCTCAGGTTTGCCGTTCCCCACCCCTCTGGCTCCAGCCGCAGCCCCTGGCTGGGCTGTGGCAGGCCCTTCCCCCAGCGCCCTGTCCTAAAGCGCCAACCTCCACCGAACAAGGGCTCTGGGGTGAAGCGGGTGGGATCTCCCACACGGTGTGGGTGCGGCCGTGAGTGTGCTTTTAAGTTCAGCCTTGTCAGTCCACATGGTACTTGAGGCGTTTACCAGGAATGGAAACTTCTAATGCTCTCTGAACACTGACTGCAAGGCTGCTCTGAAATGCCTCAAAATATTGATCAGTCCCCTCTTCATCCAGGCTGGAGTGAGGGGTACCGATAGGGCTCCTGCAGTTCCTGAGCCATTTGCAACCGTCACACAAGCCCTCTGTATCCGGAGGAGAGAGCCCCTGAGAGCAGAACAGAAAGAACAGAATAGAAAGCAACGTGAGAGGAGGAGCCACTGCCGCCTGGTGAGTACGCCCAGGCCACGCCTCCTTCCTGGGGACGCCAAGGCTGCAGCCAGTGCTGGTGACGAGGTTGACGGCAGACCTTGCGCACAGCCCGTGTTCGGTCGCTGCTTGGGCCTCCGTCCACCCCAGCATCCGGCGGCACACAGACCAACTTCACACCCATCACGGTCAGGCAGGGGAACTGCTGACCCTGGAGGCCTCTCCTCAGCATGGCTGGCGCATCAGGGGAAGGACCAGTGTGCTCTGTCTTGGACGGAGGCTTGGTGACCCTGGAGGTGACCCCAGAGCGGGTCCCAGTGCCGGGACTCCTGAGTGGGTGACTGCTGGGGTCCCAACAGGCGGGGTGCTACCTGAAGGGGCTGTGCTTGTTGCCCTCCCTGGGGCTCGAGCCTGGGGTGCAGTTGGCACGGTGGGGGGGTCTGCCTCCAGAAGTGCCCATCACCTGCGTGCATCCAGGTCTGTGGGACGCACTTGGGGACCTCAGCTCTGGAGCACAGGGGGGGCTCAAGGACACTCACCTGACTGTGGGGAGGGGCTGCTGGAGAAAGGAGGGTGTCCAGGCTGGACACCCACAGATGGGGAAAGAAGGACAGAGCCGGCAGGCTGAGCTCCTGGGGGGCTGTCCTTAAGCCTGTGCCTGAAAGGACAGGGACCGTGTGTGCACTGCTCCTGGCAGTCTCTGCCCCTTGTCCCAGAGGCAACTTCCTCCCAGATTTGTGGGGTGCTCTAAGGGGCGCTGTGTGCACCCCTCGCAGCCCTGGGGCAGGCCCGGCCTGTCCTTACCGGAGCTCCCGTCCTCTCTCGCTATCTCCCTCCCCTCCCCCAACCCCGCCATTCCCCGTTCCCCTTTCTCACACACACGAGCAGAGGTGCAATTCTGGGCTGTGAGCAGCGGCTGCAGGGTGACAGAGACCAGGGGGCAAGTGCCATCCTTGCTGAAGCTAAGCTGCTATAAATCCAAATTAGGGTGTAAAAACTTTAGGGCATTAGATGTAATCCCCATGGCAACTACAAAGAAAATAGCTAGAGAATATACACAAAAGGAAACAGGCAAGGAATTTAAACATTTTACCACAAAAAAAAAATCAGCTAAAGACAAAGGGATACAGCGACGCAGAACATGAAAGACAAAAAAGCTCTAAGGCAGAGAGAGACAACAAATATACCCAAGGCACAGAAGTCAGTCTTTTCTCCGTGGGTCTTAAAAAGGGAGGAAGGCCGGACGGGAGCCACAGTGCAAGGGACCTTGGGGACACTAGCTGGGCGATGCAAGCCAGGCACAAAGCACGGCAGGCTCCTCGTGCAAGGCCCACGGCATGACAGCGGGGTGGTGGCAAGACTAGGCTGGCCTGGGGGTTGGTGTCTCATGGGGACAGAGTTCCCACAACGTGGTGAGTGTGTGGAAGGCCACCAAATGGCTCTCAAACGTGGCCAAGTGGCAGAGCCGCCGCCATGTGTGTTTTACCACAATAAGAAGAATCCACGTGCACAGACACGCCACACGCTCAGCTGCCTTCTCGGTCCTGGAGACCATGTGGCTCCTCCCTTCCCCGCCGCTCCTCTCCCCGGGCCTCTCTCAGCTTGCCCCTCTTCCCCTCCTCTCCTCTGGCCGCTCCGGCTGATTGAGACGTTGCTTGGACTCCAAAGGCAGGAGCCGGAGAAGGAGCCACCCCGCACGCCCGGGCCTGTGCCCGCTCTGGGCTCTCTGGGTGCTGACGACCCAGCTCTGGCTCCCTCCTCCTCCCACCACAGGAGACAGGGACAGCGGCGGTGGCCCCTGGCTGTCACATCTCTGGTGCCTTACCCCCTGCACTTGGCCTCTTGTCCCCGCACTCAACTCCGTCTCGCGATGTGTCCTGCGTCAGTGCTGTCTTGGTCGGGATCATGACGGGAATCAAATCTGCACTGTTCAGCCAGAAGCTTCGGTCAGGATGCGGAACCAGCACTGCTGGTGCTGCCGGTGCTTGGGGAAGGGGTTGCCCAGCCTCCTCTGTGGCCGGCCAGCAGGGAAGGGCTGCCCCGCACACACACCTCCGCCGCTTCTGCAGACCCCAGTGAGCATGCACGGACCCTGGCAACTGTCCTGAAACTCAGGTCTGTGCTCCCGGGAGCCCAGCTGTTCCCCACACCCAGCACCCCGAGAACCTAGGGCTCTGGCTCCTGGTCTTGGGGCATGGCTGGCCCCCCAGGGGCACTGTCCTGTGGGGTACAGCAGAAAGGCGGTGCTAGGGGCTGCAGGGGAGGCATCATGCCACTAAACGTGCGACTTTCAGGGCATCATCTGCATGTGCTTTGCACAAACTAAAGAAGCACACTTAGAGGGCGCGGCGGCCCCTGCCTTCCCTTGGCCCCAGATGGTGTGGGTGCAGACACGGAGCTGCCCACTCTCTGCTGCCTCAGCCGGCACGGCGATGACCACGTCCTGCTGAGTGAGTCTGCGGCACGCACAGATCTGTGCCTTCCATGAATCTCCTTCACCACTGCTCAGCTGGACACAGGAGCTGACCGTAGGTGGGGAGGAGCCCGTGGTGTTCCCCAGGGCTGTGTGCCCGGCCAGCTGGGCATGGCGCCCAGTTTCATCCTGGGTGTGGTGCGATGTTCCTCCAAAGCGAGAGCATCACCGGGCCTGGCAGGGCAGGCGACGGGTGACCAGGCAGGAGCTTCCAGGCAGCAGCCTTTGAGGGAGGCCTCTGCTGGCTCCATGCTCGCGGGACGTGCAGTGCCAGCTGTGCTGAAGGCCCACACGAGGGACGGAGAGGGAAGCAGCTGCCCTCCCCAGCTGGATGCTGTGGTCAGGGCCCCTGACACCAGTGCAGCCCTGCTGAGGATGCAGAACCCGGGCAGTTCATGTGCAGTGCGACCCCAGCGCACTGGAGCATGGAGAGTGGGCTGCTGGCTTCTATGAGGCTGTGAGGCTGGCCCGGCCCAGGAAGCAGCTACTTGGCAAGGGTCCCTCTTCCTGCACTTACCCTGGGTCCCCAGTGTGACTGAGGGTCTGTCAGGCATCTCTGGAGGGTGAGAGAACCTGTCCTAAGGGGCTGCTTCTCCCTGGCAGTCTCACCCTCCAGAGCTACTGTGGACCTGGTGTCCCTGCCGGGGAAGACCCGGCCCTGGCTGACCCAAGCTGGGCTCCGTCCAGCCGTGTCGGGGGTCCTGGTCACCCTCCCGCCCTTTCACCCAGCTGTGAGGAAGCCGCCACTGGGCCCCGTTTTTCTGTCACAGCCAGAACCACTCCAGCAGCAGGGCACCGAGGCTGGAGCTTGGCCTTTCCTAGTTTGCTCCTGGCGTTCTCTGGACAAGTGGGCGGTCAGGGGCGGAGGGATCAGAAAACGCTTCCTCCGCATGATGAATAGGTATTGCAGAAACGACAGGAAGTGGGGATTATCCGTGGGCACACTCAGAGGCTGCCGGTGTCCAAATTGGCTGTTTAGTCATCTTGGCAAAATTTCCCAAACACCTACTTCTCTGTTTTTGCCTGGAGCCTGTGGATAACCGGCGCCCACGCTCGGCCAGGTGGGACCACAGTGCCCAGCTGGCGAGCGTCTGTCTGCCCTGTGGTCTCCGTGTGCAGCTGGGCCTCAGCCTCCAGGCTGGGGCTGGGAGAGCTGCGTCCACAGTGGGAGGGCCTGGGGCCCGCGTTGGGACCGGCGGTGCTCGTGCGCATTGCCCACGCTCCTCCTGTGTGTGGTGGGATGCGGGCCTGGCCTCCGGTCCTCCTGGTGGAGAGTGAGGGGAGGGAGGAGGCGAGGACCCGGGAGCATGGGAGGGAGACCCAGTGTCTTGGGGGCCCAGAGGTCCCTGGAGCCTTCGGTCCTGCCTTGGGGGTGCCGGGGAAGTTGGAGAGGGGAAGATAGGCACCTAGCTCTCTCCTGGGGCTTGGAGGGGTGGCAGGCACAGGGACCCTGGACAGGAGTAGGGAGACCCCACAAGACCAGAGCCAGCCATAGGCCCCATGTGCCGCCTACCAGAAGGGAGACTGGCGGCCTGGCTGTCTCTTCCAGGGTCACAGGGTCTCTGCTCCCGGGTCCAGCGCTGGCCAGAGGACAGTTTGTATCTCTTGGGAAGTCGTCTGTCTGCTGTGCATCCAGCTGCCGTCCAGTCTCTGGGGGCCCAGGGCAGGGGGCTCTGTCCCCTACACAAGGACGCAGGGCCCCCTTACGTGGAGGTGGGGTCTACACTTGCTGGGTGCCATGGTGGCAGCAGTGCCAGGGGCTCAGAGCTGACTGTCCAGCAGTCCGGCCAGTCGCTGCTCCCGGAGTGCCCAGAACTGCCCCTCCCAGGCTGGTCCCTGCGGCCCCAGCCCTGCTCTGTGTGACACAACCACCCACACATGTGTACATGCACACAAGTAAGGCACACACATGTACACGCACACACCTGCACGTACGTGTGCACACTCACATCTGTCTCCTCAAGTGTCTTCCCTGTGCACCAGGATGCCGGCATTACACACTGGGGCCCCTGGGCTCCACGAGGACTCTGTGCTTAGGGTCGTGTCTGCTCTGCGGCCTGAGGCCCTCTCTGAGCCCTCTGGGCTGGGGAGGACTCCTGACCAGTGTGTGGGGGTCCGGCCGGCTGCACCTGCCCAGGGCACTGCGCCCCGGGGCTCCTGCGTGCGGCTCAGGGCT
Source organism: Chinchilla lanigera (assembly GCF_000276665.1). Taxonomy (NCBI): domain Eukaryota; kingdom Metazoa; phylum Chordata; class Mammalia; order Rodentia; family Chinchillidae; genus Chinchilla; species Chinchilla lanigera. The sequence goes on from NW_004955482.1 coordinate 1,005,525, forward strand.
GGCCTCGGCCTGCAGAGGTCCCCGCTGCTGGGGACCCGTCCTGGACGCCCCTCCCTCCCAGGAAGCTGGGCAGGCTGTGTCTCCAGAGATGTCACTTTCCAAAATGCAGCCCTCCCCAGGGGCCTTCTGTCCAGCCACGGTCTCTCATAATTGCTCATTTTGGGGTCCGATCAGGTACTTCCTTGACAGCAGCCTGTGGATATAATGTTAATGGGGAAAAATATTTGGCATTTCCCTGCTCTTTTGGCCAAAGGCGCAGGGCTCTGTTTCTTATTAGATTTCAGCTGGCAGATTTATTTTTGCATTTCGTCTTTATAACTGGGCTTATTGGGACCAGCGGGTATTCCAGGGGAGAGAGATTGAGATTTCTGTGCAAAGGCCGAGGCCCAGCAGTGGGGAGGGAGCTCAGGTGGGGGTGCGGGGGAGCTGCAGCCCCTCTAATGAGTACCCTGTTCTCCCACCCAGCTGGGAAAGAGTCCAGAGCAGCCAGGCTTCCCCTTGCTCCAGGGCACCCAGGCACCAGTGCTGCGGGTGGTGCTGTGGGCGGCTCTGTGGCCCCAAACACTTGCCCTAGCCTCTGATCCTCCCCGTTGGGGCTGGGCTTTGGCCAGGCGCCAGGACACAGCCTTCTTGCTGCTGCTCCCTGCTGGGTTCTGTGCCTGTCCATCCTTTACTGCCCAGCGCCTCTGAGAGGTTGAGGCCCCTTCTTTGATGTTTAGGGTGAAGCTCTGCTTCCTGCCAGGACCTCGGCTGACTGAGCTTTGTGTTACATTAAACAAAGGAAACAAAAGTCTTCTGCCCCCTCTCGACATGCAAGGAGCTGCCGCTGCCTCTGTGGAAGGGCTCAGTTGTGGCCTGGCTTCTGGGCGGAGGCAGGACTTCCCACCTCTACATCTGTCTGCCCATCTGTCCATTAGCCCGTCCCAGGTGCGACTCAGCAGTGGCTTAAGCAGCCATGCACAGCCCCGGCCAAGGTCAGCAGAAGACGGTGGTGGCCAAGTGGGACTCTCAGAGCTGGCCCCGCAGTGAGGCTCTGGGTCGGGACAAGACCCATGCCTGGCCAGCACCCGCAGGTGGTCCATTCCGATACGAAGCGCTGCATGGCTCCTGGCTGCGGGCATGGGTGCTGTGGGCATCGAGCAGGGGCCCAGCGCCCGGTACCCAGGGGGAGGGAGGCCCCTCTCAGCCTGACCTTGCTGTTTGGGAGTCACTCCTTCCTGTGCCCCTGAGCTTGTTGCGTGGAAAGTTAGTGAAAGCTTGCAGAGTCTGAAGGCGTCAGCGCAGTTAGCGCACACCCCGCAGTGACGCAGTTGACTCTGATCAGCCCCCGTGGGCAGGGACCGGAGCCCCCCACACAGCAGATGGCGGTCAGACTCATCTCCCAAGCCAACAGACAGAGCTTGTTTGTGTTTTTATTTGCCAGTCAATGACATGGGCTGCGCTAGGCTCTGCGTTGATATACGCGTCATGTTCTGTGATTTCTTACTGGTTTGAATTTGCTCTTAGTATGTTTAGGACAGAAGCTTGCTTCTCATTGCCGTATTTTCTCCTAGGCCCCTTTCCTGTCTTTGTGCCTTGTAATTTTAGAATGTTTCACTTCACAGTCGGAAGTGTTTAAGTCCTTCACCTTCGACATTTTATTTTTCTGAGCTGGGTGTGGTGGCACATGCTTATGACCCTAGCACTTGGGAGGCTGAGGTAGGGGGACTGCAACAAGTTCTACCCTAAACTATACAACAAGAGCGTATCTTAAAAAACCAAAACAATTAAAAATACTTTAAAAAACTTATTTTCCTTAAAAAATGTATGCAGATTTTAAAATTAATTTATTTAAATGACAAAAATGAATGTTTTCCAGTAAAATATTCACAGACTTTGACAAAGCACAAGTCTTTGAAGTCCTCAGTGCTAGGAATACAATGAAAGCATTTGCTGTCTAGGAGACTGGATGGATTCTCAGCGCCCTTCATGAAAAACCACCACTGGGAACTCGGAAGTCATCATGGGGAGAAAAGCAGAATTGCTCGCTCAGAATCCAGAGTTTTAGAGAGATCGTGAGGTGCTGCGGGGGACCGGCGTGGTTGGGTGCATGGGCCATGGCCATGGTGAGCACAGACCAAGGTCCTCCATCCCGCCATCCCCGGGAGCAGCAGCTGAGCTGTGAGGGAAAGTACCGGAAGTGCACTGTGGACAGCCGGCGCGGGCAGAGGGGAGGGCTGGGGAAGGGAACAGCGTTCTGGAAGTCGGGTGGAGGAGGCTGGGCTGCAGAGAGGCCCGAGGCGTCACAGGACGACAGGGCAGATGGAGAAGGTTCTCACACCTGCTTCATCTGTGGCTCAGAGCAGCCAGGGGACGCCGGCCATGCACCCGAAGACCCTGTGCACACTCATCACACAGTTCAGGTGTTGGTGATGGGAACCGAGTGTGTGTAAGGGTGCACACTTAGATCTCCTCTCCAGACACACGCAGAGGCGGAGGGCACATGAAGTCCTCCTGCACGGTGCCCCACACCAGGGACACTTCACCTCCCCAGCCAGCAGGGACCGGTGCCCACCAGCAGTCCCCACCAGCGCTGTCACCCACAGCGGTCTGCTCAGTGCCGTCGCTGCCCCCTTCCCTGTTGCTGACGCCCTGTCTTCCCGTCTAGGTAAGCGCTCGCCCACCGCATTCACCCTCGTGGGCCTTTGGTCACTGTTGGCTCTGTTGTCTCTCTTAGGGTGTCTGAGAGTGTTTCGGAGTGCTGGTTTGTTGGTCATGGATTTCTGTAGGTGTTCTTTATCGTGAAAGGATCTTATTTTTCCATCAATTTTGAAAGGTATTTTTGCAGGGTACCTTAGCCTGGCTTGGAAATTATTTTCTTTTAGGCCTTCAAACTTTACTCCAGGCTCTCCTGGCCCTTGAGGTCTGTGCTGAGAAGTCTGCTGTGAGTTTTCCTTTGTAAGTAACGCGTTGCTTTTCTCTAGCTACTTTCTGGATTCTGTTCTTGTGCTGGACTTCTGGTGTTTTTCTGTGAGGTGTCAAGGAAAGGTTCTTCGGCCCTGCCAGTCTTGTACCTGGTGGTCCAGAGGCTACGTGAGCCACAGCAGCGACAGAAGCCTCACATTAAACCAGCACGGCCGGGTCCAGCTCCTGAGCAGAGGTCCTAAAGGGAAAAATACCTTCTGCGAACCGTTTAGACTCCAAGCCTTCCTGTTGCCATGGCAACCCAGGCAGCGCTGTGAACTCCTTGGGAAGATGGTGGAGGGGCTCTGCCCCTGCTGCGTCCCCAGTGTCCAAGGTTCGAGTCTCCATCCCTGGAGAACTGGGTGCCCGGTGTGCCACGCGGGATGGGTGCTCCTCCGAGAGCAGAGTCTGGGGCAGGGCCCCCCAGCACAGGGAGAAGGGCCAGCCCCTGGGTTTCAGGCCGAGTTCCGTGCCTGTCTGCAGTGTGCCAGTGCCGCCTCCTCCCTGGTGTCCTGGGCCTGTGCCCTGGTGTCCTCCTGCCCGTTAGCTCTTCTGCTTTTAGAAAATGCATACTTATTTTAGAATTTACTTTAACACCTACAAGTGTGGAAAGGTGTACCTGCACCCAGTGCAGGGAGCCCAGTGGCCCAGCAGCGCTGTCCCACCCTCCTCGCTGCCCGGCGCCGTCCTGCCCCTCACAGTCTCTGATCGAGGCGGGGCTGCCTCAGCCTGGTGTCCGCCCGGCTTTCCTGGACTTGCGCTCAGAGTCTGGTCGGCTTCACACTTGCAGGGCGGCTGCAAGGGACAGAGAAGCCGGGGCCCTGAGCCACCGGCAGGGCAGCGTGGGGTGCTGGAGGTGGCTCTGCCGCTGGCCTCAGGCAGGGTGGAGCTGGTCTGCGAAGGGCTGATCCCCGGCTGCCTGGTGCCAACCTGAGGAGGCACCCACTCTCTCTGAGCTTGATGTGAGGTGCCAGGCGGCCCCGGCCCGGGGACTCCCTCAAGTGATGGCGACAGTGGGCAGTGCGTGGAGGAGTCTTGCCTAGGCTGATGCCACCACGGCTCAGCCTGTGTCCTACGTGGCTGTTACGGTTTGTGTCTGGATGTCCCCCCAAAGCCTCGTGCAGTCATGGGGCGGGCTTCTAGAACTTATGACTGATCCATGTGCTGGGGTTCTGGTGTAAGAGCCACACCCACCCTGGGGCAGGTAGTTTGCATACAGTTACAGAGGGAAAAGAGGCTGCTTGCTGCTCCTCCTTTTTGCTCTTGCTGCTTTTGCTGTGTTCTGCCGCCGTGAAGAGCTGCCTCTGCCATGTGCCACCCTGCCTTGGAGCCAAGTATGGACTGAAACCGCCACAAACTGTAAACTAAGTAAACCTTTCCTTCCTTAATTTTGGGCGTTGGGCATTTTGCCCCAGCAACGAGAAAAGTAACAAAGACAGTGGCCCTGTCGCTGAGCACCGGTGTCCCTGCCGTGGGGAGAGTGAGTATTGCCCTTCTGCTGCCTGAGCGTGGGGACTGGAACGGGAAGGAGACCAGATCCCTCAGGGCTCCTAGACGGTGGCAGCCAGTCCCCGAGCGTCTGTGTCCATCCCCCGCGTGTCTCCTTCCCGATCCCTCCTGCTCTCTTCTTCCAGAGAAGACGGCACCTGTGTGCACTCTGCCGGAGCCGGAACCCAGAAACCACCAGCAAATTCTTCCTCTCTCTGGCATCTCCAGCGCCTACGTACATGTGGGGCAATCACCGTGGTCCAGCCATGGCTCCTCTACCTCCACCTCCCTCTACAGTCTGCGAGGCAGCATGGCAGGGCTCCGTGGGGCCGCAGCTGTGCAGGCCGGCCTTACCCCACAGCCTCGGCGGTCTGCGCTCCTCCGCACGGCCTGGCTGTGACTGCGGAGGTCTGAGCCCTCTCCCTCGCCCACTCTGTGCCTGCACACCAACCGTTCTGTACCCGGGGCCTCTGCACTGGCCTCGCCACAGCCCAGGACACGCGCTACCAGGGTTTGACACTGTGGGCTCCTCCTGCCCCGGCTCCGGCTCTGCTGGCCACCCACTCCCAGCCCGTCCCACGGCCCATCCTGCCGGGCTGACAGCAGGTTGGAGACACTGCTGTCACCGTGCCCACTCCAAGCCCACTGCCCTGGGGCTCAAGTTCTTGTTCTGCAGCTGTGTCCCCAGTGCCCAGCGCAGAGCCGTCGTGGGTGCGGTGAGCGTTTCTTGCACGAGGAACAGAAGTCTCTGCTTTCAGATCTTTTTGCAAAGGGAAGCCTCGTGAGGGTTTGGATCTGCGATGTCCCCGTGTCTCTTGTGTTGGGGGCGGCTGGATGGTGGGGCTTTGCAGCGGACGCACCGACGTGGTGCTCACCGTTAGGGGGTGGGGCCTGGCGGGAGGTCACAGCTGCCACCTGGAAGCGGGTATTCTATTCTCGCCGGCTCCTCCTGCTCCCTGTGTCCTGGCCGTAGAGGGCTGAAACCCAGAGCCCAAATAAGACTCTCCTCTGTAAGTTTCGGGTTTGGGGCCTTGTGACTCGGGGAGGGGACATGATGAAGGCAGTGGCTCGAATGCCCTGGGCTTGGGGTTAGGAACAGAGCTGCCCTGGCCGAGGGGAAGCCAGGTGACCGCAGGGCCCGAGCTCTAGGTTCCCAGGAAGACGGCACCTGCAGGATCACAGGGTCAGCAGGGGATGGTACACCAGGGCCAGAGAAGCGCCGAGGCAAGTCCCTGGCTGGGGAATCTCCCTGTGTCACCCTGGGGCATCTCTGCAGGAGTCGGACCCAGAATCGTGGGTCTAGGGATTGCCGGAGGTGTGGCACTTAGGTCCTGCCTCTGGAAGCACAGGAGATGGCGACAGCAATTCTGCAGGTCCCCTGACCACCCTTGCCCTGGCCTTGTTCCTGAGACAGACTAAGAAAGGCCTCACTTCCTACGCACAGTGCCTGTCTCCACGGGAGGCTGGTGTGACCGCCGTCAGGTCCCTGGAGGCAGCCTCTGCTAGGAGGACGTCATTCTAAGAGAACAGAACAGCCAAGAAAAGCCACACCTGCTGGCCTCCTGCAGGGCCCTGGCTCCCGAATCGGCCCCTCATTTCCTGCCTCAGGACCCTCACCCTGTCCCTGGCAGTCCTCAGAGGTTGCAGTGAGGGTGCCCCCGCTTTGCTCTGGACCCCAAGGCTCCGCCTGTGAGGTCCTGAAGAGCACGGGAGAGCACAGACTCCAAGGGAGGCTCGTGGCTGCTGCGGCTGGGGCTGCTGCTCTGCTGTGTGGCCAGGGAGGAGCTGGGGTTCCGGCACAGGGGCCGTGGGGGCGCAGGGCCGGGTGGAAGCAGCCAGCCGAGGGGCTGTGGCACTGGGCTGGGCCAAGCCACAGAGTCTGGGAGAGAGCAAAGCACTGTTGGAATCCACCTGCAGCTGTCTGCTGGCCTCGGGGTGGGAGGGGGACAGGGTCCGCTCAGCCCAGACATATACACGCGCACGCACTCACACATGCTCACACACACACACAAGCATGCACACGCACTCACACATGCTCACACACACACGCAAGCATGCACACATGCACTCACACATGCTCACACACACACACACGCTCGTGCAAGCATGCACACACGCGCGCACACATGCCCACATCCATGCACACAGCGCACATGCATAGAGGCACACACGCATGCACACAGGCACGCACGTCTGCCCCTGCTGCGAACCTCGGTTGAGACCCTCTGGTTGTGACAGCTCTGCTCCTCTGCAGGAAGCTGTGGTCAAGGCCTGTGTGGTGCGGGCTCAGCTACTGGGAAACTGACCCCAGCCCTGGGAGGACCCTGCGGCTGACGTCGCCACTGCAGTCGGGTCTGCAAGGCCCCCAGAAGGCTGATCTCCAGTGGAGCTGTGCGGCCGTGGACAGGGAAAGCTGAGGGCTCTGGGGCAGCCGGGCCTCAGCAAGGAGGAGCCCAAGTTGCTGCTGGTGGCAGAGACGGGCAGGGGTGCGAGGGACAATGCGGGACCCAGGGATGTCCTGGGGACACCGGGCAAGATCACAGCGCTGTCTGGACGGGTGGGGCTTGGTGCCTCGGCCTTCCGCCCCGAGACCTGTGAGGGCGTCCGCGATGGGCGGTGAGCTGCTGGAGATGGTGTGCGGCTCCTCACAGAACGCAGGGCGCCGGTGGCTGAGATGCAGGAGGCCAAGGCGGCTCCTGGTGCCAGCTGTGCCCCATTCATTCCAACAGATTGGAGAAACATTCCCAGCGGACCAGGGGGTCTGCTCACTTCCGCCAGTCAGTGTGGACGGGGTCAGGGCGAGGGCCGCGGCTGTGACAGACTCAGAACACACAAGGCGGCTTTGTGTGGGCCCAGCGGCCCGCACTGTGTGGCTGCGCCAGGGTCACAGCAGGTCTATTTCCAGCTCCGCCTCCGCCCGCCTGTGGCTGGGGACAGCTCAGGGGCTGTTTGCAGCGTGGGACATCGCCCTGCAGCTGTGACCTCACCAAGGCAGGGTCACAGTTCTCAGGGGGGTCGGGGCCCAGCTGTGAAGGGCGAGGCCGAGGCTTCAGCACTGACCAGGAGGCTCCCTGGGGACCCTCGGCAGGATGACCTCCCTCTACAACACTCCGTGGCTCCCATGGCTTGGCACAATGTCCACTCCCCTCCTTACCAGAGTCATTCATCACAACTACCCTCATCCACCCCTCTTACCTCCTCCTCCTCTGTCGGCAGGGTCAGCTTGGCCAGGAGCTGCGAGGGTGGGTGTGTGAGAGGCCGGGGCACAAAATCCAGGGCAGGCCCTGGCACACACTGCCCAGGGCAGAGGACCACAAATCTCTGTTCTCCAGGGTTGGCCCGACCCCGGGCACAGGAGGGGATGAAGGCAGGCGACCTGCTGTGGGCAGAAGAGTCCCTGCCACCGGGGGCTCCCTGGAATTGAGGCCAGCGAGGAAGACCAGGCGGGACCCGAGGGCAGCGCCGTCGGCCTTGGTGTTGAGGTTCTGCCACAGCTGTGCCCACCTGTCCTCCCCTGGACCCCACGCCTACCCCCCTCCCAAGACCCCGTGGCTCTCAGGGATCGGCCCCTCCACTGAAAGGCATCCAGGCCACCGCAGGCCCTTGGGCTTCACGCTTGTTCTGCCCTGGTCCTCCAAGGAGAGTTCTGGAAATCGTCACTCACATTTGTGAGTAAACTTTTTTATTCTCAGTCTAGGCCCAAGACTGGGAAAGACACACTTCCTCCCATATGTGACAAAAACGAAGGCACCCACCCCCCAGTGTGTCCCGTGGGGTAGCGACACGCCAGCGACTCGGTCCTCACCATCACCTCTGGCACCATGGTGGGAAATTCAGGGCTCCACGTCCCGCAGCATCACCCCTGTGCGTCCCCGTCCCCAGGAAGCCTTAGACCTGTGAGGGACACAGGGGACGGCATCGTTTATGTCCTCCGGCCGGAAACCTGTCTCTTCATGCAGGCGTGTGATGGAAATCTAGGTAAAGAAACCATTTCCGGGTCTAAAAAGACATGAATGTTGGCTGTCCCAAGGGAGGAGCTGAGGGTGGGAGCAGCGGAGGCCCCACAGTCCCGTGGGTTCTGATGAAATCTCCATGCGCCCTTGCTCTGGGCCTGTCCCACGCTGTGGACCTGGGAGGTCTGAGTCCTGGGGCAGGCGGCTGTGCAGGTCTGGAGCAGAAGCCTCTGTGGGGCAGGCTGGCGTGGGCGGGGCACCCTGCCATCCCCAGACTTGAGGGACACGGACGCTGAGATGGGACAAAGCTCCCCGGTCTGGGGACACAAGGTGCCCGGGTGACAGGAAGTCCCTTCTCCCAGATGAGAAACCCCCGTCCCAGTCCCTGAGGGGGAGACAGGTCCTTGTCCCTCAGTGTTAAACACCTGAGCGCAGAATGGGCCTTGCGCAAGGCATAGCAGACAAGGTGCGTGACATAGAACCGAAACGTGCCTGCCACAGGGACAGGCCTG
>NW_004955482.1:1017160-1048455 GCF_000276665.1 Chinchilla lanigera
GCCCTGTGCCCTCCTCGCTCTCAAGGGGAGTTTTCTCCTAGTTACCCCAGGCAGCCGTGTCACTGCCCTATCCCACCTGCCCCTCTGCCCGGTAGAGGAGCCGCCTGGGCGCCACCCCGACCCAGGTTGCTGACCTCCTGGCTGTCCGCACTGTCTCCCCTCCTTCCTGTTTGCTGTGATTGGTGCCAGTGGCCGAGTCACAGAGTGTGGGCTGTGGGGACAAGGGCCAGAGAAAGACCAAGTCACTCTGAGGTCACGTGTGCCCGGAGGGCCTGAGATCACAAGTCAAACGCCAGCTCCCAACATTGTGTAATGTGGATGTGGCTTCTTCCTCCAATCACAGCTGCTCTGTGACAGAGCCATGGCACCAGATCACTGTCCCCCGCAGATGGAACCCCTGTCCTGCTGCTTGAGTGAAATGACCATGTGAGGCAAGCGCAGTGTTACTGTTTTGATATAAAATGTCCCCCAATATCTCACGCATACAGAGTGGGGTTAGGGACATGAGAGTCAGCAGTGGGTTCATTCATGGGTAAGTTCACGGCTGACTGTGCTGGGAGTGGGGGAAGCTTACTCAGAGATGGGCTACAGCGGTTAAGACCTGGAAGCATGTATTCTTGTCCCTGGCTCCTCCATTCTCTCACTGCTTCCTGTCTGGGGTGACTTGAGCAGCTCTCCTCCTCCATGCACCTCTGCATTCACTGGAACTGGTTTGTGGGAGGAGCTGGAAAGATTTGGAGATAATGGATAAAGAAGCCCCAGAGTAGTGTAACCAGAACTTGACTAGTGGTTCTGCTCAGAACTCAGAATACCAGAATGCTTTGAGGAATGTAGACAGCAAAGGCCAGGCCCAGTAGACCTCGATAGGAAGGACTTTACTGGAACCTGGGCTACAGGCCATTCCTGTGACATTCCAGCAAGAAGGCTTCGTGTAAAGGGGGCAGAATAAATAATGAGGCAGAGGAAATTTCAAGGCATCTCAGTGTCTAGCCTGTGGCATGGGTACTCCTGACTGCTTTTAACCAGGTCTATAGCAAGGGTCAGCTGCAAAAAGCCTCTGTGGAAAGTTTGTAGTTTAACCAAAAAGTAAACAGTTGGAAAGCTGGGGCCCTAGAAGTTGTGGTTGCTTGAAAGATTAGCGTAAAAAGGAAGCCAAGTACTTTTGCATTTGAACAATAGGAAAAATGACTGGAGGGCATCTTTGGACCGGGCCAGACCCCACCCTTCACAAGACCAAGTGTACAAAAGGGTAGAAGTAAACTGCTTTGAATGACTTTGCTCTGAGAAAAGGGCTCTTGTGGTACAGTGCTCTAGAAGGGCTGTCTACAGAACTGGTTCACCAGAATTCATTGTACCTTGCACAGCCATCTGGACACTCAGAGGCTGCTGCAGTCAGGGTCCAAGGGGGCCCAGCTGTTGCTTGAGTTGGCGACAGACCTTATTGTCGTCCACATGGTGTTTAACATATTTGCAGAATACAAAAGTTGGGGGCCAGGGAGGCTACCACACAGAATTTAGAAGGAGGTCTGGGAGGTCAGGCAGTGAATCCCCAAGAGGGTGGTAAATAAAACTGTGAGGGCAGAGCCAGAAGCACAGCAGAAAGCCCAGGAAGTAGGAATGTCAGGAACTTGGAACATCTGCAGAGGGAAGCTGTGAGCCGAGCCAGCCCAGGAGAGAGATGATGCGTGCTACAATGGTCAGTGCCCTAGGGACTGAGCTGCTGAACCCTTTGGAGCTCACAGCTCACCACAGCCTTACCCAGCTACAGACTTAAGCTTTGCTGGGTTTCAATCTCCCTTCAGCCCAATCAATTTCTATTCATCTATTCCTCCCTTTTAGCAAGTTTACCATGTGCCAGTGTGTGTTGGAAGTATTTAATTTTCTCTTTGATTTTCACAGGGGCTCACAGCTGAGTTTGCCTTGAGACTCAAAGAAGTCTTTGATCCTGGACTTTTCGTCAGTGCTGGAACTGAGGCTTTGGTGACTCTTAAAGATGGACCGAATTCATTACCAGGTGGACATGAACGTTTTGGGGGCCAGTAGCAGAATGTTATGGTTTAGATCCACAGTATACCCAAAAGTTGCAGGTCAGAGGTGGGGCTTTGGGAAGGTCACTGGGCCACGGGACACCACGCTCACCAGGGGGTTGACCTGTTCAGGAGCTCATGGCTAACTGTGCTGTCAGGAGTCAGGCATGGTTGGAGATGGGCCCATGAGGGTGTGCAGGGTGAATCCTTGTCCCTGTGCCTCTCCCTCTGTGTTTCCCGGCTGCCATGAAGTAAGCAGCTTTCTTCCTCCATCCCCTTCCACCCTGCAATTGCTGCCTTGGAGCAAGGGGACCATGCGTGGACAGAGACCTCTGGAGCCACAATCCAAATAGACTCCTTTAACTTGTGAGGTGTGGGGGATTTTTTTTTGTCCCAGGCACAGGAAAGAGTAATAGATATAGGCAACATTACTGAAGTTTGCCCCAGTGCCAGGCACCTTTATGGTACCCCTGTGACTATCCCATGAGGTCAGGCAGGATGTGCTCATGCCACAGCATACCTTAGGAGCCAACCTTCACCAGCTCCATTTTACAGATGGGGCTCAGAGACCTGTGTGATTCCCCCCAATGTCTCATCACCCAGCCCTTGACACGGGCAGTCTAGAGTCTGCTGTGTGACAACGCTGAGCTGCTCCTGGCCAGGCAGTGAGATCTGAGGACCAGAGCTACTCCTGTCAGGTGCCCAGCAACAGGTGCCAAACCTCACTGAGGACAGGATGGTGGACAGGTGGGTGCTGAGGGTGTGGCTGCTGAGGGAAGGACAGGGGCTGAGGGGACCCTACCCTCACAGAGTGACCGCAGGGCGGCAGCCAGAGCCTCCCCAGATACCTGCAGCCACCACCAGGGGGCTTGCTGAGGAGATGGGAGACTGCTGGACAGGTGGGTCACTCAGGGGAGACCCACCCCGGAAGACAGCAGGCGGGGGGAGCCACACCACCACAAGAGTCACAGTCCTAGAGCAGGAGAGGGTGCTGGAAGTTGGATTTATGGCAGATTAAACAAACACACAAACATCCGTGCAAGGGAAGGAAGCAGGTGGAAGAGAAAGACAGAAAGAACCTACATGGGATGTCAGGGGTATGTGTGTATGTGTGCATGTGTGTAAAGGACAGGGACATCAGGATCCTGCAGGGTTGCCTTCACTGCCTGTGGATTTCGTGATGAAACCACAGCAGAGCCTGATGGTCACATGGAATGGGCAGAGCTGTGGGCAAACCTCCACCTTCATCAAGCTGTATTTGTTAAATATGTGCAGTTTTTACACCAAACATCCTTAAATAAAGCTGCTTTAAAAAGCATTAACAAAAAAATTTAAGGGAGACATTTCCCACATAATGCTGTAAGCACATTTGAGAGTTTATCTGTAGAGAAAATTCTATGAAGTGGAATTTCCAAGATTTTAAAGATAAAGAATTGTCAGATTTATTTACACAGCAGATTTGCTGGAACCTGACAGTAGATCATCGTTTGGAATTCCCAGTTAAACGTTTATTTCAACAAGTACTGAAAAGTATAGGAAGCAAGTGCCACCCTAAGGGGTAACTGAAGATTCAGTTAATTGGGTTCTTATTTACAGGAGTATGGTGAAAGAGATGAAGGCGCAGAGGGATGGATAAGTATATGGGTGGATGGATGGATGGATGGATGGATGGATGGATGGATGGATGAATGGATGGACGGATGGATGGGTGAGTAGATGGGTGGATGGATGGATGGATGGATGGATGAGTAGATGGATGGATGGGTGAGTAGATGAATGGATGGTTGGATGGATGGATGGATGAGTAGATGGGTGGATGGATGGATGGATGGATGAGTAGATGGGTAGATGGATGGATGGATGGATGGATGGGTAGATGGATGGGTGAGTGGACAGATGTATGTATGTATCAATGAATGGAAGGTTGGGTGGATGGATGGATGAGAAGATGGATCAGCAAATGGATGAATGGATGGTTGGGTCAATACATGGAAGCATGAAAAGGATGGATGGATGGATGGATGGATGGATGGATGGATGGATGGGTGCTTGTGTGTGTGGGTAGATGATGGATGAGTGTTTGGATGGATGGGTGAGTGGGTAGAGGGATGGATGTGTGATTGGGTGTGTGGGGGTGGGTGGGTGGTTCCAGGGCAAATGGTTAGGTCAGGGATGGGTAGATGGATAGATGGGTGGATGGCTCATTACTTTGTCTTTCCAGCTGCCCCTCCTTCAGTCCACCCACCTTCCATCCATTAGCCATGGATCGAGTTGCCCGACACTCACACAGCATCATTTCCTGTAAAGGAGACCACGGTTTGCTGAATCTAGGGAGTGGCTGCACAATGCTGACATCAGCAAACATCAGGAAGAAAGCTGCCTGGGGCTGACATCAAATTGGAGGCAGTCTATCCAGAGGGAGGAGGTGGTTTGAAAGGAGACCCTGGTCCTAAACTGGGCAGAAGGTGTCCTCCATATAAAGCCAGAGGAAGAAGCTAGAGGGGAGGAGCTCAGCATCTCCAGAGTGGAGCCAGGACTGTGGTGAGCAGAGGCCAGGGCTGGCTGGGCTGGGCCTGTCTGTCTAGGCTGGAGCCCCGGGACCTTAGGCAGTTTTGGGCAAGGAGGCCAGAGTCTATCCTCCACAGATGGGGTGGATGGCAGGACAAGCAGATTCTTACAGCCACAGGGAAGATTTAGATGTGTCCTCAGGAGCTGATAGCTGACTTGATGGATTAACCATTAACGGTCACTTGACACTGTCAAAGATGAATGCTCCTCTCTGGTCCTCTGTGTCTCCTCTGTGAGCTCAGGGACATCACTTAATTGCAACACCACTTGTGTTTCCTGGTGTCCTTATGGCTCTGCTTGTCCCTTTATCATCTGAGGACACATTTGCATTGCTGTCTGCGGCACCCTGGACGCAGCCTGTTTCTCGCTGGGCTTTGCGGGAGGGGAGGCTGTGGGCAGTGTCCTTCATGCTCCAGGCATCCCTTGCGCTGTGGCTCAGGGCCGACATCTAGGGGACATCCAGCCAGAGTCACAGCCCAGCCAGACAGGTGGGAACCTGGTGCCGCCTCCAGCAGCCGTGTGGCCTGAAGCGGTCCATTTGCTGTATCCCTCCTTGCACAGCAGGAGAATGGCCTTGGGAGGTGCCCTCAGCAGACCTCACCTGGCACGGCCCCTCCAGGATGCACCCAGATCCCACCTGGGCCTGGGACTTGGGTCCAGGTCACAGCCAATCTGCACATAGCCCCACCCCCCAGCATGGGATTGGCTCAGGCACAAGGTGGGATTCCACCACAACCAATCAGTGTGCGAGGCCTGGGTGAGCGGCTCTGGCCTTTCCCACAGGCCTAGTGAGCTGAGGTGGTGTGGATGCAGGGACGCCTTGACCGAGAGGACAAGGCCTGAGAGGAGTCAGCGAGGGGACGCAGAGCCCAGGGTGGACACTGGGTGAGGGGCACTCTGAGCTCTGAGGCTTTGTCAGCAGGAGGCAGTACACAGGGCTGTCACACTCTGAGCGGGTGTCACGGCATCCCTGGGCTCCGGCTCTGCTCCCATACAGACCGGGGACTCGGATGCTACAGCGCTGTGAGGGTTCCTGAGGGGTTAGCTCTGCCCTGCACAGCACCGCTGTCACACGTCACTGTTGGCATCCCTGGGTCTCTGCTGTCATCACAGCAGATGTCCTCGTTGTCATCATATCACCAACACGGTCACTGAATCACCGTGACCATCACTGCACCAGCATGTCACCATCCCTCTGCACGGCCCCCCGGCCGGGGTCCCCAGTGCGCAGCCCCTGAGTCTCCCCCGCTGCTCCTCTCCTCCCACACTGGGACCGCCTCTGTCGGCTGTCGGCTGGGGGCGGGGCAGGTTGAGCCCTCCCGGAGGACACTGGCCAAAAGGACCTGGGGCCAAGTGCCCCGACTGACCACCACCCTGATCCTCCTCCTCCCATCTCAGCCTGCTCCATACCCATGTGGTGAACTAATGGGCAGACAGACAAATGGACGAACGGGTGGGTGGACACAAGTTAGTGGAACTCACATTTCCTCTCAAATGATCTGCTCAGGCCTCTCTCACTTGTCCCTGGTGCTCTGCCCATGTCCTGCCACTACCCTCACGTCAGGGAGCACCCTGCGGCCTGGCCGGAGAGGCTCCTTGGGTGAGGGGCCGGCTAGGGGTGGGCCTGGCCTGCAGCCAGGGCTGTGGGAGCTGTGCCCGGGGAGCGGAGGCATTTCGCAGCCTCGCTCTGCTGGCCCGAGACAGCGCTGGCAGCTAAAGCTGCTTTTCTCAAAGCCTCTCGGAATGAGCAGTGGGAATTAGTGCCAGCTCACAGCCCCCCAAGCGTGGCCAGGAGCCAAATGCTCCCCAGACCCCGGCGGGGCTGCCGTTTGTGTGGGATTTGCAGGGCGATCTCGATGCTCCTCCCACAACCGCCCCCACCTGCCTTCTAGGAGCATCCAGGGCCGCAGACCTGGCCTCCTCTGACGCGGAGTGGGACACAGGCACCCCACGAACGCCCATGGTCCCGGGGCCTCCCAGAGCTGTCCTGCCGTAGGCCTCCCTGCGGCCCCTGAGTGCTGCGCTGCTTCCTCAGGCCGCGGCGGCCTCGCGGGCTGAGACGAGGAAGCAGAGGGAGCTCACTTGCTTGGACCACGAGAGCCCCAGGGAGCGGTTAAACCTGGACCCAGCCTGTGCCAGGCTGATCTCGTCAGAGCCCTGGGCAGCACCAGGCCCTGTGCCAAGGGCTTCAGGGATTCTGTGGTCAGTGGCTGCCCTGTGGCTCCAGGGACAGGAGCCGGGACACTTTCTCTCAGGGACCTGGATTCAGAGACCACGAATCTGAGCCCAGGGTGGACACAGGCGAGGGCCTCAGGCTGCTGCAGACAGAGGGCTGCCCGCTCTCCCCGGCCCTGATTTCCTGTGTGGGAGAGAACCTGGGGCGTGCAGCCAGGACCACAGGAGCCATAGCTGGGCGGCTGGGGTAAGAACCTGCTCTGGGAGACAGCGGCCCGGTCTCAGAGGGGGGACGGCGCCCCGGCCTTTCCTGTTGCACTTCCTGTCCCTGAGGCTCGAGGCCCACAGCACCCCATCACCACAGCTCGCAGATGACCTGCCGTTCCCCCGCCCTCAGCCCATTTCCTGTCCAGGAGAGGAAAAGTGGGAGGGGACATGAACTCAACACCCAGGCAGGCTGGCTGCTAAGCCTGAGCCTGTGTGAGCGAGCAGAGCAGGTGTCTCTTACAG
The DNA here is from genome assembly GCF_000276665.1 of Chinchilla lanigera. Lineage (NCBI taxonomy): Eukaryota > Metazoa > Chordata > Mammalia > Rodentia > Chinchillidae > Chinchilla > Chinchilla lanigera. Next base: position 1,024,441 of record NW_004955482.1, read on the forward strand.
GCGAGGCTTTTGAAATAGCGTTTTTCAGCGGGCTCCTGAGGGGTAGGTGGGAGAAATGGTGGGCTATGTGTCCTGTCTGTCCTCTGTGACCTGCTGACATATCCTGGGGGACTGCTTGCGGCCTGCTGAGGCGTCCTCTTTGCCCGGAGTAAAACGAAACCTACGTTTCTCTGAGCCGGCGGGCGGGCTCTTTCGAGCGGGTCTGTCCCTGTTTAGGCTCTCAGGCCCCACAGCTACAGCCCACTTCCTGCCTCACAGCCTGGGTCCATTTCCTGTCCCGCTGGCGCAAAGCCCTCTCCATGTCCCCCTGAGCACAGCCTATTTCCTGTTCCCACAGCTCACAGCCCACAGGCCACACTGCGCACAGCACAGTCGGCCGCAGGGAGTGCTGGGCGCCCAGGGCCCGTGGCTCTGCCGGGGTTCCAGGCCCTGCTTGTGACCCACTTGGGGTCGCAGGTTGTGGTCAGGTGGAGACTGCGGGTCTGGAGTAGTAGGTGACACAGTGTGACACATGCTGGAGGGGTCCGGGCTGCTGCTCGCAGGCAGAAGAGAGTGGCGATCTGGGGGTGTCCAGAAGGCAGGGCCTCCGGGGCGTCTGAAATCTGCATGGAGCTCTGTGCTTGGTAAATTAACTGGAGAGGAGAAGCCCTTTTCTGGACTTGGATGAGGCCGGTGGGGTAAGATCAGGTTTCCACCCTGAGTGGCTGGCAGCAACCTAACCCTGACCCTCACCTGTCCCCCTCCTATGGGTCCTGGCTGCACGCAGGACTGCGCAGCTCTGCCCTGTCCAGGGTGCTGATCCTGCTGGGCTTCCAGGACTGCACTGGGCTTCTGTCCCCAGAGAGCTGACCAGGGGCGCTGGGAAGAGCGTCCTCCTCCCGCCAGAAACCCAACAGGCAGCTGTGTGGCCACCCTGGTGCAGGAAGTTCTGCCCTCGAGGTGCTGCTGAGGGGAGAGGGGTGGTGTCTTGGTCCAGGCGGTGCTCAGAGGATCTGAGCCCCACTGGCACCGGGATACGTTCACGGCTGCAGACAGCAGACTGACCACTCAGAGGCCACAAGATGCGATCCCACCCACCTTGCCCAGCTCCCTCAGCCCCTGGAGAGTGAAACAGTGACCCAGTGACCTAGGATCCTTCCACCTGCAGTCCATCTCACAGCAGTGACGGAGGCGAGAGGACACCCTGGGCCGCCCCTGCCCAGCGTCTGGTAGAGACGGGTCTGCAGGACGCTCTGCAGGCAGGCGGTTTCCTGTCATGATACAGGACCTTGGGATTCCATCTGAGGTTTACTTCTCTCTGGGAGCATCAGCCACGAGGGGTTTGGCACCTTGAGGAATTGAGGAAACTGTGTGGGTCAGGGCTCAGCATCAGTCTGCAGTGGCAGAAATCCTGCCCCCATGGTATGGAGGCCCCAGAACAGAGGGAGGACTGGGGAGTGGCCAGGCTGTGGCAAAGTCTTGATGAGGACGTGGGCTCAGCTGTGAGCATCTCTGATGCTCTGTGTGAACTTTGGACTCCTCCCCGTCACACTGCAGGTCCCCGCCCCAGCACCCTCATGGCCAGGACAAGAGGGTGAGGATGGCGGCCCTGCTGCTCTCCCTGACATGGCTGCTCAGAGGTCCCTGGGCCCGAGCTGTGTCCTGTCTCACCTGTGTGGGCCACCAGCCTCGGCCCCTCACCAGGCAGGAAGGAGCCATGGGGCAGGCAGACAGCACACTTCAGAGAGGCATTTTCCGGAGGAGTCGGAGGAGTCTTGCCGTCCTGGGGCACAGACGAACCTTGAGTCCCTCCTGGGACCCACGATGTCCTGCTGGTTCCTAAAGCGTAGTCACACGGCAGGTGTCAGCTTGGCAGACAGGGGAGGATGAGGAGATGCTGAGACCTTTCCAGGCCACATCACCTGCAGGAGGACAGCTGGGATGCACCCAGGTGAGCTTGCAAATGCCACCTGCCTTCTCCAGGGGGCTGGGTGGCCGGAAGCCGTGACAGCCCTGCCACTGGCAGCATCCTGGGGAGTGACTCCTGCCTGCAGCGGCATCTGCCCACAGCAGACCCAAGAGCCGCTGCGCTGGCCTCAGATCTCCTCAGGAAGCCACTCAGCCCTTTTCCCAGGGAGAGAATGAGTCACCTTCCCAGAGCTGGGCCCAGCCCACAGTGGCCGAAGCCTGGGCAGATTTTCCTTCTGACCACAGGTTGGTGTGACTTTTACTTTGAGACCATAAATGATGATATTTTTTAAAAAACAAAGCAGAGTACTGTGTGGATGCAAGATTCAGACGACCTATTTTTAGTGAGAAGGGCCTTTTGGCAACACACAGCGCTGAGACACGTTATGGCTTGTACCTAGATGCTCCCCAAGCCACACGCACTCATAATTGGAGCTTTTCAGAGGGGCTGGGTCTAGAATTGCGCTTGGATTAAGGATCTGTGGTCACTAAATTAGTTCACTGATTGATTTAGCATAGCTCTGGGTGAGGACAGTGGGAAGGCCCACCTGGGTGTGGGTGGCACCGCCCAAAAGGCTTGTAGCCTGCACGGGATAAAAGGGAAAGTGAGGCTGCTCTGTGCTGCCTCCTGCCTGCCCTGCCAAAGGCTGTTTATCCTCTGTGAGGCCCTCTGCCATGTTGCCTTGCCTTGGAGCCAGCTGACTGCGGGGCAGAGCCCCTACAAACTGAGCAGAAATAAGCCGTTGCTCCTTTGAATTCTGAGGGTCGGGTATTTTGGCTTAAGAATGAGAAAAGGAACTAATGCATGACACATGTCAATTCTTGGGGAAGAGAATTCAAAATTAAGGGTCAGCCTCACACTGTGCTCCCCAATTACTTTCAGATGGATTTAAGAACTAGATACAAAACAAGACTGTAAAAATCTTTGAAAATATAAGACAATCCAAGCTCAAGCTACACAAACTTTACACAAGACCAAAACACAGAGACTGAAAGGATGCCGATACAGCTGGACTCCATCAGCATGAGACGCTGCTGACAGAGGAGACCCCCGGGAGGGAAAACATTTACACCGCAGGTGACAAAGGACTCCCAGGCAGGAAGTGCAAATACCTTCTCTTAATCAGAGAAAATCGCCAAGAGCGCGAGAAATGCAGGCAAGGATAGCAGCACCGCTCAAGGGGAGAGGTTGCAGCAAACACCGGGAAAGGCGGAACTCAGAAGCAGAGGAGAAACAGTGAAACCGGATAAGCCCACCAGGGGAAACTGAGGGAGACGGTGGGCTCACCACGGTGCGTGGGGACACCTGCGTACACGGCACAAGGACATAGGACGGCGATGTGGACCACAGATGTCTGCTGCTCCGAGACCACCCTGCTCTCCATGTGCCCACCTCAGTGTCACTTTGGGGAAACAGCACTGGCGTCAGGTGGTGAGCAGAGCTGCCCCTCAGTCTGCACCCCTGAGCCATGGCGAGTGACAGGGACGGGTGTTGCCCTGCCCTGGGGGCCAGCATGAGCGGGTGCAGGCAAGGGGAGCAGGGGTGGGGGCCCTGGGCCTGCAGCCCCAGCAGCAGCAGGAGCTTGCTAGGAACGCAGACCCCAGGCCCGCCCCGCCCAGCCCTTCCATGTTAGAGCCCTGGTGGGTCAGGGCGCCTTGCTGCAGGACAGGGCCACAGTTCCCACCTCCTCTGGGCCTCCTGTGGCCAAGGAGCCAGGCCAGGCCAGGCACTGTGATCAGAGGTCCCAGGAGCCACTCCCTGGCCATGCCCGGGACAGTGAGGCCTCCCCTCCCCTTCCACCTCCGCTGGCTGAGTGATGCGCAGGCTGCCCGGCATTACCGCTGCTCGTCCCAACCAGGACCCAGGAGGTAGAGAGGGGTTTGGAGCTTTGGGCTCAGACCCAGTGGGGCATCAGAGTCCCACTGGTAGTGGCCACTCTCCCACCCTGGGTCTCCTTCATGAGGGAAGCACCCGCCCTTGTACCAGACCTCTCTTCAGCAGCAGCCCTGCCATAGGGGAGCCTGCTAAAGAGCGGGCACAGGGGCCCCCTGGCCTTGCGCATACCACCTTTCCCAACATCCCAGGAGGACTGGGAAGGTCACGGAGCCTGTTTCCCTGAAGCCCATGGCATAGGCGTTGCACAGGCTGAGGGAGCAGAATGGGCCCCATGCCCAGCACCGGGTCTCAAGGGTGAAGCCACCACCCGGCCCTGCTGTGGGAAGTTCCTCAGGGAGGCTTTTCCGCTGCCGCCCCCGGGGAGGGCCAGGGCCCGGGACATGGTGTGATGGATGGGCAGAGTGTCACAGGTCTCTGTCTGAGGCCTGGTGGGCACCAGGGAGGGGACGACCTTTCTCAGGTCTGAAGCTCTGAGGCTGCCGGTCCGTGCACCTCCTGGTTGGGCGCCTTCCTCCTTCCTGCTGTGCTGCCCTCCGCTCACGCTGACTCGGAGTCCCTTTCACGTCGCCTGTGCCAGCCCACACTGCAGCAGAGCAGCACTGGGGCCCCCCCGCTGTGCCCACCTGCAGGTGCCTTGGCATCAGCGTTATTCTGAGCTGACGGCATCAGAGCCCCGGAAACCCTCCCTGCGTCTACGACTGGCCCCGACCCTCCCGGGAGCGGCTGGCTGCTCCTGTCCTGGGAGCAGGCCCAGCGGCACACGCGGACCGACGCTGTCTCAGAGCACCCCGCCCACCACGTCTCCTTCAGCAATGCGACCTTGGTCTCCATGAGCACCCCTCACCACCCCCCTCCTGTGAAGACGGCCTGGAGCTCTCAGATCCCCTCACCCGTCCACATCTGCCCGTCTGGGGAGGCACAGGCACGCACAGTTAAAGTGTTAACCGTGTGCTTTTCTCCTGCAGCTGCCTTTTGTCAGCTGGACTTGCAGGTCCCCAAGTCCGGAGCCCGAGCCGGGGAAGGAGGCACCATCTCCCCCGCAGCGTCGGGAATTAGTTTTCTCACCTGCATCTCCACACGTACCCCAGCAACTGGCGGAGATTTCTGGGCTAAATTAGTTCAGGGCAAGTGTTCTGAAAGCAGAACCCAGACCGAGAGGAAGAAAAGCCATTTTCCTTCACGGCTTCCGCTCGACCCAGCTGACCTGGGGCTGGTTCGGGCCAAAGCGTCTCGCTCGGCATGACTGGTCTGTGGCAGCCAGGGAGGGGTGGTCCTGCGGGTCCTGCAGAGGTCATCCTGCGGGTCCTGAGAGTCCATGGTGACCAGGGGGACAGGAGCCAGCTTTACGTCACAACTGCGCCTGCCATGCAGGCGTGCAGATCCAGCCCGGCTGAGGGCCCTGTGCTGGCCCTGGTGCCCCATCCCCGGGCTGCTCCGGCTCCTGCAGCCTCAGCTGGGCCATCCCTGAGCTGCAGCCCCGTGTGCCCTGCTGCGAGGCTGCACTGGAGCTCTCAGATCCGGCAAGGTCACCCCCAGGGTGTGGAGAAAGCTGTCTGTGTGGGACAGGGTCCCTGCGGGAGGCCGAGGTGTGAGGCTGGGAGATAGGCACTGGAACCCCGATTTGGGCACCTGAGGCCCCCTCGCCCCATCCTGCTGAGGTCCCTGGGCCCAGGGCTGTAGGTCTGGGTTGGGGTCCTGTTGCACTGAGACCCTTGGGGACATACATGGGGTTCCTCCCCCAGGTCACCTGCCCCCAGGGACTTGGCTGCCCAAGGCGGAGCCAGGATCAAGGTCCCTGGAGCCAGGACCAAGGACCAGGGCAGAGCACAGGGCTCTGGGGAGGGGACCTCACTTCCTACCGCCCACTCCCATCCCCACAGGAGCCTGGAGTGGAGACAGGGTGACAGCCGAGGAGTGACGTACCCGGTGCCTGGTGCATTAAAATAAACTTGAAGTTTCTGCCTTATTTCATTCTGCACAAAATGAATGTGATTCTCAGACTCATAAATGTGTAGGAAGGGATTTTTGCTCACAAGATTTTCAAGCTTCAGTCATGCTCTGTGCTCCCAGGGACACGGCCTTGTGGGGACACGGCCTCGTGGGGCCAAGGGTCTACACCCCAAGACTGTGGTGCTCCCACCCACCGAGTCCAGGCCTAGGTGCTGGTTCTGCTGGGCTCCGTCACCAACAGGCAAAGCCAGCATTCGAGGAGCAGAGGGGATGTAGGACGTTTGGGGTGGACACGGTGGAGGTGACCCTCCCAGGAGAATCAGGAAGTGCCCAGGCCCTGGCCGGAGCCCCCCCATGTACACCGCCCTCTGCCTTTCACGGGGTCCAGCAGCTCTAGCCGCCCACACCGGTGCCTCGAGCCCCTAGCCCAGACCCCGTGTGGTGGCTTAATCTGCACGAAGACCCGGACCCAGCTCAGCGGTGCCTGCAGCCACGGTCACCTGGGGTCAGCATCCCCATCTCGTCTCCTTTGGTCCTGGTCCCTTGCAGGTCCTGCCTGGTCCAGGCCTGGCCATGAGGGCCATGGGTGCCGGGGCTGCACAATGGTATCACCCAAGCAGCGGTCACGGATCTGTGTCCCGCCAGACTCGGGCCCAGGTGTCCAGGTGCAGCCCTCGGGCCAGGCCTCCGGCAAATCCTTGTACTGAGACACCGCCCTGGGCACGGCCGCAGCGCCAGCGGTGGTCAGAGCTGCAGCGCTTGTAGACTAAATATTTAACGAGTGCACAGATGCAGGAGTCCCGAGCGACAGTTCTGGTTAGGACCGGGGTTCTGACCACCATGAAGGGGACATCCTAGCCGAGCGCTGGGTCCCACAGCGGCACAGGCAGGGAGCCATCTCCCTGTCGGGAGGGGACGTCCTCACCCCGTGTCGTCCCCTGGGGTCCATCTTGGGGAGGACAGAGCTGGGGCGGGCTGGGGCCCCTGCCAGGAGCAACCTTTCAGGCCTGCGCCCCTGGGGCTCTGCTCTCTGAGGATCATAACTGATTGGGGGCGGTTGCCACAGCCATGCCAGGTGCAACCTGAGGCGCCCACCTCCACGGGACAGCTGCCCAGGGCAGCCGGGTGCCCAGGGCCACACTGGGAGAAGGGGCAGAAGTGACCGGGGCCGACACAGTCTGAGAAAGCGGGAACCTGCAGAAGCGCTGCCCTCCATGGCCTGCACCTGCAGCTTGGTGGCCTGAAGGATCTGCCAGGGTCCCCACGTCCTGGGGACAAACCCAGGTGGAGCCCCTGCCCCAGGCCTGGCCTGGCCTCTTCGAGGTGGCCCTTCTGGTTCTGAATTCACTCCCCAGCCAGAGGCCCCACCCTTCCCAGGACCTGCTGAGCCGCACACTTCAGGGCCTTTGCACAGCCACCCTGGGGACAGTCCCTTCCCGTGTTCTCCCTTCACTCTGCTTTGCTTCCCCCGGATCTCTCCCCAGTGTCACACCCCCGTGCTGCTGCCGTGGCCAGGGTTAATCTACAGAGCAGCCTGGGGGGCGGCGGGAACCCTGCGACTCCAGGCCTCGGGCCACCACTGGTCAGCAGTTGGTCTTCTGGCTCACAGAGGGCGCTCGGCTTTCACCAGCTTGGGGACAGTGAGCCATACCCGAGTCCCTGTTGGGAGGCATGGACTTGGCGCAGACCTGACCACGCGTGGCACTGTGGGGGGGAGGCTGTGCTCGCTGGCCAGGCCGGGCCAAGCTTCAAGGTAATGGGTGCCGACTCCTGGGGCCTCGCTCTGAGGCCTGGGAACTTTGCCTGCTGGTTACTAAACAGCACCATATCACCCCCTAAACCTGCACACGCACAATCGAAACCAACGGCGCGAATTCTCAGACGTACCTCTGCCGTTGCGTCCCTGTCAACTTGTGTGGTCATCACATTCTGATAGCACCAAAAATGAGGAAATGTCTTCCCACATTTGAAAACCACTTTCCAACCCCGGCGACGCTGTCCCTTCTTGGGGCAGGCTGAGGCTCCAGGCCCCACCCCGCTCCGTCTGGGATGACGACAGCCACCGCACCTCTCTGTCCCCGCAGGTGAGGTGCCAGGCGTTGCACAGGACTGGATTCCGGCAGCCTCTGCAGCTGAACCGGTGGTGACCACTATGCACGCTCTGTCAGACGGCGCCTGGGCGGCGGCCACAGCTTCGGCCTGGCACCCTCGGGAGAGAGAAGCGGGTGGCCCCCGGGAGTCTGTTTCCAGATCAGCTCACACCCAAGAGGGCACGGGGTAGGCGCTGCTCTCAGGAGGAGAGAACCCTGCTCGGGAGGAAAGGTTGGCACGGGGAAACCGCGGCCCTAGGTCCCCAAGGAGCCAGCTCCAGGGAGCCGGTCGGACCTCCTCAGGCGCCTGTTTCCTCGGGGGCCACTGCCTGGAGAAGGCAAGACACGACCACTGGGCCACTTGTGGGTGTGGGAGCTGCGGGGCGCATGTGAGACCTGGGGCAGCAGACGGACGAGCAGGCCCTGCTGACGGTCACTGGAGCGCAGAGGTCAGTGGTGACCCAGGGAGCGCTGGGTGGCACCGTGGAGTCAGCAGCGGTGCGCAGTACACGGTCCCAACCGCGGGGCCTGCGTGTCAGTGCAAATGAAACTCAGTGTGCCCTGGGCACACATCCGTGCCGCCCACACACCAGCACACGCCTGCGGCAGGGCACCGAGTCCCTGCGGGGGAGACGCGTCTTCTCTCCTGCCTGTGGGTTGCTGGGTGCTGCCTGGCCTGCGGTCCAGTGTGCTGATTCTGGTATTGTCCCCAGGAGCAGATGTCATCGCCCTGGCTGCCGCCTGGAAGGGTCTCGGGAGTGGAGGATGAGGAGGCTGCTACTGACTCCCTCAGTCACCACTCGCCCTGGACAGAAGCAGACACAGCAAGAGTCCCGGCGACCAGGGCACCCCGCTGAGAAGCTGGGAAGGGGCCGGACACGTTCCTGCAGGAGCCTGACTCACACCTGTGCCCACAGTCAGCGTGAGAGGGCCCTTGGCACCTCCCACAGGCATGTCTGCCCCTGGTTCCTGCCAACGGACACAGGCTGCTCCTTGGTCCTGGGAAATCACCATTCACTCACCTTGGCATCGCCCCTCCCCGGCTCCAGGTCATCCTGCAGATCCTACCTGGGTGCCCAGTCCCGCACCCTTGGTGCTAACCAGCACTCAGTCACCAAGCAGGGTGTGAATGTGTCCTAGACACAGCGCTTGGTCAGTGGGTGGGGCCACGAGTGTGCGGGATGCTTGGGGTCCAGGTGTCTCCTCCTGGGGCCCAGCAGGCCGCTGGCTGCACCTGTCTGGACTGCAAGCCCGTGGACCTGTGGGCCTCTTCCCTATCTGACCCTGTGGGTGGACCTTGAGCTGGGGCAGCAGCCCACTGCAGAAGGGTCCTCACAGCCTGCGCACTCAGCTGGCTCTACGTAGGGGACCACAGGCTCTCGTGGTGACCTGTGCCCCCCAGCAGAGCCCTGCACACTCCAGAGCAGATCACTGTGGCTGTTTTCCAGCTGGGAGCATGGAGCTTTGTCCCCTCCAGGGTGTCTTTAACGCAGCTTGCAATGCATCCAACACAGGAATCGTTTATGCACAATTGTTATGTGATGAAACGTCACAGAGCAACTGTCCCACTTCCACCAGCGTCTGTGTCCTTGGAACCCAGCCTGAGGGGCACACAGATCCCAGCAATGATGCCCCAGCAGAGCTCCCATCAGGCCACAGCCCAGGGCCCTCTCCCTGCTGCTGAGGGACGCTGTCAGGAAGCACTGTCCCTCTGGGGACTGCGAGGAGGGGCGGCCTAGACCCTCCCTGGCTGTGCCCTGTCCCAGACCTCGGTGTCTCCACCAGCGTCCGAGCCTCCGCCCGTGGATGGGAGACCAGTGCTGCGCCTCTGGGGCCGAGTCCGCTCCACGTGGAGCTGAGAATGGACGGACGGCGAAGCACGGGCCCCGAGCAAAGCTCCGCTTCCTCCAGGGCTTCCCCACTTGCCCGTCACCGCACAGAGCTGGGGGCGAGGGCAGGAGCCTGGGCTGAGCCCCCGGGCAACAGCCTCACTGTCCACGTGCCCTGCCCCCATGCCTCAGTTTCCCCTTGGCAGTGGAAGCGGGGCGACCCTACTGAGTGGCCACAGTCCCAGCGTGGGCCCTGTCGCCGGCTGCATGTCCTGAAGCGTCCAGCCGTCTGGCCAGCCCGTCGCTCCGTCTCAGGCCCTGCAGCCACCCTCCCTGTCCTGGCACCATCTTGACTCCCGGTGGCCTTGACGTCTGCGCCCTACGTGATGCCAACACAGTGCGTGCTGGGCTCTGTGCCTCGGGCCTTTGCCGCCCTCGCCACCCCTCCTGCCCCATGCGCTGCCAGCCTCCCAGTGGTGACCTGGCCACCTTGGGCCATGTCCAGCCCTCCAACCCGGCAGGGCCCTGGACCTAGAGGGCTAGCACTCGTCCTGATCTGTTGATCTGTCTTTTTGATCAGTTCCTTTGTTTTACTTTTCTTTTAAAGTTTTAATCTTTATTTTTATTTTCTTATTGGTACATTTCAGATGTCCTTAATGGTCGCGTCCATCATAGGGAATTTGCGCCTGCACGTGGCACACCTTCATGCTTCTCTTTCCTCCTGTCTTTCCCTTCCCTTCAACCCCTCCTCCCCCCTGTTTACAAAGGCTTTTTTCCATTTTTTCCTTCCATTCTCTTTTTTCTCCTCCATTCCTCCCTTCCCCCCTACCCCTCCCCCCTCCTTTTTCCCCTCCTCACTTGAACATTTTCTTCCCATTTCTCAGTATCTGTGATACATTTTGGTCATTATTTACACTTTTGGCTTCTCGCACCAGAGAAACCATGCCATATTTACACACGTGTGTCCCATTTATTTCACTTAGGAATGTGGTCTCAAGGTGCATCCATTTAGCTAGAAAGGTCTCCAGGGCATCTTTCTTCACGGCAGAGTAGTACTCCACTGTATGAAAAACCACATCTTTGTTATCTATTCATTGGCTGATGGGCATCTGGGTGTCTTACAACAACTCTTCCAGCATTGGAGGCCCTTTCCCTGGACCTTGTCCCCTGCGTCCTTGTCTTATTGTGTGGTCCCCAGGAGATGCAGAAGAGATAACATGATGGAGGCCCAGCGAGTTCACCTGACCCCAAAGCTTGTGCATGACCACCAGAGGACAGGCCCTGCCCTTGGGCAGTGCCCAGGACCCAGCATGCTCTGTGGCCCCGAGGTGCGGAGGGAACAGAGCCGCTGGACTCCTGCAGGGCAGGGGACCCGGGCAGGAAACGCCAGGCTCAGTGAAAACGCGGGGAACTGCTGCAGCGGTGTTGCTGCGGGAGGGACCCAGGCTGGGAGCGAGGTGGGCAGGCAGCAGGGGGCCTAGCGAGAGGGAAGCTCCGGAGGGAAACCAGGGGCCCGGGCCCTCCGCCCACCTCGCTGCAATTCCCGTCCTGGGCCCCGGAGATCCTCGGGAGAGGACCGCGATGAGCCCGCCGTGCTTGGGGAGGGGACGCGAGAGCCAACTCTGACCACGTCTCTGCCGCCCCGCGGCGCTGAGGGTGGGTGCCTGCGGGGGACAGACCGCGCCTGGGCCTCGGCGCCGCGGCTCCTCCCCCGAGGCTTTCCTTGGAAACGCGGAAAACAGCCACATATTTTACTTCAGAAATAAATATTCATTAAAATCATATAATATGGATTTGTGGCTGCATTTCGGGGCAAATTAAAGAAATAAATAACCCGCAAGCCTTTGAAGGAGTTGTCCTTAGGCGGAAATGTCTCGGGTTTTTTTCCCCCCCGTGGCTGCCTACTGAATTATTTAAGTTATTTAAACTCAGACGTTAAGAAACCGTCAAAATGGCACCAGCTCCAGCTTGTGTATTTATTTATTTATTTCTCCAGCCCTAATGTTTATGCAAAGCACCTGGACGTACTGCTCCGACGAGAGCTTGCTAAACTACTCCCAATGAACTCTTTTTAGCAAATTCTGGGAGGCTCAGCAAGGTCCTGGGATGGGACCCAGGGCTCCGGGGCAGGCGGCGCGGTCCTCCCCGCCGAGGGTCCCTGCACCTGGGGAGCTGCGGGTCTGGACACAGGTCCCTGCACCTGGGGAGCTGCGGGTCTGGACACAGGTCCCGGGCCCAGGGGCTGCTTGCTGCTGACTTCTGGGTTCTGGGGGTCAGAGGCGCTGCCTTCAGGGGTCCTTCAGTCGCCCCACCAGGGCAGAGGCTCTGGGCCTCCCCCAGGAGGGTGCCCCGCCCAGGCTCCAGTGCTGAGGGTCCCCAGCTGACTGCCCGCTCTAGGCCCCTTCGCTGCCCGCTGGGGTGAGGCCTGGGCACCGCTGAGTGTGGAGGGTGGAGGGCCAGGCTGCCCGGGAGCGGACTGCTGGGCTCCCGACCTGGAGCCCGAGCTGTTCTATGCGGCAGGGTCGTGAATTCTCATTGGTCCTGGCTCGGCCCTGAGGTGGCTCCCAGGTGGCTCCGGGCCCCGGCATTCTTGACCTGGGAAGTGCCCGACGCCTGGCCTGGGGTGTGGGATGGATCCAATCAGACAGGCTGGCGTGGACCTCTGACCCCCTCCCGAGGCAGCTGTGACCTGGGGTGGGGGCTCCTGTGGCCCTGGTCGCGACCTTTGCCCACGGGATGCGACTCCTTCCTTTGCTGGGGGAACCGATCACGCCACAGCATGGAGTGGCTCCTAGCTCACCCTGGGGACTTGGGGAGCAGCACCTCACCTCTGGTTAGGAGCCAGGCTCCCTGGGGCTCGAGTGGGAGTGCAGCACACGGGACATGCTAGCGTCCCATGCAAGCCTTGCCAAGGCCCAGGGAGGGGCAGGTGGGCACCCAACTGCTGGAGCTGAGTGGGGGAGGTCAGGGTGGCTTCCCGACAGGGTGGCAAGGTGGACTCCTAACCCAGGCTCCTTTTTTTTTTTTTTTTTTTTTGAGATAGGGTCTCTCTGTGTAGTCCAGGCTGGCCTCGAATTCAGGGCAGTCCTCCTGCTTCAGCCTCCTGAGTGCTGGGATTACAGGCATGCGCCACCATGCCAGGCAATCTGGGTTTTCTTTCTGTCTCCCAAAGCTGGAGCTGGGATGGAAAACGCAAGCCCAAGCACCTCCCAGCCTTTGGGGGCTGGATGTGCATGTTCCTGTCCCCAGCTATCACCTGCACATGGAGGCGGATGAACCCGGGGAGCCATGCTGCTGGCTGACCAGTCCTGACGTGGACTTTGGCTCATTGCCGCATAGGTGTCATTTGAGACCGTGCTCAGAATCCGTGCTTTGGCCTGGCCCTCATTGGTTTGAGCTGCGCTCGCCCTGCCCTTGGCCTCCTCCCTGCCCTGCCAATTGCTGGCCACTTGGGCCCTGTCCACGTCCTCGCAGCCTGCATGGACAGTTTCCCTCTGACCTTTCCCCTGTGGTACTCGCAGCAAGTCCCCTTGACGGCCAGCATCTGTGAGTTTAATCACACAGTCTCAGGCGCGGTCAGCCGGGTAATTTAGCAGCTGCAGGAGCACGGGCTGCTCTGACCCAGATCACGCTCTGCTGTGACTTCCAAAGTCACTTGCCAGTGAGGACATTGTCCTTCCTAACGGCCTCTGTGACTTCTACAAGGCTGTTTAATGCTCGGAGCTAACATGAGGGTGAGAGGAAAATTACCTGTGCTGACGGTCGCTGTCCCTGTCACCCGTGGGCTCCCGGCACTTCCTCATCAATGGTGCTGTTATTAACTGCTCAGCACACAGTGTCAGCGAGCACCGGGCACACGCATGCACACGCATGCACACTGCCACACTCGTTCTCTTTTTTAAAAAAATTTATTTAAAAGAGTAAAAGAAGGATAACACAGTAATAGGGGGATTTACCGAATTACAGACAAAGTGGTAGGACATTATTAATGGTTGTTATTTTACCTATTGGTATCTTCAAGATAGTTTCTCAGGAAAACAAATAGACAAATAATAATGAGTTACAGACAAAAATGGTAGGAATTTATCAGTGGCTGTTGTACTATACTTTGGTTTCTTCAAAGTGGTTTCTAGGGAAAATAAATAGAGCTATACATGAGTGATCAATTAAATAATCATTGACTATTCTCAGTGGTTGTTGTTGAAAACACATAGTAATAAACATACATCCATTTACAAAATAGCATAGGAACAATAGAAGCATTACAGAGTTAGGGACAGATTGGTAGGAAATTATCAATGGCTGCTGTAATACATGTTGGTATCTTCAAAGTGGTTTCTCAGGAAAACAAAGATATGCAAGAAAAATCCAACAAGTAGTTATAGCCCAAGGGTTGTGAAAAATAGTGGATTACCTCCTCATCAGTGACTCCTTTCACTGAGGTGTGATGGCTGGAAGGAAGGCAAGGACTGAAAAGAAGGACCGAGAGACTAGCACCAGTGTCCAGTAATAGGCTGTTTACTTTTTCCTCTACAGTCATGATTACACGGGCCTCCTCCTTGAAGATAACAGTCTGGCCAGAGGGAGAAGGCAGAGTATGCCCTGGGCTCCTTCATTCCTGTTGGACTAGCTGGTAGGAGGGGTCTGAGCTCTGGGGCCTTGGCTTCAGAGGGCAGTCCGACCTCTAGTGGTCACCTTTACAGTCAGGACATGGCCCAGGGGGCTTCTTAGGGCAGTCCCTCTTGAGATGGCCTGGCTTTTGACAGCTGTAGCAGATGAATGTAGTCGACAAGTTCTTCTTGGGGCCCCAAGATTCAGACTTAGGGTCTGTTTCTCTTAGTGCTGCAGCAAAGGCAGCTGTTTTTTCTGTCTCTTTGTTTTCTCTCCTTGGCCCCCTCCTCATGGCTATAAAGTACTGAGGAGGCAATTCTTACTACCATCTCAAGTGAGCTATCTGGGGCAAAAGCCATTTTTTGTAGTTTTTTTCTACTATTTGGGGCTTACTGAGTAATAAATTTATCTTTAAGAATAGTTTGTCCCTCTACTGACCTGGGATCCAGGGAAGTATGCTTTATCAATGCCTCTTGTCTAAGAAAGCAGAGAGGTGTTCTCTCCAGTATCCCAGCACATTGGGACCCCACAACCATGTAGTGTCCTCTCCCCAACCATCAACACAGGCGGCAGGAACATGTGGATGAAGTCCTCGGCCCGCTAGTCAGTCTCAGCACCATCAGGTGCAAAGTGTCTCAGACAGGTAACCTGGACACGTAAGTTCTCCATGAAGGCAGTTCTACAGAATCTGAATATTGGCACCCATGTAATCCATGAAGTCTCTGTGCAGACCTCTCCGGAGCTCCACTCGCTCCTCCTCTGCAGCCTGTACAGTTAGGGGAAGAATGGCCTCCAGGGGGGTCTCCCCAAGTATTGCACAAGGTCCTCCTGTTTTCCAGCTCCCAAATGGCTCCCACGTCCGCAGTCAGCTCAACCTCTGAGTTGTTGGGCATCAGTACTCTTGTGTTCTCCAAGTCCTTGTTCAGCAGCTGCTCCTCCGCTGACTCTGGACCTTTCTGGCTTTCAAGGGCAGGGCCAAGAGCGACCCGCCGTGTGGCATGTTTTCCCAGAGGTTTCTCCATGTCGGGATAGTTCATGCATATCTTTGGGTGGGCCTGTTGTGTCAGTGCTTCTCAATGGCATGGCGTTTCTTGGGCAGTGGCCAGCCCGAGGGCTGGCACTCTTCTCCACGCCACTTCCCGGGTGCCTGCTGCCTGCCTTTCCAGGTGCCTGCACTGCTGGGTGCACCGGGCCCCAAAGGGCCCATGCTCCCCAGTTCCATGGCCTCCCAGAGTGGGCGCCTGCGGCCTGCCTGCCTCCCTGGGCACCTGTGTGGCTGGGAGCACCGGGCCTGGAAGGGCTGGCACTCCCCAGCTGCCACACGTTCTCAAGGCTCTCTGGAAAGGGTCTGAGTTTGGTGAAAGCCAGGACATCAGCCCAAGGACAAGACTGAAAAATGGTCCCTGGCCACTGAAGCGCTGACCCATTTGGACATCGCCACCCCACTTCCTGCCCAGCGGGGGTTCAGTCTGAGCGTGTCACTCCTCCTCGTGGGCCCAGAGGCAGTGGCTCCCCATGCGGAGGCGGGGCAATGGGGTCCTGGTGGGCCACGGCTGCATCTCTGAGTGACCCGCACATCACTGTGTGAGACAACTCAGCGCAGGACAGGGAAGGGCCTGGGGGCAGGCGCTGGGTCCCCTGACCTTTGTTCTGACCCTGTCAACATCTTTGTCTGGCTCCTCTGGGGACTCTGGCCTGGGGCAGACAGCAGGGAGGAGTAGGGGCACGGAGACCCCTGCTCACGAGCTCGGCCACACTGACTGTGAGCTTGCTTGATCTTGGCGTTAATTCTCTTAGCAGAATCAGCTCTGACCCACACCGAGGGGAGAGGGACCGGGAGGCTTGGGTGGAGAGGAGACTCTGGAATGAGGGGCAGGTGTAGCCCAGGCCACGTGCCCAGCTGTGCGAATGAGGATGCAGTGTGGGCGAGTTGGGCAGTTAAGATCCCTCCATCCCGAGGCCTGGCCCGCATGGTCATTCCCTTCCCTGGTCAATCCCCTGCTCCTCCAGGAAGATCCAGGCTGGAGCCAGGGCCCAGGACAGGAGCTGTAAGGATGCTGTTCTCAGGCACAGGGAGCTCTGCAGAGCAGTGGCTCTAGGATCCTCAGGGCAGGAAACTCCCCCAGTTAGGGTCAGGGTCCTGTGAGCACCGGGCAGCCGGAGTGGGCAGGGAGCACAGAGGGCCAGGCTGCCAGAAGCCAGCACAGCAGGAGGGCAGAGGAGGCAATTTTGTTCCCAGCGCGCTGAGACAGGGTCACCTCTGTCCTCCCAGTCTGGACAGTTCGCCGGCTCTGCGGAGCCCCAGTTCCCTGGCAGCTCTGTGTGCCGAGTTCCAGGGTGAAAGCACCCTGTGTCTTCTCTCTGCCAAGCTGTGTCCTGTGCTGCCCCAAAGCTCCCATCCCCTCTCTCTGGTCCCCAGGCAGCAGGGCAGGAAGAGGGGTGAGGTCTGCGGTCCCTGGGGTCTGGGTGGCTCAGCTGCCCCAGGCTTCTGGCCTTGCCCAGGCTGGCAGCAGGTGGCCTCCCTTCCAGGGCAGATGGCCCAAGCTGCCCCACCCTGAGCCTCCTCCACGGAGCCCTGTGGCCTCCACTGACACAGCCGCGCTCTCCCAGGTCACACACCTGTCACCAGATGTCTTTATTTAGAGGACGTCGGTGCCCAGCCGTGCTCCGGGCAGGAGGTGTCAGTGCACAATTCATCATTGGTGGCCTTTTGTTTAGCTGATGAGCTGCTTGGATCCCTGTGGATGGAGGCCACAGGAGAGAAGCCGGGCGAGGAGGAGCCCAGTACCCTCAGAGGAGGCTTTGCTGCTGGTCCTGCAGCTCCGAGCTGCAGCCGTGAGCTGTCCTTTCCATGGGACGGTGCCACACAAGTTGTCAGGGACTCCCCCAGCCACTCAGTACACGCCAAGGTCACGCGTGCAGACAGGGGGTTGGGTGCTGGGCTCGGAGGCTCAGGACTTGGCCACAGGGAGCCCCGGTCTTGAGACAGGAAGCCGGTGACCACGGGGAGGAGGAGGTGGCATGATATCCTGCAACGCTACCTGTCCTGGGACCTGTCACCCCGGCCGTCAGCACACTCCCTGGCTTGTGTACGGGGAGGAGCAGAGGTCAGCCCTGTCCTCCGGGATGGAGGACACTGGTGCAGGGCAAGTGGTGCCACTGAGATTGGCTCCGGGGGCAGCTAAAGTAGGGCTCGGCCAGCACAGGTTCATCAGAGCCTCCAGGCCCACACCGTGCAGGGGACACTGTCCCTACCCTGAGCAGGGGCCAGGCTGGGGCGGGGACCGGGCTCTATTATCCTGGGCGTGGAGTCGGCAGTGGCCGGGCTCTCTCAGCCCACGCAGTGTGACCCCAGGAAGGCAACGCTGGCTGTGTGTGGTGTCTTTGCGTCACAGGGGGTCGGTGTTGTCTTCCCGTCCGGTCTTCCCATCTGCACTGATGTCCAGCTCCTAGTCCACGGGGCACTGCAGGTCCCATCTAGGCTGCAGGGACCCCTGGGTGAGCACCTCCCTCCTGCCCCTGTCCTGTGCAGGGGTGGCCGACCCGTCCCCACTGACCAGCATCCTTACAGGCGGCCACACAGACTCTGCCAGCCACACCGGGCGGCGTCCCTGGTGTCTCCAGAAAATGTCCCCAACATCTTATTTTCTTATTACTGCGATTCATTGTGCGAGGCTTGAAAAACAAATGCAATTATAGAGGAAATAAAAATTAAAAGCCTTGTGCATAGTTATATATGTAAGACAAAATGGTAAAACCACAGACTCAAGCCAAGTTTTTCTTTTTAAATTATTGTAATGGTGGCAAAATCCACATAACATAAAATTTTCCATCTTGTCCATATTGAAACTCTGTGCAGGGCTGTGAAGGAACATGCAGAGCCATGCACACTTACTGTGTGCCCGACGGCTAGGCTGGGGGCACACGGACACAGGACACCGTCATTGTGGTCAGCACCTCATCCAGGGGTGCCAGGGGCCGAGGTAGTTCAGGAAAGGCTGGAGAAAGACTGGGCTCTGCCCACCTGGGAGCCTGCTTCCTGGGCCAGAGCCGAGGCCTCAGCCTGCCAGGGAAACACTCAGGGGCCAAAAGAAGGTCCACGTGGAGGCCCGTCTGGGGCTGGACCCTCTTCTGAGTTGAGCCTTAGCCTGGGACCATGATGCCCTGTCTAAACACCAAGGAAAAGGCGCCGGTGACTTAGCCTCTCACAATAAGCATAGGCCGAGCACCCAGCACCCTCTCCAACCCTTGGCCACCCCAGCTCAGTCAGCATGTCCGAACTCTCCCCTAAAAGTGGCCTTCCTGTTGTTACACTGCCTGAAACTCACGGGGTGGCTCCTGTCCCTTGGGGTCTGGTAAAGCTGCAGCTCCTCTGGGGTCACTGCGTGTGTGAGCTTCTACCCGGGGTGCAATCCCTGGCGGTTTCCGCTCTGCTCTGAGCTCTGGGAAGCGCTTGCTGCTTCGTTTCCTTCCTCCCTCCAGACGAACTCCAGACGCCTTGCACCCCTGCTGCCCTGAAGTCCTCCCTCCTTTGTTCCCCTCAGCGCTCTTCCTTCCGCCAGCCCCTGTCCTGGTGGTGGCATCTTTCCTGCACTCTCCCTCCCGTTGCCAGACGACCATTCTGGCCTCTCCTCTCCTCTCCCTCCCACACCTGGGCACCAGCTGCCAGGAGACCGGTCTAGGGGCAGGGGGCGCTCTGTGTGCCTTTCCTCTGCCCTGGGCTGGGCCTGCGCCCTCTCCCACAGTTTTGGGGTGTGTGTATGTATACGCAAGTGCATGAGTGTGCAAAGTATCGCCCCTGTTCCTCTTGCAAAGACGGGGAGTGCCCAGCGTCCTCACGGTGGGCTCCGGCTTCGAAGGACACAACTCACGGACCCTCTGACAGTGTCTGCTGATCCTGTGATCTCTGGTGCCTCCGTCGCCTCCTGCACTTCCAGCCTGGCTCAGACACGCAACTCTGTCTCCACAGGCGGAATCCGGTTCTCCCTGGCCCGTGTGGCATCTCCCAGCACACCTAGTCCTCTCACCTGCCAGCACACACGTGTGACCTCCCAGAGGGACTGTGGGCCCCAGGTCCTCCCAGCCCAGTCCAGCTGTCAGACCTGGTTCCAGGCCTGGCAACCTCTGCCTGCTGCCCCAGCACCCCTGCTGCCCTGGGCTTCTTTTTTATTTTTATCATAAATAGTTATACTTTATTAAGTTTAAACAAACGCAGCCAGGTGCATGAGCTATTTCTCAAAAATCTGTCACTTAAACAAATAAAAACTTAGCATGATATACCCTGCTGAAAACTGAGTTAGAACATCATATCATTATGGTAACTTCAGGTTTTTTCATCTGTGTGGTTTATTTAAATTAAATATTCACAAAATGCAATGTGGAAAGATGTTAATTGTAGTTTCTTTGCCCCATAGCCACCTAAAAAAGAAACCTCTAATCTTTTTATAATTAGCCGACACACTGTCAAACAGTACCAGTTGGTTTTATCAGCTTGAAAAAACTAAGTGAAATATGTTCAAAATAATCACCATGCACTTACAAAACAATTACTGTATGATTTGCTATTCAGGGTTCACCAATATTTATTGAGCACCTCCTATGCCTAGGTGCAGAATCACATGTGGGAGCTGCAGAAACCTCAAAGCCAGCCCTTCCGTGAATGAGAGGATTTTCTGTTCATCAGATGAGAAAACCAAGGATGCAGAGGACCGGAGCATGCTTGGCAATAATAAAATATATATAAATGACAATTCATACGAATAAGTATCACTTTACTGCTCTGGATTTTAAAATGACACAAACATATACTTTAAAAGTTACATCTAGCCAGGCGTGGTGGTGCACGCCTGTAATCCCAGCACTCAGGAAGCTGAGGCAGGAGTCTCACTGTGAGTTTGAGGCCAGCCTGGGCTATGTATCAAGATCTTATCTCACTCCTCCTGCCCCAGGTAAATAAATAAAGGTGACACCTATCAAGAAATAGATATGAATTATGATTTCTAACATATACTTCTATACGCTTAAGATTAATCTTATCAAATGGTTGATCTCTAACTGTAGCTGTGACTACGGGGGTTCAGCAGCTGAGGAGTCTGAGCGTTACTGAGGCTCACCACATACAGCATGGAGATACAGCTTCCTTCCAGGGTGAGCTGAACTCAGCTGGAATAAAATTACAAGAGCAGAGTTTCTCCTTTGCATTACAGACACGAAGCCCATAGTCAAAAGGTCAAAAGTAAAGACTTCTGTGAATGCCAGGCTACACCGACAGTTAACCCTGGACTCGTGCCAGCCTGTGCTGTCTACCTTGAGTGCCCGTGGTAGCTGGCGGAGAACCCGCCCGACACGGCGCCCAAACACAGGGGTGGTGGGGAAGCAGGGCTCTGGGGCTACACGGGCTCCAGTCGCGGGGGCGAGGCCCCCACCGGTCTGCCCCAAGATGCGCTCTCTCATTTACCTTGGATCTCATTATTTATTCACTGCATTTATATTCAGCTGGGAAATCATCAAGTAATAAAGCTGTACTGCTCTCCAGCCCCACGGCTCTCCAGCTTTTCCTTTAGTAACGAGCATCTTGTTTATTCTCAGTCCGTGTGGCGTAATTGATACGATTATCATGGGGCACTGGTGTGCGTGTGTAGCGCATCCAGGTCTTCTTTTCCCATCCCCACTCTCCCTGTCTCTCATCCCTTCCAGCACAAGGCACGATAGCTAAATCCTAGGACCTGCCCCTGTATCTATCAACAAACGAATGGGTAAGGAAAAGGTGGTGTTTGCATACCTTGGAGTACTACTCTGCCATAAAAAAGGATAAACTGGAGTCACCCACAGATAAGTGGATGTAACTTGAGACCACAATGTTAGTGGAATAAGTCAGAGACACAAGCTTAAGCGTTGCATGGTTTCTCTTATACGAGAAACTCAATATATATATATATATATATATATATATATATATATATAAAGAGCAAGATGGGACAGATAAACAGCAAGTAGGGAGATCTTTGTCAAATTAATGGGCATCTAAAGGGCAGAATGCCGTCTGTACAGTAGCGTGCCTTCAAGGCTTCCTCCAGGCGAGAATTTATACTGAAAAAAGTTCACGTTACAGATCATTTGGTCTGGCTGGGAAAAGCTTACAGAAAAATCACAGCTTTAGAATCTCTTGGTATCACAGTGACTTCGTTCGCTGAGGAATGGCTCGAGATAATGTTAATTTTCTTCAGGTAGCCGGCACCCCGCTTCCGGCTGGCTTCTCACAGCTTCTGTGACTTCAGTCTTCCCAGAGATGATTTCCCTGCAGCGCGGGGGTGTTATCTCCGGGAGCGTCAGCTTAGAGGTTTTGTCGCAGTTTCCTTATTGATGTCTTCCCTCAGCCTGAAGGCCGGTTTGTAAATCCCCGCGTGGCCCACCTCCGGGTGTGAGGAGTTTTTGTGTCTAAATCACCCATTGCCGTGGTTTCTTTCTGGCAAGGCACAGAAGAGTGAAGTCCAGGCTTTGGAAACAGCGAGGACAGACTCTCTGCGCTTTGTTCTCTGGCCGTTTGAAGAGGTTGCTGAATGAGGACGCGTTTCCCCTGCTGACTCCCAGCCCGTGGAACTGCTCCGGCAGCTGGGGAAGCAAGGCGAGTGGAGGTCATTTCGGGGACTTTCCGGGTTCCCAGAGACCAGCGGGCGCCTCGGGAACTTGACGTCGCCAGAGTAACAGTCGCAGGGTTTGGATTTGCAGAGGCACCCGAAAGCCCCAGGAGAGTCGTGGTCGGCTGTGCTCCCAGGCGAGCGCTGGCAGAGCGGGGCCTGGTGTGGGGCGTGTGAGGGTCACCAAGGAGGTCCAGCGTTGACGGTGCCAGACGGGCCCTCCACTCTCTCCACTCAGGCCACGATGGGGTTGGGATAATCCAGTCAGGGCCGTGATGTGGGACACTCACCCCCGGCAGGAGGTGGAAGTGGCGAAGCCCTGACCCCCCAGTAGGCCCTGTTAGGCACCAGGGGCTGGGCCAGCTGACTGTGGACTCTGAGCTGCTGGAACCCTCCCTAGGGAGAAGGCTGGGCAGGTGAGGGTCAGTGTTCCTGAGCAGCAGCTGACAAGCAAGCGCCAGGCCGCAGACGCACAGAAGGCCTGGCTATGGAGCCGTGAGGGCCCAGCTGGCCGCAGACGCACAGAAGGCCTGGCTAAGGAGCCGTGAGGGCCCAGCTGGCTGCAGAGACAGGAAGCTGCCACCGGCCCCAGCCCAGGCTCTGCCCCAGACGCCCTCTCAGCCTCTCCCAGCTCTGAGCCTGGCTCAGTCGGTCCAGCCTGGAGCACACCTGCCCCCGACACCAACTGCCCTGGTCTCTACCGGGGAGGCAGCCAAGTGCCGGTCAGTGTCATAGCGAAGGTGGCTCTCACTGCTGGGCCTTTACAGCCTCTGCGGTAAGAGAAGCCAGGCGCAGTGACCCTGGCTGCAGCTGCTGCGTCCCCCACGGGGAGGAGCCGCGCACCTGTGGACACCATCCTTGTGACAGTCCTGTCACAAGACCAGGACTGTGTGGAGGGCACCGGTACCCTCACTGGGTTTGAGGCCCATTGCCTTCCTAGGACGGTCCCCATGTCTGGAGGCCACATGCAATCAGACAGGGCAGGAGAGCGCCACCACGCTGGGGACATGAGCAAGGGGTCCGCCCCAGGTCTTGGAGCCAGTCCTTTCTCTGACGGGAGGTGAGCAGCTCTTCCTGGCAGGGAAGGCCAGTTAGGCGCTACTGTGCAAAAGAATCCCTCGTACGAGACAGAAGACGGGCTCTCCTGCAGCTGTGGCGCGGACTTCATGCACTGTTGATGCCTGGCCCGATCCAGGTGCACACGTGCTCCTCGTCCCGCTCCTCCCTGGCGGCTGACGTCCTGGCTGCCCAGGTCCCTGGTCCCTGGAGGAGCTGACGGCCGGCAGGGAGGAGTTCGACCCGTCCGGCGCACCGCGTCGGGAGCCCAGCTACAGGGATCGTTGCGGGAGAGCGACATTCAGGGCCCAGAGCGCGGATTTCACAGCGCACAGGAGGACAGGGAAGCGCCGCACCAGGCCTGTCACGGTGACAAATAATGACAGCGAGGGCCGAGAGGGAGGCCGGCTGCACACACAACCGAGAACAGAGTCAGGGCTCCGTGCGGCGCCGCCGTCGCGCTGCGGCATAAATATTTCAAGGAAGCTTCTCCCTCTCCCGCCCGCGCAGCCAGCTGTTGTCCTCTGAGTTTGCGTTTCACTTTGTGGCACCTAAGTGTCCCCAGGCAGGCGAGTGTCCTGCCCCTAAGATGCCCGCCTGTGGAAGGCACCTGTGAGCTCCCTTCCAGGCTGCCAGTGCCGCCTGTGCCAGCACATCCGCCGCTGAGTTACCCGCCCCACCCGGCCTCGGTGTTGGCCCGCCGTGAGACCACAGGCCCGGGGCGCAGGAAGAGCCCGGCTGCCGCCCCACGCCACCCCTCTGCCGCAGCAGTGCAGCCTCCTGCGTGAAGCTGGACACCGAGTCTCCTGGAATAACCCTGCAAGCCCAGCAGCCCTAGCAGCGGGGCGAGGTCGCATGACCGCGTTCTGGTCAGTGGGTAAGAGAGGAAAGGCAGGAAGCACTCCCGGGTCGTGTCCCTAAGACCTGCACTGCCCTTCCTCTCCCTTGTCCCTGCAGGGAAGTGGAGGCCTGACCGCTGCCCCCCAGTAGCCAGCATC
>NW_004955482.1:1054545-1059111 GCF_000276665.1 Chinchilla lanigera
CCTGGGTGCGGCTGGCTGGGCGGGGTGCCGGCTGGGGATGTGCACGCGGGCGACCCTGGTCCCTGGTGTGCACTGCATCGCCCCTGTCTTCCGTGCCTGGGCAGCGTTGGCCCCGGGCTGGGGGGAGCAGCTGGAGTGTGTCCGGGCCTGGTGGGCACCTGCCCGCGTCCGGCCTCCCCTCTCCCTCCGCCAGGGGCCAGCACATCGGCACTGCGGCTCTCGGTCGGGGCATCGAGGAAGATGTCAGCTCCCTCAGCGGTCCTCCACCCCGGGCTTCCTCGCCAGGACAAGGAGTGTGGCCGCCTGCCGGGCAGCACAGGGGGGACTTGTGATGAAAAATCGCTGGCCTCCTCCGTCGCGGAGATTTTCTTTAATGCTGTGTTTGAAGTGTGGCTGCTGCTTGAAATATCAGCCTAATTAGCGCACTGCGGCGCTGGATTCCTACGCAGACCAGAAGGTTCCCAGGCCCCTGCTCCAGGCTCTGTTGGGGCTGCAGAGGCTCCACCTGTGTTGGGGAGAAGAGTCCGGAAGCCACGTTGCCCCCAAACATTTACCAGGGACCCTGGGGCGCTGCTTGGTCCTGGAAACCATGGAAATTGGGGGGCTGTGGTCTTGGGGACAGTAGGGACAGCAGCGAAGGCAGTGCCAGCGTCAGGCAGAGGTGGGCAGGGCTGGGCACGGCTGGAGTGGGGACAGGTTGGGGTGCTCAGGACAGGGAGAGGGACAGAGCGGGACGCAGCTCAGGGCTTGGGCTCCTGGGAGAGGAGCCTGAGCTCGGCTCGTGTGGGGTGGGGGAGGGGCAGAGCAGGCTGTGCTGCCGGCGCCCTCAGAGGAAAGCACCTCCAGCACCAAGCTCTGCGCCCAGCGTGCCCGGCCTGCAGGCTGCTGCAGCTGCACAGCGTCCTAATGAGTCT
Organism: Chinchilla lanigera; assembly: GCF_000276665.1. Lineage (NCBI taxonomy): Eukaryota > Metazoa > Chordata > Mammalia > Rodentia > Chinchillidae > Chinchilla > Chinchilla lanigera. The sequence goes on from NW_004955482.1 coordinate 1,055,460, forward strand.
GCTCTCGGCTTATGAAGTTGCTCTCCGGGTCCCGGGCCTGGGGCCCACGGCGGCCCAGGAGGCAACTCGAGCAGCTGCAGCTCCAGGCTCTCCTGCCACCTCCTACAAGGGACGGTGGCTTAGCAAGCAGTGAGATTATAAAAATGAAACACAGAGCAAGTCTTGTGAGATCAAAAGCAGGGGAGATGGAACCGCACAGCTGCAGCTGAGCACAGAGCAGGGCCGGGCCAGCAGGGGCTCCGGTCACCCGCCGTCCTGTCTCCTGCTGGCCCCTGTGCTTCCTCTCCTCGGGCCTGGGCCCCGCCCCACTGCCCTGCCCTGCTCCCCACGGTCCTCAGTCCCTGCCTGCTGTGTACTGAGCCTGTAGGGTCAGGTGGACACTGGGAGCCGGGAGCTGGGCTACGTGACACCTGGCCAGCGGGGCTCAGGGTGCGTGCATGGGGTGAGAACATGAGGGACATGGGGGTCAGGGCACCCCATCCTTCTGCAGGGTCTTCTGTGTCCTGGAGCAGGGCTTGAAGCAGATCTGGAGCCCGAGACAGAGTCCTCCTGCCCGGCAGCCCCTGGAGGAATCCCTTCACTCTTGCACAGTCCCAAAACTCACCCCACTCCACATTGCAGGGACCCTGACCGAGTCAGGACCCTAACACCAATAGGAGTGGGGTTTCCTGCTTCACTCAGAATTTTGGGGTGTCACGGGGCATAAGCCACGCTGCATGAATGTGATGGCTTTTGCCAGACTGATTTACGGACTCTGAAGCCAGAGCCTGCCTGCCCGCCTGGGGGGCTGCAGGGGGCTCATCATCCCGCACCCTGTCCTGTCCTAGGCTACATCCACGGAGCGAGTCCCAGCTGGGGACCAAGCCAGGACAGCCTGGGGCAGTCACTGTCTCCCCTTCCCACTTTCCTCAGGCTCCACGTTGCCCCAGGTGCCAGGCTCCCTGCGCTTAGGAAATGGCAGCAGGTGGGGTGGTCATCATCCCACAGCTGCTTCTTAGGGAAGAGCCTGGGGGAAGCACAGGGCGTGGAGGCCCCTGCTGTCCCCAGAGTGGCCTCATCCTGAAAGGCGCAGCCCGAGCTCCAGGACGCGGCCACCTCTCCAGGGCGGTGAGCCCCACAGCCCCAGCCCAGCCTGCTCCTCCAGTCACCGTGACCCCACACCCGCAGCCAGCTTCCCTCCCACTCTGCCCACAGCATCCTCCCCCGGGACAGCAGCCTCCTGGGTGCTGGGCAGGGGAAGATGCGGGACACCTGGATGCCAGGCTCGAGAACCTGAAGGGGCAGGGTGCCCGCGCTGCTCTCAGACACAGCCAGGCCTGGCCCCGAGGGGGATTTCTGCTGCGACTTACAGGCAGCTGACAGAAGGACCCGGGACACCCCAGACACACCCAGCTGAAGCCCGCAGGCACAAATCCAGTGTTTAAACTGCGCATCTCTCCAGGTCCCTGACCTGGGCAAGACGACGGCTGAGGAGCTGAGCGCGTGGCTCCACTGCTGCTGACGGGGTGACAGCCAGCCTGGGGTGGGGGGCTGTGCCAGTGAGACCAGGCCCTCCCACGGTGACAGGATGACCCCCAAGGAGCGTCTGCTTCTCCATAGGCCGCAGCCCTGCACCAGGCCTGGCCTCTGAGCTCCAAGCTCTGGCAGAGACCAGCAGCCTCCCCCAGGAGGGCTGGATCTCCCTCGGCTGAGTCCTGGGCCAGCTTCCCGACATGCCTGTGCTCTGGGCGTGAAAGCTGCCCGGCACGGCCCCTGCTGAGTGACCTGCGTGTGTCCTGTTGGGGACGGCAAGGAGCCCTCTGTCCTTCTCGGAGGCTTGAATCAAAGCTGCACTTCCACACTCCCGCCTGCGTGTCTGCAGCCTCATGCTGCATTAATTTGAGCTGTAAACCTCAGCTAAGGGTCTACTGCGCCTGCAGCCAGGAAGCCCAGCGCGTCCAGCTCACCCAGCACAGGACGGTCCCCCTGCTACCCCCAGGGTCTCCTCATGGGGAGACAGCAGCCAGGGACCTGAGGGCCAGCCGTGGGGCTCTCATCCTCCACCCCAAGCTGGAGCCAGAGCCTCTCAGACTCCACCCAAAGCCACTGGCAGAGGTGGACACGCAGGGAGTGAGGTGCTGGGTGCTGGGTTGCTCCAGTCTCTAGAGGGTCACTTTCCACACAGGGCAGGAGCAGGACAGGGTGCAGGCTCCTGTGGGCGTGGCCACAGGGGAGTGCCTAGGAGGACCCAGGTGGCCAGGGCTGGAGAGCATCCCGAGGCACAGAGACGACGGGGTGGTAAGACTGGCCGGGTGCCCAGTAGGGACCTGTAGGGCTGGTCTTCAAGGCGGGAGAAAGAGAGCTGGAGATGATGGCAGCAGGGAGGGAGACGGAGGTGGAGACGGAGGTGGAGACGGAGGTGGAGACGGAGGTGGAGAGAGACCAACCCCAGGAGCCCTCACTGGTAGAAGCTCAAGGTGCACATAACGAAGAAGCAAAATAGAGACACAAGAAGTTACCGTGAATAAAGGCAATGCCGGGCTGGGTGTGACGCTAGATAATTATCAACTGCGAATAACAGTATCTGCAGAAGGAAGCTTACCAGGAGCGCGGGGCTGTGGGGGAGCAGCCTCTCAGCCGAGGCGGGGCCTGGAATCATCTGTGGTTATTCGCTAATGTGGAGGGCGGTGAATTCAGCGCACTGCGAAAGGTGAGGTCACAGGAGCAGCAGCACCAGAATCCGGTTTGACAGCCAGTCCAGCAAGGAGAGCAGTTCGAGGTGCAGAGCTGCTGAGCCACGCTTGACCACACAGCATGGCCCTGTCAGTGTTCCAAATCCCCCAGGCTCCCGGGTCGCGGGAGGATTTAGCTTCCCACTGCACGGCGGGCCTCGGGGAAGGGCATTCATTCGTCACACATGCTCTCCTAGTGAAGATGGTCTGGTTTCAAGGCACAGACAATGCAGTTAGCTGTGGACTGAGGAGGTGAGGGTAGAGTGGAAGTCCCTGCATGGTGAAGCTGGTGTAGACAAGGGAGGGCAGGATGGGCGGAACTGCCACCGGGCCCCGCAGTCCGCATCTGTGCTGTGCCCATTTTAAGCCTTTAACGCCCTGGGGCCAGGGAGGATGGGACCCGGAGTCCTGGGTGTCAGGCAGGACAGAGACCTTGGTAGAGCTCCGGGCCAGCAAGTGGCTCAGCAGGGACCTGCCGGTGCCCAGAGAAACGAGGCCACAGTCACCCTGGGCCAAGAGAGGCAGAGAATGCTGTCCTTGGGGGCAGCCTCTGCCTGGGGTGACGGCAGTGATCAGGCAGGAGGGTGGGCAGGGGCAGCGTCTCCTCTGCACCTGAGCCCACCCTCCCTCTGCCAATCCTTCCAGCCCTGCTGCCCAGCTCCACCCTCCCCTCCCTCCCCTGCCAGGGCAGCGCTGGGCAGTGACAATCTCAGAGGCTGAGGGCCACCGCGCCGGCGGAGGCGTGGCCCGCCTGCTGTGCTCCTGGAGGCCCGGGTGCCCAGGGCAACTCCAGCAGAGGAGTTAGAGCAGATGCGCAGCCTGCTGGGCAGCGTGACAGCATGATTTATGGTCTGGTGACTCGCATCAGCAGAAGTCAGACTGCAGAGGCCTCGGCGGCACCTCCAGCTTCGCTGTGGGAATCATCGTCCTTGGCAGACACA
>NW_004955482.1:1059211-1063200 GCF_000276665.1 Chinchilla lanigera
TCCCTGCCCCCTGGGACCTCTGGTCCTGAACAGGCTGGTGTGTGCCGGTCCCACCTCGCGTCACCCTGCAGCGGTCTCTCTCGGGCAGGGTCGGTGAGGCTGTGGCTCCTCTCCCCGGGGCTGGGCCTGCTGTCACCCAGTCGCCACCTCGCCCTCTTGCCCCCGGGGAGGCTGTGCCCCTGCTGTGCCTGGCACAGGACTGGAGTCCCCTGAGGAAGACTGACAGGAAGAGGGGTTTCCATGGTTATGGAGATGGGAGAGCGGGAGAGGGAGCACAGGGCTGAGTGACTGAGCAGCCGGAGAGGACATCTTTACCTGGGGAAGAGAAACTCGTGTTTCAAACTTCAGGTGTGCAGAGCTGCTGCGCCTGGTGCCGGTGGCTTTGTCACTCAGATGGGGTCGGGCTCAGCATCGTGACAGCCCCCGTCGGTGGATTTGGGGTAGAGTCGATCGGTTTTTATTGAACATCTGGCCTCCTCTGTCCCCAGCAGGTGGGTGACTCTGTCTGCAGTAAGGAAATGTCTCCTCCATGCGGGAAGAATCAGTTCAGCTGGCGGTGAGGAGGGTCAGGAATAACTCAGGCGCGCGTGGCCCACGGAGCCGGCAGGCAGCATGGGAACTGCGGGGAAACTGAGGACCAGCCCAGCTTCTCCAGCACAGGGTGACACCGAGGGCCCGAAGAGGGCCGGGCTCCCCAGGTCACAGAGCTGTGGGCCCTGGGAACACAATGAGGAGGAGCCATGTGGCCCTCGTGCTGTGACAAAGATGGCAGCCCTGACTCCGTGGAGTCTGGCGCAACCTCTCCCTCCATCCCCATGGTGTCCACAGCTGAGTCCACACAGAGGCAGGGTCAGGAGCTGGCACACAGGCAGTGTAGCCGCAGACACCAGCTCCCCCTCCTGGGTCCTCACGGTGGTGCTCGATGCCCACACTGCCGCGTGGGACCAGGTGGCTCCCTTCAGTGGTGGCCATGGAGCCAAGGTGGCAGTGGGCTGGACTTCAGAGCCAGCTGGCCCCATGTGTCCGCAGTGGCACAGCCAGTGCTGGAGCTCCCACCAGGTTGTGGGGTGTTAGTGACAGGAGTTCTGGGGCCCACTATCACAGGGGCTTACTGACAGCCACAGTGAAAATGTTTATACCGGGGCACACTGGCACCACAGTGAGGCACACGGCCTCCCAGGAGCCAGGTGCCAGGGCCTGTGCAGCTCTGTGACTTGTCCTCCCCATGTGGGAGGCTCCCGCCCCTCGCTGGGGTGGCTGGGGACACCAGGGGAGCAGCTGAGCTGGAGACTGATCACACACGCAGGGCCAAAGCAAGGCCAGCCCCGAGAGCATGGGGTGTCTGAGGTGAGCCAGACAAGTGGCTAGGCAGGTCCTTGCTCCACTGGAGAGGGCTGTCACTCGTTACCAGCCTCTTGCTGATTGTGTAAGTGCACACACTGCCATCACCGTCGGGCAGCTCCTTTCTCCCATCAGGAGGGGGCTCCGCCTGGCCTCAGCTCTCCGCTCTAACTCATCTTCCTTTCATGCTCTACCGTCCTCCCTCCAGGAATTTCAAGAGCTGCTCGGGACATGGCAGACCAGCAGTACGGCCGACCCCAGGCCCCTCTGTGGGATCCGGGCTGTGCCATCCATGAGGGGTGGAGGTCAAATCGAGCAGGCTCCATCCCCACCGTGCTGGGTTCCCCAACCCTGCTGCTCCAGACAGCTGCCCCTCCATCACAGCCCCCATCTCAGGTCAGCGTCTCGGGCCGGGGGGGCCCCGGCCTGTCACATGCGGCTCTGCCCTCAGCAGGGAGAGTGTGGCATCTCTGTGCCCGCACGGGAGTCTCACTACTCCCTGCACAGCAGAGCTCACTACAGGGAGAGGGGCCTGGCGGCAATGCCAGTCAGGACGAGGGCCCTGCAGGTGCCCCCACGGCTGCCACACCTGGCTGCAGACAGGTGATGAGAAGGGCTCATCACACTGGCTTGGACCACGGGTGGCCCAGAGGAAGCAACTGTGGCACCCAGGACGATGGGTAAAGGTGCCCGTGGCACGGGTTAAACCACCGAGACTGGGAGGAGCCAGAGGACCTGTGCGACAGCTGGGACGGGCACTGGGGACAAGCTACAGCCACACGAAAGGCCCGTGTAGAGAATGGCTGAGGCCCCTCACAACCCATGCCCTGCAGGTGGGCAGCTGCTCCGGCTCCAGCCCGAAGGAGAGCAGCAACCCAGCCTGCAGGGAGGGTGCCCAGGAGCCCCTCACCCCAGGGCGCAGCTGGGCGCTGGCCCGGCATCAGGACAGTCACGTTCCCTGCACAGCCGCACACGGCAGCCGTAACGATGGCGGACGGCGACTGGAGCCCAGCCAGGCGGGTCAGCAATGTTTCGCCACGTCTCTCATTTCAGCTTCAATTTCTCCTCACACAGCGACTGTGTTTGAGTTCAAGAAAACAAGGGCATCGCCCACGGAGGTGGCCTGGGAGAAGGCGAGGGTGGGTGAGGCAGATGCCAGGCACTGGGTGGGCAGCCGTCCCCTCCTCCTCAAGGGAGCTGTGGAGGTTGAGGTCTGTGTCCACAAATCTCAGTGTCCCCTTGTCACAGGAGGAGGGCTTGCGCCCAGAGATCTAGGTTACAGCCCCTCAGCTGCCTGCACAGGTCCACTCAGTGAGGCCAGAGCCGGTCTGTCCTGGCCACAGCTTCTCTTCTCAGCACACTTGGTCCAGGAGCACAGAAATCTCTCAGCCCCCATCACGAGCATCTGAGTGTGAGCTCCTCTGTGATGAGGTGTGAGCTGACCGTGTGTGGGCTGTCTGGTGTGAGCTGTGTGTGAGAGCTCTCTGGTGTGAGCTGTCTGTTGTGAGCTGTCAGTGTGATCTGCTGGTGTGAGCTGTTGTGTGCCCAGTGAGGCCCAGGGCTGCGGGTAGCAGCATCATCCATCAAGGTGACCACCAGGTGCAGTGCAGTTAGGGACGGGTTGCAGCAATCAGGAGCCATTCAGTTCCATGGGACACGAGCACTCACGCTGGGCTGAGGGACAAAGGGGCTTGGCCAAGGACGGGGTGATCTCCAGCCACTGCAGAAGGCTGGGTCTGGGATACGGGGCATGATAGAGCACTTTTCCCACATCTGCTCCTCCTTCCTCTGCTGAATCCCTGGGCTGTCAGCCCTTGGGGGCACCTGCCCGGACCCCAGCCTGACCCTCAGCCTTGTCTACGCCCCTGTGTCATGTGACTGTGTCAGCAGGTCGGGGTCGCAGGAGTGCCCCAGCTTAGTCAGTGAGGAAGCCCCAACTGGGTGGTCTCAGAGTCAGCCCCAGGGACAGGGACCTCAGGAACAGGACTCGGGGAGACCTCCAAGGGACCCAGAGGCCAGGACAGCCAGGGTTCATCCTGGTGAGGACAGAGACGTCCTTGACCCTGAGGGCTGTGCCTGTCCCTAAGCGCTCCGCCTGGCTGAGGGCAACATGGCCGTGGTGTCACCCGCGTCCCTCTAGACGTCAGGGTGCTCTGCAGTCTGCATCTGCACAGCTGGACCCGGGCAGTGAGGCCTGGGGGTGGGAAGGGCCGGCCGCCAGGCTGTGTGAGCAGGCAGTGCCCCCTGGCCCTGGCCGAGCCTGCGGCCACCAGCACCTCTCCCATCCCTCCTGGTGTGACTTGGGACCCACGCCTCAACCTGGGAGAGAGAGAGCACTGAGAGTGCGGGGCCCACGAGCCCGACCCGAACGGGACCCTCGTCCTTCTCCTGACACAAGGTCCGGTTCAGCTTTTATGTTCCTGGATAGTTTGCCATAAGTTGGGTATCTTAGGCCAGATGCCTGGTGACACCTGTCCTCGGTGCTCAAAAAACCGACACATCGATGCCGAAGGAACAAAACGAGCGTTTCCGCGCCCGATCCCTGTGCCGGGATGGGGCTGAGGAGGCCGCCTGCAGGGAAGCGGGACTCAGCTCCGGCCGGCCACGCTCTCTCTGCAGACAGTGGCGCAGCAGGGCAGCGGGAGCCC
>NW_004955482.1:1068684-1138697 GCF_000276665.1 Chinchilla lanigera
CTGTGGAGGAGACCGTACCTGCTATGTCTTCACGTCCTTCCGAATGCCTCCCCAGCCCACGTGCCAGTGAGGCTGACTCGGCCGGGGGGCTGGCGACCGTGTGTGTGCACTGTCCCCAGGTGCACACAGTTGCCCTGGCTCCTCCACCCACCCATGCCTTCCCCGAGGGCTGTTCTCTGCTTGCCTTGAGGTCCCCTTTGCAGAGCAGCCATGTGGAGCCTGCAGTGTGCCCAGCAGTGGGTCGACCCCAGCGAGCCCCTTCTCTAGGAGCAGCTGTAACGCTGGGCCAGGGTGGCTCTTACTCTGCTCTGGGGTGTCTACGTGTCAGCCCCAGAGCCGGAAGTGAGGGACAAGATGCCCTGGAAGAACTTTCATCCACACAGATGTCGGCACCGGGACTCTCACCTGCATCCTCCCCCTCCTCAGGGGCAGGAAAGTGACCTGAAGAAGGGCCACACCTCCACGGTCACGCCCAAGATATAAAAATACCACAGTTTTTCCAAGTAGTACATGGTGGCCAATCAGGCGGCTTCCAAGTCCCCATTTCCTGCTGAAGGCCATGAAGGGCAGCTGTTCATAGCAGTCCCTGGGGAGCCACATCCCTCCCACAGGAAGTGCAGGTGACCAGAAGCGCCGCGCAAGGCCAGAGATGGCAGGCGCTGTGCTCCATCTCCATGGGGACCAGCCACTCGTCCTGTCTCATGCTGACAGGGAGACAGGGGTACAAGCACCACGGGTGTTCCACATGCCAGCTGACCACCTCACCTTCACCTAGGTGACCCCGACAGCTGTGAGGAAGGAGCCAATACCCCAAGGAAATGGAGGCTCGGGGAGGGGAAATACGTTCCCAGCACCACACTCAGGAAGCTGTGAGGCCCAAGAGATGGGACCCGGCCTCCACGGCCTTCCCAGCCTTGGGGTATGAGGCCAAGGCCTGGCCTGAAGATGCATGATCTGAGCCACCATGGCAGAGGCGACATGCACAGGAAGCAGAGAGGGCAGGGGAGCAGACCAGGGCAGGACGTGGCCTCACGCCTGGCACAGGGAGTAGGGGTGAAGGCTGTGGACACTGCCCTGGAATGGAAGCATCTAAGCTGGCAGCTGAACATAAACAAACGGCGCCCTGGCCAGTCTGTCACCAGGCACACTGATACTTCCTGTACGCTACAGAAAAACGACGTGTGGAAACAGGAACAGGCAATGTGTTCTCCTCACGAAGCTTCGGGCACGCTCTCCCTTTGGGTTGGTCCATCCACAGCAAGAGATTCACACACCCAGTCTGGAGGCCCCAGAGTATTCCTGATAAAGGTGGTGATGGTGATGGAGATGGCAGTGGTGATGATGCTGGTAATTGGTGGTGGTGATGATGGTGGTGATGTGGTGATGGTGATGATGGCAATGATGATGGTGGTGGTGATGGTGGTGATGATGGTGATAATAATGGTGATGGTGGTTGTGATGATGGTGACATAGTGATGGTGGTGGTGATGGTGATGGTGGTGGTGATGATGGTGATGGTGATGGTGACATAGTGATAGTGTTGATGATGGCAATGATGATGATGGCAGTAATGATGGTGGTGATGGTGGTGACAAGGTGATGGAGATAGCGATGGTGATGCTGGTGATGGTGATGATGACAGTGATGGTGGTGATGGTGGTGATGCTAATGATGGTGATAATGATGATGGTAGTGATGATGGTGACATAGTGATGGTGGTGGTGATGATGGTGATGGTGATGGTGATGGTGACATAGTGATAGTGTTGATGATGGCAATGATGATGATAGTGTTGATGATGATGACATCATGATGGGGCTGATGGTAATGATGGCAATGATGATGGTGGTGATGGTGACATAGTGATGGTGGTGATGGTGATGATGATGGTGGTGATGGTGATGATGATGGTGGTGATGGTGATGATGATGGTGGTGATGATGGTGACAGTGATGATGGCGATGATGATGGTGGTGATGATGGTGACATAGTGATGTTGGTGATGGTGATGGTGATGATAGTAATGATGGCGATGATGATGATGGTGGTGATGATGGTAGTGATAACGGTGACATGGTGATGGCAGTAGTGATGATGGTAATGGTGATGTCAGTGATGACTCTGGCAGTGCTACTAATACTGGTGATGATTTTGGATAAGATAATAATAATGAAAATGACTCATGTCTCATCACTCATAACTTGCACCCTTGGACAACTGAATGAGTCACTGTAGGACTTGATTTCCTCACCTGGAAATTGAGCAGAAGACAATCCCTTCCTCTTAAGGGAGGACGGAGCGAGCAGGTCCCATGATCAAAGCTCCCATGCCTGTGGGGTCTCAGATACCACACACCATTAATGCTGGCTGTTTGTGTCTGTGCCTCAGCCAGGGCCGGTCCAGGGTCCACCTCTGGGGTGGGGGTGTCTGGGAGTCACCGCAGAGATGCTCCCACCGGGCCACCCAAAGAGGGGACATGGCTCCCTGGAGGCTGGCTCTGCCCCTTCATCTGTCACCAGCGAGCCCAGGCTGGGGCCGTTAATCAAGCATGCCGTGCTGACTGCACAGCCTTATCTCACTTCAGCAAGAGAAGTACCTTGCCGAGGGAGGGTGGATTTTCTACGAGGAAAGACAAAGACAGCAGCAGAGATAAAGTCAACGCGGGTCCTTTGCTCACAGGTGTCAGCCCAGGTGTGCAGGAAGACGGGCTCGGCATCATTCTGGCTTCGCCACTGTCGGGGCCCCTCAGTCGCCCAGTCACATGCTCATGTGCAGAGCCAGGGCTGGGTCCAGGAGCAGTGGATGCACCTCAGAGCCAGGACGCTGGCACTGCTGTGCGGCATCTGCGCATTGTGATGTGAGGACACAGAGACCGGGGGCTTCAGGTGACGACGCTTGTCTTCTTCTCCGCCTCCGGCGCCTCCCTGCCCTGCCCCCAGCCCCCAGCATCACAGCCACTGCCGGGCGAACAGCAAGGCTGTCCCTGAGCACCCTGGGCAGCCTGGGGCCCCAGACGTGGTAGCACTGGCTGGAGGACAGCACGTGGGCCACTCGGAGAGCACGGGTGGCAGGGACAGGAGCTTCAGGGAAAGGGGCATCAGGAGGGGTTGGTGGGACGCTGGCAGGGTTTGAGCGGATGAGCGTGACACAGGCCTGGCAGGAGGCATGGTGTGCTGAGGTGGCCAGGACAGGTCACAACTCCAGGGATTGGGGCAGAGCCGCCTGCAGGTCGGGGCCATGCTGTGCAATCTGGGAGCAGAGAGTGGGGCGGGGCCTGACGGCTGCATCTGAGCCCTGGGTGGCCGGAGGCTGGGGTCTTTGTCTTCTGTGCCTCAGGTCTTCATCATTCAATCGGGGACAGTGAAGACACCTGCCTTACAGGCTGGGGAGGACAATAAAGGAGGGGTGGAGAGAGCGCACCCTGAGCCAGCCTGGCATGCAGCGAGCGCCATCTTGACTGACGGCGGGGATGATGGCTATGGTGACGGTTGAGGGTGGTCGCAATGGCAGCGGGGATGACAGTGGTGCTGCTGCTGAACACAAACAATGGTATCAGTGACGTCGGCGAGGGTGGTGGTGGGATGGAGGTGGAGGGCCGGGAGGTGAGGGTGAAGACCCTCCTGACCGTTTGTCCCCACCCCTCCTGCCATCACTGCCCCTTTATTTCTCCCCGGCGACAGAAAGCCTGGGCTGTGCTCACAGCTTCCCCAACTCTGTACTCAGCAAAGTGCCCATGAACCACGTTGGACAGGGGCAGGCGATGGGGCTGGGCCACAGCAGATGCAAGAGTGGGCTCAGCCTCCACCCATGTGTGCCTGGGCCCAGGGCCACCGTGGCTCTGCCTCAGGGGACACAAGGTGCCCGCACGTGGCCTGGGCACAGTGAGCCCGGGACCAGGAGGCCTGGAGCCCTCGGCTGCTGTCAGCACCAGGAAGGCGGCACAGGAGGTGGTGCGGGTCCCTGAGCGGGGCTCGGCATGGGCGCACGGGGCCTCTGTCCCTTCTCCCTCTGCCTCAGGATGGCCGCCCCGACTGTCCCCTCCTGGACAGGGAGCAGCACCTGCGCTCAGAGCCAGGACCTGGGGACGTGGCGGCTCTGCCACAGCTCCTCCTGCAGCCCAGGGTGCGTCCCCTCCACCAGCAAGGGCAGGCTCGGCGGACGGGGACGGGAGCTATTTATAGCCAGAGTGCGTGCAGGTTTCTCTCATCAATAGCTTGCTGCAATCACAGGAAGCTGGATGATAAAGAGGCTCTGGACCTCACTGCACGGAATATTACTCCTGCCCCCGTGAGAGGAGACAGTGCACCCTGCCAGTCACGCCCTGAGCGTCACAGGGGACAGGCGCTCTGCTCTCAGGCACAGATAGGGTGTCGTCTTGTTTCCATTTTAAGTTGCTCTTAACTACACAGCGATACGTGAACACGGCTGCCCCCTTGTTTGGAGATTAGCGCTCCGGGGCGCGTGCGGTGAACTCCCATGATGCAGCTCACATGTCCCCCAGCCTTGGCCACCTGTCAACCCACACCCCGTGGGACCCGGTCACCGTGACCTCCACGGCGAGCCTGTGCTGCCGTCTCACCGACACACCAAGCGCCTACAGAGACGCAGCACACGCTAGGTCCCGAGGAGACAGCGCTGGCCGGGCCAGGTGATAGCCGCGTCCCCTGTGAGCCCTGCGTCGATCTCTAGTGTCTTGGTTACTTTTCTCTCATCCCTGAGACAAAACATCTAACCACACCCACCCCCTGCCCGCTCTGCCAGTGGAGGGCACGGGTGCCCATTGCCAGCCAACATGCCTGGTCACTAGTGCCAGGCTAAAAAGCCACCGGGATTGATCCCTATTGATCCGCGTCCGAGGGAGCAGAGCCCTGTGACCTCCCCGACGGCCACACGTCTGGCCTGCGGCTGTCACTGTCATTGCGGGACCCGCTCTCAGCTCACTGCCATCGTCGTCTGCTCAGGGTCAGCCGCGGGGTCTCCTGGGGGTCGAGGGGCCAGACCAGCAGCCCTGCCCCCTCTGCGGTCTGGGGTAGCCCGAGGGGAAGCTTCCTGGCAAGGACTCCCGCTCAGCCGCGCCTTCCCGGCTGAGCCGTGCGGGGAGCAGGTCTGGTTTGCGTGTGCGATGCCCGTGCCCTGTCCTGGTCTCCCTCTGGGCACGCACTGCCTCGGGTCCCGAGCACAGAGTTGTTTCCTCTGGCCTGGTCTCAGTTGCCTCGCTCGGTCCTCAGGGGCCCAGCAGCAGTGATGTGTAAAGGGCAAACCCACCATCTCACCCCCACCCAGCTCCTGCGTCATCCGGGTCTTCAGTGTAGCACCCCCACCCCAGGTGGATGCAGGGCAGAGCGTGCGTCTCCATGCACTGCAGGCTGATTCTGCACGAATCACCACCAGGTTCAAGGGCAGATCTGACCCTGCTGGTGAGAACGGGGCTGAGACTCCACAGCCCCAGGGAGATCCAGGTGGAGCCAATCTGGGGGCGGCCACGGTGGACCCTAGGAATCTTCCAGACAGGATGGCTACTCATGCAGCCCACAGCCCACTGCGGGTGCTGAGAGCTGACACCTCCCCATGTCCTACCCTTGTGGGCACTTACATAGAGCCCACCCTGTGCCCCCTCCTCCTGCCTCTTCCTAGCAGAGGCTCATGGGAGGCTTCTGACTGGCGGAGCCTGCAGGGCTGGACCACATGGGGGCCCAGCAACAAAGGAAGCTATGAAATGGTGGCAGCCCCGCTCAGGCCATGTGGTAAAGGATGGGGCACCTTTAGCAGAGAATAAGCCCTACCTACACCTCGTTCCCCTGCCCCAGGCCCAACCGCTCTCAGGTCTAGAACCTTCCTTCCCCCCCCTGGACACCCTTGGATCCTCCCAGGCCAGTATCCACTCAGAGTTTATTTCTCTCTTTGAAATGATTGCCCTGCCCACACTACTCAGGAAATACGAAGGAGACCACACTACTCCAGAACTAAATCATGAACAGGTTTACAGAACCTCCAAAGTGAATCCTCAGCAGGGTGTGTACTCCAGTACAGGGGTCAGAGCCCCCTAGACTAGCCTGAGAAGTGGCTCGGAGTGGTTCTTGTACAGGGGCTGTGGGCCTGCGATTGGTCCAAGTGCAGGCCTGTGATTGGTCCAAGGCAGGCCTGTGATTGGTTCGCTTATATGCAAGGCTCCAGAACAATGCAGAGGTCATGGGGAAGGGTTAATTGACAGCTATCTTGTCACGGTGGGGCTGACGCTGGGAAACTTGGCAGGAGGTTCATCACAGCCAATCAGGATTCAGCAAGGTTAGGGGTGTTCACACTGGGCCCAGATCCCTCTCTCCTCGATCTAGTCATGCCAGGGTGTCCCCGCTTCTTCAAGGAGGTGTAGCAGCACCTGCAGTGGGCAGCAGGAGGGCACAGCTGGCTGGACAGCCGCTGCTAAACAGCCAGGGAGACACGGAGGACAAGGTCTGCAGGGGCACAACAGCCCCTGACCAAGCCACAGGAGAGAAGGCAGGCCCCTGCTTTGGCCTGTGTCACCCGTGTCCCTGCCCACCAACCTGCCAGGGAAGCCATTCCAGCAGGAGGGGACTCGGGGACACAGCTGGGCTCCTGGCCTGGGAAGGGCCCCCTGCTCACGTGCCCCGTGCATGGCCTGGAGGAGCAACAGGGCTCAGATCCTCGATCTAGTCATGCCAGGGTGTCCCCGCTTCTTCAAGGGGACGTGGGGCTGCGCCTCCTCCGCCTCCTCCGCCGGGGGGGACCTGCATCCTCTGCCTGCGCAGGGTGAGGACCATGTGCTCCTGTCCTTCCCGGCACCGCAGCGCCCAGCACAGGAGGAGGAGCCCACCTCGGGGCAGGAGCAGGCTGGCACCTGCGGGGCTGTGGCCTGCCCTGCAGGGCTGTCTGTTGCAGGCCAGTGACGGCAGTGCTGGTCTCTGTGCCAGTCCTGGGGACCCTGGACCTGCCCTCATCTCCTCCTGGCCGGAGAGGTGCAGGGGTCCCCTCAGGAAGGACTGCGGCCCCTCCAGCCCGGGCCCTGGGGTGGGAGGCTGCCTCTGCCTTTGTGTGGCCCCAATGCGGAGAGTGTAGAAAGGGATGCTGGGGACATGGGGTGGGGGGGCGCAGAGCCAGTACCAGGGCTCCTGAGTGCTCCTCACCTGCCCACCTGGCCATGTGCTAGAGACCCCGGAGCAGGCAGCCCCATGAGGAAGCTGACCACAGCCCTCCGAGTGTGCTGTGCACGCTGTCCTGGGAGTTGGCTGGGGGGCACCTGGCTCCACGCTTGGGGACCTGTGGCCAGCTGTGTAGCCTCCAGTGGGGGTCACGGTCCCCACCGCACCAGGTGAGGGGCGGCCCAGCAACTGCTATAGCACTTGGGGAGATGGGTGGGTGGAAGGGCCTAGTTTGAAGGCTTTGATCAAATCCTTTCCAATCTCATAATGGGGCCCAGGCTTTATTTATTTATGTCATTGTGCATTTTGTCCTTAAACCCACAGCTGTTATCCGTTGGACCCTGATGTTTAGGCCTCGATTTTAGAGGAATAACAGGAACTAGAGCTGCTGCTTATTTTTAACGCTGACATTGATATTCCGGCTCCATCAGTCTCTCCTTTCACACGCCGCCTGCGGGTTATTAACGTTTAGTCAGAGCATCATTTCATGTTCTTCATATCTCATTTCTCCTGCTCACCTTGGCAAGGAGACGCCGCCTGAGTTTTTAGTCAGCTCACTTCAGGTTATTTTTAATTTACACCTGACAGAAAACTGAAATTACTCAAACTTAAAACTTTTCCATTTTCCCTCAGGCTTCTCTGTCACCCACTATCATTTTTTTTCCTCTACTTTTTTCTTTTAAGGTAAAACTTACTTAACAAATGAGCAATTTTAAAGAGAACAATTTGGTGGCATTTAGCGCACTGACAGTGTTTTGTACTTTTCGGTGTATGGGTCTATCGCCTCCTGATTTAAATTTATTCCTGTGCATTTTGATCTTTTAGATGATGCTAGAAATCAGATTGTTTTATCAGGTTTTTTTGGATCGTTCTTTGCTTATGTAAAAAAACCCAGCTGCTTTCTGAATGGTCTTATTCCTTGCAACTTTGCTGAATTTATTAGCTCTACCAGTGTGGCGTGTGTGTGTGTTTATTCTGTAGGATTTTTTTTCAAGACAGGATCTCTGTGCATCCCAGGTTGGCCTTGGACCGTGGCGATCCTCCTGCTCCATCCTCCCACGTGCTGGGATCACGGGTGTGTGCCACCGCGATATACACCACTGTGTCGTCTCTAGGCTCCGATCACTGCACTTGGCCCTTCCTAATCTGGGTCTTAACCCTTTTCCCCTTCACCAGTTTCTGAGCTTCTGGTGCAGGGCTGCACAGCAGAGCAGAGCTCTTTGTCCTCCTGAGTACACCATTTGCTGTGGATTTTTCACAACTCCCTTTCTTGTGTGGAGGCCGTTTCCGTCTTCTGCTAATTTCCTAAGTGCTTTTGCTATGGAAGAGTGTTGGATTTTGTTGAACGGTTTCTCCAGCAGCTGAGATGATCAGTTCTCATGTGCCTCCCCCTCTGTCAATGGGATAGGTCTCCCGACTGCGTTTCCCCTGCAGAACCACCGTGAGTCTCCAGACCAGTCACACTTGGTCGCGGCATATAACTTCTCCTGTTTGTTGTGCTTTGGGTTTGGTTTGCTGGGATTTTTTAAGGACTCCGGCGTCTGTGCTCATGAGGGACACTGGCTGCAGGTTCCCTCTGGTGTGGTTCGTCTAGATCTGGTATCATAGCAACACTGGACTCATAAGTTTGGAGGTGTTTCCCTCTTCTGCTTTTTGAGAATGAGTAAGTAGTGCTAAGTCTTCCCTAAATGTGTGCTAGCCCTCCCCTATAAAGCTACCTGAGTGTGGGCTCTTTGTTGCTGGGAGGTTTTTGATTACTGATTCAATCTCTTTGAAGAGTATAGGTCTGATAAAACTTTAAATTTCTGTTTTAGGAAGTTTCAGCTAACCCCTGTGTTTCTACAGTCATTCCTTGGACATCCAGATTTTTTGCCATACAGTTACCTAGTTTTCTAATCTTTCTTAATTCTGTAACATCAGTAATGCACTAGTTGGCTTTTCATTGCTGTGACAACGACCTGAGAAAAAAAAAACAAAGGAGGAAAGGTTCGTTTCAGTTCATGGTTTCAGAGCATTCCGTCCATGGCTGGTTGGCTCACTTGCTTCTGTGCTGTCGTGAGGTAGAACATCACGGTAGGCAGCTTGTGTGGAGCACTTCACAGTGGGCAAGAGGCAGAGGCGTAGGGGAGGCAGAGGGGGGTACTGGGACACCCCAGCAACCTACTCCTTCCAGGTCACACCCCAGCGACCTCCTCCTCCATCAGGCCCTGCCTCCTGCAGTGTTGACACCTCTCAGCACTCCATGTGATTATGAACCCATCAGAGGGTTAACCATGGATGAGATCTGAGCTGTCATGGTCTGGTCATATCCTACAGTCCTCCTTTCCAAACGCAGCTGTTTTTGAGACCAAGCCTTCAATATGTGATCCACATCATGACAAGCAGTAAGGTTCCACCTTCATTCACTATTTGTATATTATTTATTTCTCATCTTGCTAATATTTTATACATTTTTGATATTTTTAAAAACTGACTTTTTGGTTTCATTGATTCTATTGGGTTTTATTTTATTTTATTTTTGTCTTTGTAGTGCGTTTCTTTCTTTCTTTCTTTTTTGTCTTTTTGAGACAGGATCTCGCCGTGCAGTTCAGGCTGGCCTTGAGCTCACTTTGTAGCCCAGGCTGGTCTCAAACTCACAATGATCCTCCTGCCTCAGCCTCCCGAGCGCTGAGATTACAAGCATGCACCACCATGCCCAGCTTAATGTTTGTTTCTTTGTTTCTCACTATTTAGGCTTACTTGCTCTTCTTTTTCTAGTTTCTTAAACTATGAAGTTAGATTATGGATTTGAGATTTTTCTTCTTTTTGAAAGTTGGTGCTTACTGCTGTAAATTTACCTATAGGAGCTGCTTTCACTGCATTCCATAGTTGTGGCATTTGTGGTTTTTATTCAGTTGTTTTAAAGGGTCCCTTTGTGACTTCACCCTCCAGGATGAGTAGAGGGCTCAATCTCCACGAATTTCTGAAATTCCAGTGTTCTCTGTTGCTGATGTCTGGCTTCTTTCCATTGTGTTCAGACAAGGGACTGCGTGATTTTAATCTTCTACACTTAGGCGGTTTGTGGCTGAAGCGAGGAGCGCCAGGAGAGAGTGCCCTTGGGAGGGGGTGCGGCCTGCGGGTCTAGCGGTTTAGTTTGCTTTGATCTTGTTTCCTTCTTCACCTGCTGCCAGGTGTGTCTGTCCTCTGGCCTGGGCTGCGCTGAGCGAGAGGGCCACATATCAAATGTACAGTGTAGTTTTATATACACATGTGAGTGACAAAATTTCCCTTTAAATATTATAACATTTTTTAAAAAGAGGCTGAGTGGCTTGAGCCTGCAGATAGGAAGGCATGGTGTCCGCGGCATTGCTGAAAGTGGGTCGCTCTCCTTCCTCTGCTGCTTCTCCTCTCTCACATGGAGCTTCCTCCAGTGACCTGGGACGGGACAAAGCACCTCCCAGAAGCCATCGGCTCCCACAGCTGCGTGCGTCCCCCACTGAGCAAGACCCTCATATGTCTGCCCCACGGTCACCCTCATACCTCCTGTGAGCAGGGCTCTCTCCCTCGGGAGGCTGAAGGTGCTGTGATGTCCCCTGACTCAGGGAGATGCTAGCAGGGGACCAACCCTGGGAGGCCGTCAGGTTCTGTGAGTGAAAAAGCTTCAAATACCCAGAATTCAAAATTCAAAATTTAAGTAAAAATCATGCCCCTCCAAGGCTGAGGCTCTCATTGTGTCACCCTCTCGCTGTCTCCTCGGCCCCACGCTCTGACACTCCAGGTAGGGGCAGAATCTGACCAGCCATAACAATGACTCCCAAAGGGAGGGCGGGGCCGCATCCCGGCCACTCAGCCAGGGCTTGTCCTGCAGGGAGGCGCAAACCGGCCCAGCATCATCCCGAGAACTTGAGCTGGGCGCTGAGAAGTCATCACCCACGGGTCTCAGGGGGCGCTCCGGAGCCCACACCAGGGCCGGGCAGCTGGGACAACAGGGCAGCCAGGAAAGCCCCGGCCGCTCCATGAATAACACGGGGCTCAGACCTGCGGCGACCCGGAGCAGCGGCCTGCCCGAGGGCTGCGGAGCTGAGCAAAGGCAACCTGAAGCAAGCACAGTCTCTTAACAAAGTCCGTCTTCCCAGCTGCCGTTTCCACAGTCGGGGACACAAAGCACGGGCATGACCACCTCAACAGGAAATGAAGCTTGGCCGAGCACCCGTCTCTCCACGGCTGAGGGCTGCTCTGCGGTCCCGGCCGGGTCTGCTCCACACAGCGCGGCGCCTCCCGCTGGCAGCTGGGTCGATCCCGGGTCCCGCCCCTGTGGTGCCTGCCTGGGGCGCAGGCGCCTGCTCTGCCTTCAGGAGCCTGCAGGCGAGGCGCTCTGACCTTCTGCCTGACCCTGCCTGCGGACGGAGGGGGCTTTTCTTCCTCCAGACACAGCCGTGGGTGTTAGATGCCCGCTGCTGCCCTCAAACTCAGCCCCGCCCTGCGGCCCACAGGCACCTGTATTTCCTCAGCGCTCTGCACTCGGGAGCCTGGCCCGGATCTCACGGGCTGAGGTCCAGGTGTCCCAGGAACACACTCCTCTCTGGAGACCTGGGGGGCCGTGTCCTCGCTCACCCGGCTGTGGGAGGAGCCTGGGGTCTGTAGGGCAGAGACCCCATTGCCTGAGGCTGTCAGTGGAGCCTTTCCAACTTCGAGGGCCCGGGCTCCCTTGGACCCACAGCCCACAGCAGCGTGTGACCTCTCCAGCTGGGCCTCTCTCCTCCTCTGGGCTCGTCCTGTCCCTGGGTGTGCTAGGACCGTCCTCTATGCTGAGGGCTCCGGAATTACACAGGGCCCTGGGGTCTTCTGGCCGCCACCTCCCCCCCCCCCTCCAGTCCACAGCCCTGATCAGCCAGGTATGGTTACACAGTCACAGGGGCTGGGACCCCTGGGGGCCGTTACTCTGCCACCACAGCACCCTGGAGTGAGCTGCAGGGTGGCTGCTGCCCTCACCTACCTGCTCAGGCCCTGCATAGGACCCCGAGGCCCCCACTTCCTGCAGGTGTCTCACAGCTTTCAGTGTCATTAGGCTGCATTTCTGGTTCCCAAGTGGAGCGGAAAATCCCCAGACTAGCGTTTCACACAGCCAAGCTCCGGCGCAGTCTGCAGCTTTCTGATATCCCATCGCCGGTGGATGACTTGACAGTTTCCAGTATCACACACTTAGCATTCGGGCAGCAATGTAAATCCACTCGGAGCCTCAACCCCTCCCCAAGCTTCTGGCGTTTTCTGCCCTGTGAACACACAAAGCCCAATCCACCTCAGGGAGGTGCCACACCTGGAGCTAGCCAGAGCAGACTTGGAGGCTTACAGGGACCACAGGAGGAGGTTCCCGGGTCCTTTCCTTTCCTCCGGCCACAACCACCAAGCCAGGTCCCGGGGATGGACTCTGGATTCTGTGGAGATCACCCCTCCCTTCTTCTAAAATCCTGCACCTCGGAGCGCCCCGGGCCCAGCCAGAGGACTGTGGTCAGTCTCATGACTGGCGCAGAGATGGGCACATGGCTCAACCAGTCCAATCAAAGTGAGTTTGTCCTGGGGTCAACGGAAAATGGTCTTACACTTTCATCTTGCCATGCCCTGCCTGCAATGATTGGTTCAGAGGGGGCCGCTTGTGCACAACATGGCCAATCAGAGTAAGCTTTGGGACCTGCCCCAGGGCTGATGGGAGACCCTTGGGCCTGAGAGGAAGCGAACAGCCGCAGGCTGCCATCTTGTCACTACGATGGTGGATGCTGAAGGAATGGGATGGCTTACCTTTTGCTGCCATAAAGAAACCTGGCAGGGTTTGGGGATGAAAGAAAAACCTCTTGTAATGACACTGTTGGATCCTTGATCAGGCTGTGCCTGAGGCAAGGCCTTTTATGTAGCATTTTCCGGTCCAGGAGCCAAGCCGCCTTCCCCTTTTGTTGTTTTTGAGATTAGAGGTGGTTTCCCCCACTTCCCCTTGAGGGGTACTCGGAGTACAGGGCCGGATCAGAGCCCCGAGGGTGGACTGTGCCTCTTCCCAGCTGTCTGTCCTGAGCTTCAGTTTCCCCATCTGTAAAAGGAAAGATGAGGCCGCTGATGGGTCCGTCACAAGCATGAGGTGCCTCAGGGAAGTGTGGGCCTTGGAACCGATGTGCTCTGCACTTCCGGCCAGACTCATCCTGAGAGAAGGCTCACTGCAGGGCAGCCTCGACCTCCATAAATGGCTCTGTTCCCTGGACCAAGCGCAAGACCACAGCGCTCCACCTGCTGTCCCTGGGTCTAGCCCCTCAGTCAGAGGAACTTGGAAGCAGGAAGTAAAGGATCTGCCCACCACAGGGCGAGGGTTCCACAGAGGGCTGTGGTCCCCTCTCCACAGAGGACACTGACAGTCAGGGTCTGTGTCCTCAGGGGCCTCACCACACCCAGGCCAGCTTTAGCGCATCCCAGTAAGACGCACCAGTGAGCTGAGCCTCAGCCCAGCCTTCCCCCTGAGGGCTCCTGGCCACGATGGGAGGGGTGTCCCTTGGAGGAAGGGACTTGGAGCCGGGCAGGAGTCACTGAGTGAGCAGGGGCGTGGCGCTGCACACAGATGCTGCGCACTTAGGACATGTGAGGTGCATGGAACCCTGAGGTGTCTGCAGTAGGAAGGGCACACCTGAAGACACACACGTGCATGAGACGCACACTCTGGTGACATGCACATGGCCCACGTTACAAAGCAGCATCCAAACAGCAGGGCAAGGGACCCCAGGAACACACAGGAGGCTGAGGGCCCCGCAGAGGCCATGCTCACGAGGAATACAGCAGGAGCACACAGATGAAAGGGAAACGACGCAGCCGTGCACTGGTGGGTGCCGCTGCGTTACATGTATAGGACACACCTAGGAAACACGCGCCGACAGCCCGCAGCCCCAGCACAGGCAGTGTGCCTGGGAACCATACAGCCCAGGCCCAGCCCTGGGATTCCTGGGACAGTGCCCAGGGCCCCAGCCCTGGATTCCAGACCTCCTGGACCGGACCAGCGGCCAGAGAGGAGTGGATGCAACTGACATGCCCTTCCGGGGTGGGGCTTGGTCCTGGGACTGTAACCCTGAGCCCCCTCTCGGAGCTCGGCCTGGGAAGCATCATCCTTAGGGCAGCAGAGAGAAGGGCGCCGGGACGCGTGAGGGAGGTGACCCTCTGGAGGCCGCTCTTCTGTTGCTGTGGGTGCTGTGAGCAGGTGACAGAGCCCTCGCACTCACCCTGTGCTGACGGCTGTGTGACTTCCTGTCTGAGCGCCCTCCCGTGTGGGAAGCGGCTTCACCTGGGGTGAAGTGGCTTCACCTGGGCCCCACTGAGCTGTGGGAGGCTGGGGCGCCAGGAGGCTGCCGGAAGCCCACAGTACTGCTGGTGGCGGGGAGGGGACGTTCCTGCTGCTTCCCGCACCCCTTCTGCTTGTGGTTTTGTTTGTTTTGCAGTGCAGGGTTGGAAGCCAGGGTCTCGTGTATGCTAAGCAAGCACTAGCCCTGAGCTGCACCCCAAGTGCCCGCACCCTTCTTACAGCTCAAGGACAAAAGTGTTGCTAAGGAAACAACAGAAAGTGGCCTCACACCCGTCCTTTCTCCGCCTCTGCTTGGGATCCTGGCCTGTGAGTGACGTGGCGGTGTCACAGATGGCCTGAGGCGGGTCTGATGCAGCCCTCACCTGACCTCTCCCCATGCGCTGCACCTGCACTGGAGACGCTCAGGCTGGGAGGAGGGCGGAAGGCTTCCGAGTGGCTCCCACCTCCCAGAAGCGTGGCGTGGCCAGCTGAGGGCTGTCCGCTGCCACCAGGGCTGTAGCCCCGGCTCAGTCCTCATCCGAGCAGCAGGGGTGACTGTACTCAGCTCCTCACCGTGTGCCCAGCGCAAGGGGGGAGGGGCCCCTCACTGCACCCCTCTTCCTCTGAAAGGGCCAGGACGCAGCCCTGCAGCTCGGGCCCTGGAGCCTGGCCCCGCCTGGCCTCAGTGAGGCTCTGCACACAGCACCGCCCTGCACTCAGCTCCTGGAAGCTGAGGTTCCCTTGCAGCAGCCATGGTCCTGGCCTCAGCCACTGCTGTCCCCGCAGGACGGCTTGGGAGCCAGGTGTCCAGAGATATCAGCTCTGCCGGGCACCCCTCCCCCTCCCGCCTGTCACCTGTCCCCATCCCCGCGCTCCTGCGAGCAGAGAACCAGGCTCTGAGAAGACATCAAAGTTGGTTCAGTTTTCAAGAACAAAGTGTGTGCCCTGGAAGAGCGATTAGCACGCAGTACAAACCCGGCCTTGCAGCGCCGTCCCCGCCTTCCTTCCTACCCCTGGTCCTGGCAGTGAGGCTGCCCAGGTTTGATTACAAGCTCAGAACGTGCACAGTGCTCGGGGGAAGGGACACGGGTCCCCCTGTGGGGTGTGCCGGTTGCATGGACTCACTGGCCGAGTCTGGGTGTCTAACCCGCCTCAGAGCCCAAGGACCTAGATGAGGGCATTGCCTGTCCCTCCGCACCCATTTTCTGAGCCCCCCCACCCCGCCTTGCAGTGCACAGCAGGAAGCCCTGTGCAGCACAGAGGGAGGAAGCGCTTCTGTCTCTCCGCGTGAGCCCCTGGGCAGCTCCCCCGAAGGCTGCTGTGTCCCTTGCCGCAGGAGCTGCCCTCGGAGGTGAGCTGTCACACGAGGACACAGCGTCCCACCAGACAGCCCTCCCGGGTTGTGGGCTGAAAGCCTCAGGCCTTTAAACCAGTTCCTGGAAAGGGGGATGGGACGACAGAAGGCAGTGTAGACACCCACCGGATGCCCCTCCCTGCGGCTCCCAGAGCACCCCGGTCCTCTCGGCAAGGAGGCAGGGATGGGACGGGACTTTGGCGTCAGAAACAGCAAAGGCCGCAGCTGCCCCCAGTGCAGAGGACAACGTCAGCAGCAGGGTGAGGGCTTCGAAGTTCAGGCCTCGTGGATGGGAAGAGACGGGCGACTTCTCTTTCTGACTCTACTCTGCCAGGGTGACGCCTGATCCGCTCGCTGTGGGGACTCTGCACCCCACTTCCACCCTTCCCTGAGTCCAGCCCGGACTCCTGAGCATCGCAGCCGAGTCTGCTGGGCTCGGTGGCCGGGAGCTGCTTGCTGGTCAGTTCCTCCCGTCCTCTCCGAGTCCCTGAGGGCAGTTGAAGGGCAGAGGCCTGAGAAGATGCACCCTTCCCCACGCACCTTGCCAGGGTGCCCGGAGGGAGCTGGCAGCTGGAGAACCGGGAGCTGCAGCTCATCTCCCTGCTGCTGGAGCTCGCAGCCTGCTGTCCTGGCTGCAGGGAAGTTGTCCTCAAAGTCGCAGTGCACCTGGGAAAGGTGATCCCTCCTCCCGACCCTGTGTGCTAGAGCGCTGTGCTGAACCAGGAGAATCACACGGCACCGACCAAGGACTCACCGTGGGGCCCCGGGACCCTTCCTCACTGCTGCTGCACCCAGCAGACGGATCCCGCTGCAAACCCCCGGGGTGGGACCTGTGAGGAGGTTTGACAGGAACACCGGAAACGCGAGCAAAAGCACACCACTCTGCAGCCCGATCCTCCGGCCACCACGGGCTGGAGCGCAGCCTGTCTGGGCCTGATCAACACGAAGCAAGACACAAGGCAGAGCAAACATGGGCAGCTCCTAAAAATCTGCAGAGTGTGCAGAGGTGGAAAACCAAAACGCACATCAGGACAGACTCACAAGGGGCGTGTGTTGGAATTATCGGACAGGACACTTAAAGTGACGGTGGTGAACAGGCCACGTCACAAAGAAGAACGAACACGGCACACAGGAACGACGGGTGATGTACGCAGAGAGCCGGAAAGGCCATCGACAAATCAGCTCAAATGCTAGAGATCGAACCCCTCAGGCAGCCAGGGAGAGTGAATCTGGCGGAGCCTCGCTGGGCCGGAGGAAGGATCGAGGCTTGGAGACGGATGATAGAAATGCCTCATTCAGAAGAGCAAAGAGAAAAAAGAATGAAAAAAATAACAGGCCACCTCTGACCTGCAGGGCAGCTGTGAATGAAGTAAAGTGTGTAACCGTGACATCAGAGTAAAGAGAGACAGTCGGGGCAGAAGGAATATTTAAAATAGTAATGGCTGAGAACCTTCCCAGGAGGCTGAGGCAGGAGGATCGTTGCGAGTTCGAGGCCAGCCTGGGTTACAAAGTGAGCTCAAGGCCAGTCTGAACTGCATAGCGAGACCCTGTCTCAAAAACACAAAAAGAAAAAAGAACCTTCCAAAATTAATAACATCAAACTACAGATGCAGGATGCTCAGAGAACACTAAGCCTGATAGATTTTATTTTTAAGGGGGTGGGGCAATACAGACATTTCACATTAAAATTGTACAATCTGAAAAGAAAATCTTTTACTGTCAGGAAAAGCCCCCTTCCAGCAAGAATAAGACCAGCAAGAATAAGAATCACTGTAGACTTCTTATCAATCAGGCAGGCAAGAGCAGTAGAGTGAAATGTTCAAATACAGAAGGAAGAAAATGCACCAATGTGGTATTTATATAATTCCAGCCAAACTATTCTTTAAAGATGAAGGAGAACAAAGGCTCTCGCAGACAAGCAAGATGAGGGGAGTCACAGCTGGCAGACCTTCCGTTCAAGAAATGTTCATTTCTTTAGCAGGAAGGAAGATCGGGACGCAGTCAGGATACAAATGCAGGGCAGCACCAGAAAGCGTGACAGAGAAGAAATCAACACGGAAATAAATGTCTTTGTTCTTGACGGGTCTAAAAACACTGGTAACGTTCATCATAATCATGGCAGTGTGTTCTGTGATTACAGCGGTGCCGCCCCAGCCAGTTCTGTTTTTCAGTTTCTGTTGCCTATGGTCAGCCACAGCCAGGAATATCAAATGGAAACTTCTAGAAATAAACAGCCGATGGATTCTGAGTTGCATGCTGCTCTGAGAGGCGCTGTGGAGTCTCACAGCGTCCTGCTGTCTCCTGCCTGGGGCCTGGGCCATCCTGCCTAGTGTGTCCACACCGGCTGCGTTGCTCCCGGCCCATTAGTCACGTGGCTGCTGGCTTGGTCAGTGCCTGTGTTCTGGTGACCCGCAGGGAGGAGCTGACACTGTCCCCTGCTCACACCGTCTGCTCACTCTTCTCGCCCGTAGGCACTGCCTCATCCCCGAAGCACAAGAAAAGCTGTAAGCAGAGTACAGGAAGAGGTTTCCAGAGAGAAAAACCAAACTCACATGGCTTTTGTGAAGGATATTACTGTAGTTGTATTTTGCTGTTACTGTTCATCCTTTGCTGTGGCTGTTTGATAAACTTCCTCACAGGTGTGTACGTACAGGAATAAGCACAGTCTGCCCAGAGCCGGTGCCACCCGTGGTTCCAAGTGCCCACTGGAGGTGGCTAAGAGACCCTACTGTTGCCCAGATGGACACGTGAAAGGAAGGCCAAGGGGAGGGCCGGAGCGGGGCACAAGGTACCCACAGTGCCTGTGACAGACTCAGATGTTCAAGGGTGGACTTAGGTTAAGGTCTGTGTTGGAAACTCAAGGACAATCACTGTTGAGGTTTGTGTCTTGCTGTTCCCCCAAGCCTCGTTCTGTCACGGGGGAGCTTTTCAGAGGTGGCTGGATCTCGAGTGCGTGATGCTGGGATCGAGGGTGTGTGGTGACTGAAGCCGTCTGACTGGTCTGGCACAGCTCTGAGTGTGGACACTGGGGAGGCCCACCCTGGGTGTGAGTGCCACGCCCCAAGGGTGGGTGGCATACCAGGGACAGAGAGGGCTGCTTTTGGTGCTAGCTGCTGCTTGGCTACTTCATTCCTTGCTGACTTCTGCCTTCTGCCTGCCATGCACTGCTGCTCCTCTGCCATGCCGCCCTGCCAGGGAGCCAGCGGACTCTGAACTGAGACCTCTACAAACTAAGCCAGAACAGACCTGTCCGCCTTTAACTTTGGGTGTCAGCTATTTGTCTCAGCAACAATAAAAGTAACTAGTATAATCACTAAACTGAAAACTTGTTAGAAGTACATACTGGAACCTAAGTCGGTCAGTCTGAATTCTAACATTTAAACTTAATCCAGTTCTAAAGGTCTAAATATAGACGGAAAGATAGCCTACGTTCTGGATTTATATTGTGAATCCACTGTTCAGGACTGCCCCGTGGATTCCTCAAAATCCCAGTCCATGTCCCAGCAAGGTACAGACTGCGGCTCTACCGTGTGTGGAAAGGCGGAGGTCCATCCCGGCCGCCGTGTGACTGCAGAGCGAGGCTGCAGCTCCTCCTCCCAGTGTCAAGGTCAGGACGGCGCTGTAATCGCCCCTGTGCCAGGAGGGAAGGACGGGCACAGGAGGGGAATGGAGCAGAGAGCCAGAGGTGAGGCCAGCTGCGCTGGGCGGCGGGGCAAGGGCCGCTCAGCCTGGAGGCTGCAGGCAGACGCGGTTGGTGCCCTTGAACATGTATCAGGGCGCCCTCACAGAACCTCAATTCAACTTTAAGAGGACCGTGTGTTTAAATTAAAGCTAAAATGATCATACTGTAGAAGAACATCTTTGGGGAGTTTGTTGAAAGCTTCTTAGACTTAACAGACAAAAGACGAAACTGAGATACTCCCTCAAAATGAAAACTCGTTCTGTGAAAGACTCTGTTAAGAGAATAAAAAGACAAGTGGGACTGGGGGCGTAGTGGCAAAACATCCGTCTCCTAAAGGAAGTGCTTGAAACATACATGCCATACGCACATACATACATGCACGCCCATGCAGCTTGACAGCCGTATGCCACGGGCACATGGGAGCCAACTGAAGAAGCTCCCGAAGGCCAAAGCGGAGATAATCTGACCAAGAAAACCAGTAAAGGGGCAGTGCATAGTAACCCCCCAGATAAATACCTGTGAGTCTACACTGACAGAAGCAAACGGCCAAATCAATAAAGAATGCAGGCTAGCCAGCCCCGGAGAAGCTTCTGATGACCTCTGTTGTCCTCCCCGCCTCGGTGTGGGCAGAGAAGCCCGGCGACACCTCCCTCAGCCCAGCGGCCACCTCAACACTGACGTGGACACGTGACACGGGGTCATGCGGAGGGCGGTGCCCTGACACCTCACTTGCACCCTCTCCCCAAACCTCACAGCCCCAACCAAGAGGGAAACACTGAGGTTTGCACGGCAGGGCTCAGCAGTGACCTCTAAACTCTGCCCAATTCGCCAGAAGCAAGGCGTCTCAGAGCGCGTCCCAGCCCAGGGAGCTCCCCCAGGACCAGCGAGTGTGCTGCGGGGCCCGAAGTCCGGCCAGTCCTGGGAGCAGGACAGCGGGAGGATGAAGAAATGGGAGGAAGTGCAGGTGTCAGCCAGAAACAAGCAGTTATTGGTCCATTAACTCTGACAAATGTGACATTTTTGCTTAAAATGTAGTAACAGAGGAAACAGGTGTGGGTTATATGGAGACTTCCTATACCTCTGTCACAATTTTTCTGTGTATCTAAAATGTCTTTTAAAAAAGAAATTTATTTTTAAAAGAAAGTGGCATGAAGACCCTGGCACAGGGATCCGTGTGGACTGCAGGAAGTCTTCCTGAAGACAGAGTGTCCTGAAGACAGCGGGCCCCACGTGCTCCTCCCGTCTGTGCCGAGTGGACCCCGCTGCTCTGCGGCGGGTGGGCCCTGGCTGCTGACAGGACCGATCCGTGAACTCTCCGTCCCACCCTCTCTCGAGCTCGGTATTCTCCAACTGGAACACAGCTGGCCACAGTTACCACCGCAGCCATGCTTTAAGTGGACCAGCGTGAACTGCATTTGGAAAAACACCAGCTGAAAACACCACCTTGCTCCTCAGGCCGCACGGCTTGAGGGTAGAGGCAGGGATTACAAGTCAACCAGCCGCGGGGGACCGAGGGCCACACTGCACCCCCCGCCCGGCCCTTTAGGGGTGCCGGAAAGTCTGAAGGGTGACCGCTTAGCCACCGGAAGACCCTGTGGAGTCCTGGAGAGCTGTCCTGCTCCCCAAAGTAAGGTCAATAAAGAGAAATGGCCTTGCGAAAGACTTGCCGCACAAACACGCACCCACAAAGGGGGAGAATGCGCCCAGGCTCCCGCGAAAGCAGGAGAAACACGCGGTGTAGAATCCTCGTCAGGGGCACGGGGTGTCACCCAACGGAGGGCGAACGGCGGCGGGTGGCGGCTTGGAAGCCACGGCAGGCTCAATGCACCACAGGCTTGGTGGAAATTGGGGGTAGAGAGCTGGCCCTGCGGAGTTACGTATATAATGTAAGTAAAACGTTACATTCAATAAGCATGTTCACACAGAAGTAAGCAAGTCCTTGCTGGTAAGTCCATAACACTGATGTACAACAGAGCACAGCTGTAACGTGACTGTGACGGCAGTGAACCTCTCACGTCGTCTCAGCTCCGAGCAGCGTGGGGAGGAGGGTCGGCGTGGGGCAGGCCCTGCGGGGAGACGGAGGAGGACAGGCGTGTCCTCGTCCTACGGGGAGGCTGAGAGGCGGCTCGGGGCGGGTGAGCGTGTCCGAGCGCTCGGCAGGGTCAAGGGGCGGCGTCTCCAGGTTCTCTGTCTTGAGCACAGAACTGAGCGGGGTGCTCAGAGAGTAGCAGGAGTGAGGTGACGGGAGGAAGGGGCGCCCCACGGGGTGCAGCGCTCACAGTGCAGGGGCAGCACTGGGCCTCCAGGGTCCTGGGGTCACAGGGGTCTGCACTGGGGACAATGGACAGGAGTCCTGGCCCAGCGGGTACCCGGCTGGGCCCGCCCGTCAGGGTCTCACAGGAAGTGTGGCGACATCCCAAGCCCACGGAGGGTCCGAGCGACGATGCAGATGAGGCTGGGCACAGGCCCAG
Organism: Chinchilla lanigera; assembly: GCF_000276665.1. NCBI lineage: Eukaryota > Metazoa > Chordata > Mammalia > Rodentia > Chinchillidae > Chinchilla > Chinchilla lanigera. Next base: position 1,090,637 of record NW_004955482.1, read on the forward strand.
GCGCTGTACTTTGGGGTTTTCCCGTGCCAGGGTCTGGGCGCGGGCGACCTCTCTCTGCTGGTTCTGCGACTTTGACATCAGCGTCCTTGCTCCGTCTGGTTCTTGGCCCATGGCTTCCTGTTCTGCTTCCTGTTCTACTTGGCCTTGTTCTACTTCCTGCCTCGGGAGGACCCTGTGGGCCGACACAGCAGCTGCGCAGTGAGCAGCCTGGGAGGACGCAGGCCCTGGGGGCCCGCATGGCTCCCGGCTTCCTCGCCAGGCCGCAGGCCCCCTGGGCTCCAGGGCCCCTGGGGCTGAGGCTACGGAGCGGAGCACAGAGCTGTGGTGTCTGCGTGCAGCGGGGGCCACACACGTCTGACCAGACGCCCAGCTAGAGCTACTCCGCGGGCCTCCACAAAGGGGCGCCGTCCGGCCCGCAGCTCCAGCAGAGTTCGGAGACCACACTTTATTTAAGAACTCTGAGTTTTTATTTCTTAAAAAATCACAGCGTGTTCTCCCCACTGAGCGGCATCCGTCATCTTTCCCGTGCCATAAACTACTTTAAACACACCATTCCTTCCGATTTCTCATTTCTGGGCAAATTAGTGTAGATAACAAAGTACCGCAGAAGCCACAATTTATAGCCCATAAATAAAGTGCACGGCTGCCCTTCGCAGAAACGAAAGGCTTGGACAGGTTTTCTCGTTGCTGGGTGATGCATGGGCTACGTAGGACGAGTAGAGAGGGCCGGAAAATGAGGAGCTCCGCCTACAGCAAGGTGCCCCCAGGACTGGCTGCTAGGCTGCTCACTCCCAGGCGCCGGTGGGGCTGAGGGGTGACCTGGGGACCCAGGAGGCCTGAGTGTGACTGCTGAGAGCAGGGCTGGCCCAGACACAGTGTCTCGCAGTGGCCTCGGCCAGTGTGCGGGGCAGGCGAAGGCTCGGTCACACAGTGGCCAGAAGGCCAGAGGCTGACCCTGCGGTGCCATCGCTGTGCCCCGCCCGCGTGGAGAGGCCCATCCAGGCTGGCCGCCCCCTGAGATCAGGGCCGCAGCTGTGCAGCTCAGGGCAGGCGCTTGCGTACCGTCACCCATCACCAAAAAAAGTAATTTATTTCTTTTAAAAGGCCACCAGATGGTGGAGGCGGAAAGTGTCCACAGAACTACAAAAATTCACTGGGGAGCAAAGCAGGCGTGGTGAGAGGGGCACAGTGAAGTCGGGGTCACAGTGTAAAGCGGGGTCTCCAGGATGGATGCTGGTGGGGCACACCTCGATGCGCCTGCCCTGCTCCAGCCAGGGCCGCCGAGCGCCATCAGACCGCTCTGCAGGACCCACGGCAGTGGGCATGAGCTCGCCCACGAAAGCCGTCCCAGCTTTGGCTTCCCCAGGGCTGAGTCTGCGTCCAACACAGAGGACAGCGGCCTCCCTTCCCACACAGCTGCACCCCGGGTCTCCACGAGGCAGGCAGGGGGCCAGCCTTTCCCTCCAGGAACCGCATCTTCCAGGGACAGGGAAGCAGTTATGTGGGCGGCCAGGCTCGCTAACCGGTAGTCCGGCTCAGGAAAATGCACAGGAGGCCGCGAGCTGTGGGTGGCCAGAAGGACAGCGCCAGCTTGTGCTTGGAGGTGACCTAGGCGACCTCAGTCTGGAGAGGCAGTGCACGTAGGACGCGGGCCGAGGCGCCGCCCTCCTAGGCGCCTATGAAGCCTGAAGCCCAGGCCTCGGACAGTGGTTTTCACAAGGAGGCAGCGCTGGCCCTAAACACAGGGCTGGTGTCCGGTCCCAGGCGGCCGAGAGTCCAGCCCAGCACCCAGTATGGACAGAGGCTGGTCTCAGGCTGGAGACGCGGACTTCATGTGCCACTGCCTCATGGGCCTGAGCTCTGCACACGGGCATGGAGGGCAGCGTAGTCTAGCATTGTGGTGGCCGGCACACCCAGGACAGGAGGGCCACACTGTCGCTGGCCATGCCAGCCTGGGTGTCGCCTGCAGCCCCAGGGGCCCAGGACTGTGTGACAGCAGGCAGGAGAGGGTCATGTGAGTGTGCACTGGCTTGGAGCGCCACACTGGCCACACCCCTCTACACGGCGGACAGGTCCACACGCTGGGCGGAGTGGCTGCTCTTGTCCCAGTGGCCGAGCCTGGCGGAGGCCGTGCCCGGGCGGGTCCCGTTCATCTGCAGAGTGTGAGAGCACGGAGCTGGAGATGGCACCAGGGTAGAGCAAGACCCCAGCCAGGCCATAGCACACACGGCTGGGACCTGCTGCTTCCGCCCGAGCCTGATCCGCATCCACACAGAGCTTTACCCGTGCCCCCGGCCTGTGCTTGGGCACTGTGGACACCAGGTATGTGTCAGTCTGTCTGCACACATGTGAGTTTTGGGCCTTTCTTGGATGAGCACACGGTGCTGGGTGCTGTGGGGGCTGGGGTGTGTGCTCCTGTGGGGCACCCAGGGCACATGCATGGAGCAAATCCTGGAGGAGTGGCAGACACGGGACAGGGGGGTCACCCCAGGGAGGACCCGGGGGGCAGGGGAAGGACACCGCAGCTCTGCTCTGGGCTGCAAGGCCCAGGTCGTGCAGGGCCAGGTGGGGCTGGAGGACAGGAGCAGAGCAGGGCGGCGGTGCAGCGCCCAGCAGGCCTGGGCGGCAGGAGAGGGTCCAATGGGCACAGCTGCACTTACGACATCCGAGCTGCAGGGCTTCCCGCTGGCGTTGCGGGCCGTGCTGCTGGTGAGGGACCAGACCTTGGTCTTATGCTTGAAGGCGGCTCTCACCTTTGCAAGCAGGGGAAAAGTCTGATAGCCACGGCCAGGCCGGGAGGGCCAGGGCCACTGGGCACGGGAGCCTGCGCTGAGGTGAGGCCTGGGAAGCCCACGGCAAGGCAGGGACATCACCCGGGCTCCTCACTGGACTCCCCTTTGGGCGCCCATGGCACACATACCTCGGAGTTCAGGAGACAGTGGAAGAGGAAGATGAAGCCACCCTGCAGAGGGGAGGAGCACGTGAGGCCCGGGAGCAGGCGGCACCTCACTGTGGGGACCCTGTGAGCCGGCGCCTGGCCCTGGGTCCACGTGGGCAGAGAGGTGTCCCAGGCCCACCCTGTCATCTAACCCGGTTCAGGCTGCTGCTGTGACCAAGGGCGGGGACCTCGGGGTCAGACGAGAGACTGACCTCCGACTGGGCCTTGGGCTCCAGCTGCCGGAGGATGGGGCCAACTGCGACAGTGACGACACACACAGCAGGAGAGTGTCACCGCCACCCCGACCCTGCCCGGGACTGCAGACCCCACCTGGGAGCCCTCTCAGCAGACCGCCACCCGGGTCTCATGGGCAGGACGGGCAGAGGGCGTGTCGGGTCGCAGCAGGGCCGCCTGGCACACGTGTGCTAAGCACTGAGGGGACTGCACAGGGCGGCAGCCACCGCCGCCTGCTGGCGCAGACCTGGTAGGGACAGGGCAGCTGTGTGGTAGGGTGCGCAGTGGATCTTGTGGCTCTGGCCCCTTGGGAAGCCCCGACTATGGGCGCCCAGTCCTTGCCTCCCAGGCAGGGACCCTTCTGTCCCTTCCCACCTGTCGCTGCCTCTCCTGCCTGCCCAGCTTGGGCCCGAAGCCCTGTGTTCCTGGTCCTTCCTGAGAGCTGCTGGGTGGCTCCAGGGATGCCTCTGTCCCAGCCTGGGGCATGGGAGGCGTGGAGGGTGTGGGGCTCACCTGCAGGGAGTTGAGCACAGCGAACATGTACTGGAAGACCAGGGCCTGGTCATTGACAGCCAGCACGCCGAAGGCCCACGAGGTCCCCAGGATGGGCAGCAGCACGGCGACGGCTTTGGCTGTCAGCCTGAAAGAGAAACAGCGAGGGCCGTGCTGGGGGCCGGCAGGGCAGGCAGTCAGGACGGCTCGAGGTGAAAGGCTCTGCGGGGCCAGGTCGGGGTCCCTGCAGAAAGGGGCAGGCAGTCCAGGGTGCAGAGGCCTCCAGGAAAGGACCTGGGCTGGGCTGTGTGGACGAGGACCGGGGACACGCAGGAGGAGAGATGAGTAATAAGCTCCCCGTCGGAAGCCAGGACCCCTGGGAACCCAGGCTGCCCACGTGGCAGATCTCAGGAAGCCACAGCCTGTTCTCGATGCCAACACTAAAAATTACACACCTGTCCCCGGGACCCAGAAACACCCGCGTCCTTCAGGCCCCAGACACTGCTCCAGGAGAGGCCAGAAGGAGCCAAGGAGCTGCCTGGGCCGTGGTGGCTGTGCCCGTCCCGCCTGAGATGCACAGATGGGACGGGCGTGTGGCCTGCTCTCCCAGGGCATGGAAGGGCTGCGGGCCGGGGGAAGCGAGGGGACAGGGCCCTGCTGGCCACCACAGTGGGCAGGGACAACAGCTCGAGCCACGGGACTGCCCACACCCTGCGAGATTCCTTCCTTCCTCCCCAGAAAGCCTGAAAGGCTCTAGAGGGTGCGGCCGCCTGCCAGGTTAATTTACAGTGTTTGGAATTCATTATGGAATGATTATCTCATCGATCCACTGCTGGCTTGTTTATGGCGTTTGCTTTCAGATCAGAAAAGATCTACTGTAGCTGGAGTCACTCTTGGACATCTTGGCTTAGAATCCACACTCCGGGTACACAAAGGCCCAAATCCTGGCAAGGAGCCGCCTGCCCAGCCCTCAGCCCTGAGGTGCCCAGAGAGGGTGACTGTGAGACTCGGGCCCCCCGCCCTGTGGTCAGTTCTGCCCCACATCCTGAGGCTAAGCCACTGCACTGTCCACCGGAGGAGGGGGCACCCGAGGACCCAACTCCTGCAGTCCCCACCACCAGGAGAGCATTGTCCATCTGGGCGAGAAGCCCACAGGGACGGGGAGCTGTCTAGGGACAGTGTTGCTGCACAGCTACTGCACAGGGTCCACGCTGACCCTCAGGACACTGGCCAGGAGCCAGGAGCAGGAAGCTGTGTGGACCTGGTCCCCCACTCCCGGCTTCCTGTCCACGTGGCCAGGCTGGACCGCAGCAGGAGCCTCTCTAGGGTCTTCCCTCGCCGCTTCCCTCGCCATGTGGAGGCCTCCTCGCCACCCCACTGGGGCAAGGGGGCCGTGGGGCTGAGTCTGTGTGGGTCCAGCAGAGCGCGGGCAAGGTGGGGCTGGCGCAGGCCATGGGGCTCCAAACCCACGGTCCTTCCCCGCAGTCAACCTACTTGAAGGCGCTGGGGTCCCCGTGAATCTTGTAGCTGTCAGCGCTGATCTGGGAGATGACCCTGGTGACCGCGACGAGGATGCCGATGTTGACCTGCATGGAGGAGGGACGAGAGCGGTGGGGTGGCTGGGGCCAGCAGGGGCCACAGGAGCTTTCCCGGCTCAGACACCAGCCTGGCTCTTTGCCCAGGCTGGGGGCCCTGGGGCTCAGACGGGTGGGGGTCAGAGTTCTTCACGCACCGCTCACTCTCACAAGCCCGGCACCACAGCCTTGGGCCCCCCCCAGCCCACTGGTGGCAGCAGATAAGAAGCCACATGCAAACTGTCCATGGAAAGACCGTCTCGCCCCTACACCCTGCAGTACCCTCACCCAGGCCTGTCATCTCAGGGGTCTTCGCCGCCCTCTACCCTCTAAGAGCTGAGGACCCTCCTGCCCAGGGTCACTCAGGATCTCTGGCAGAGACTGCAGTGCAGACCGTCCCCTCCCTGGCCGCTCTCCAGGGTCCTGAAAACCAAGGAGGGGGGCTGATTTCTGATGCTGCAGGGCTCTGCTGTCCCAGGGTCCTTCTCGATTCTGAAAAGTTCTGTCATGGACACAATGGGGGGGAGTCAGCTCCAGGCCAGAAGCCTCCATAGGAATGTTCCACCCAACCCCAGCGTCCCAAATGCTCTGTGTGACAGGTTGGGGTGACTGTTGGCCAGGCCAGTTGGGGTGCCTGGTCTGCAGTTCCAGGGGGCTGACAGTCATGATGCCCCCTCCCAGCCATTCACCCCACATCTGCAGCAGCCACCCAGCTGGCGGGTCCAGGCCTTCCTGAAGCCCCTGCTGAGACCACCTCATCCTGGGGCCTGCAGGAGCACCCAGCAATTTCCACTCAGGCCCTTCCCCTGCGTCTGTCCAAGACCTCCTCTGCCCTCACTGGCCCTGCTGTTGCGGGGGCGGGACAGTGTGGGAGGATGCAAAGGTGTGAGTGTCTCCACCCGGTCTTCCCACCCTGCTCCTTTGCCGTCCTTCCTGGTCTGTGAAAGAGGCTGATGACAGAGGGTTCCCTTGGGAGGCAGCAGAGGCAGGAGGCATGGGAGCAGCATGGCGTCCAGCACCGTGTCCAAACAATACACCTCATGAGGCCACGGCCTTGGCCTTCCCAGCTGGCAGACTGTGACAATGAAAGAGAGCCACGGGAGTTTCTGCTGGGGAACAAAATACTTTGCAGTTGTTGGCCTTGGTCTGTTTCCGGAACTCTGACATCTTTTCAAATAAATTCATCCAGCAGTTTCCCCACTTGGGGGAGACTCACCGAGGTCCTCGCCCTGCTGTCCTGCTAGCCCCGCCCCCTGCACTTTATGGGTTCACATCCCAGACCTCACAGCGCCCAGAGCTGGAGCCTCACTGTGTCAGAACGAAGAGGAGCGACCCCGCGTGGCTGGGCAGAGGCCAGCGGGCTGTGGTGCCGCCTGTGCTGCAGACACGGAGGGACTGAGGGCAGGCGTCAAGCCGGAGCCCGTGTGCCCGTGCAGGTGACCGCAGAAAAGCCGGGTGCAGAGAGATGCCCGTGCCTGGCACCTCCTTCCTCGTGGAGCTGGAGAGCAGGGAATTGAGGAGATTCCTGGCAGAGTCTTCTCATATATTCTTAAGCTTTTCTTTTAAATTTTTGAACCACATGTGTTAAAATTTTCAAAGCCAGGTTACCTATTTCAATTGTAACCAGTCCCCAAATAAAAGAAAAATAACTCAAGACTCACTTCCTGTGATGACCCCGGTGAAATCTTGGGGTCAGGAGGAAGACTGACTGCACAGCACTCTGGTGGAGGATACCCAGGGGGCCTGGGGTCCCATGCTAGGGACACTACCCCCACCCCAAGCAGCAGCGAGGATCCTGGCAGCCCCCAGAGGCCCCTCAGCGGCAGGCAGAGTCTGAGCAGAATTTCAATGATCAAAGAACAATTCCGGCCTTTCAGCATCTCCCTGCAACCCGTCCCTAATTAACCACTGGGCCAGCGGACCTGCAGTGCCACCAAAGGGGACACTCAGAAGGGCTGAGCTGGGGAACGGTGGGAGGTGAGGGTGAGGGGCGGGTCCCAGTGGGCACGGAGCATGGGGCATCAGTGCCACCCCGGGAACTCATGCCCAACAGCCACCAGTAGCCTTCCTCTGGTGTGGAATGCGATGTGTCCTCGGGGCCCTGTGCTCTGACGCCCCATCGGGGAGGCCATGAGTGAGGACCCCAAACGCCCACGAGTCTGTGGTGCTGTCTCCCGCAGCCTCGGTCCCCTGGGCCTGAGAAAGGACCCCACCCTGGCACCTCCCAGGAGCCATAGGGACTCAGCTCAAAACACACAATTCACTGTCACCTGGGCTGGCTAAGGTCCCATCCACCGGACTCCAAGTGATCATAACACCAGGACTGCGTGAGGTGCAGGAGGTCAGGGCCCAGCAGGCCCAGTGCTCTGGTCCTCTGAGGTCCTCTGAGGTACCAGATGGGGTAGAAGCAGGACTTCCTGTCAAGCCCAAGTTCCCTTTGCAGGGACAGCACCAGGTCTCCAGGGAGCCATGCACCCCACACCTGTCCACACCCCAGGCAGGGTGGACTCTAACCCAGGGTAAGAGCTATCCAAAGCCTGGCCAGTCAGAGCACCTCTCTCCTATAGTCTCAGATAGAGCTGTCCAATCAGAGTAGCCCTCTCCTCCAGCCTCAGTGAGAGCTAGCTAATCAGAGTACCCCTCTCCTCCAGTCTCAGGGAGTAGTCTATGATGCTCAGATATACAAGCTGGCCCATCAGAAAGGGTTTGACTCCAGCCCAGGAATGTTGCCGGAATAGCAAGGCAGGTTCATCAACAGGTGTTGATAGTCATGATATTAACAGGGCCACCCTAGGGCTGTGACAGGCAGAACCCTGGCCCTCGCCTGTGAGCAGTGGGATTTGTCTTCTTCTGGGATGGTCGGGGACTTGGAAGCCACATTTGCTGGCAGCCGTGACTTCCCTCAGGTGACAGATGCCCACAGGTCACTAGGAGCAGAGCAAGGCTGCACCTCGACTTTGTGTCCTTTGCGGCTGTAACCCAGGTCAGGTCTCCCCCAGCTCTGATGAGGCGTGTGACTCTTGGTGCTGGAAGGACCGGGGATCCACCCTGCGCTGGCAGGACCTCCTGCCCTGGAGACCGGGAGCACCAAGCCAGGGTCACAGGGCACACAGCTACGCTGGCAGCCTCCTGCCTCTGTCCCCAGCCTGTGGTCGCCCGGATTCCAGGACGGGGGTGCCCACTCGACTGAGACATCCTCAGACAGAGACGTAGTCCCCGACCCTGACTACGCCAGAGCTGCGACTCCGTGACGGGATAACGACAACCGGGCCCTGGCCCAGCTAGTGCCTGTGAGCTGGCCTGAGACTCTGAGGTGGGTGGGGTCCGCACCCCCGTCACAGTGGCCCTGGCCACCGAGGCTGCGTCCCTTCCTGTGTCCCCGCTCACGCTCCAGCAATGGCTTCTCCAGTAGATGTGGCTTCGGCAAATTCCCATTTCTACTAAACCAAGGACGCGTGCTCACCGGCGACTGCACCGTGTTCTGCGTGGCCTGGCCCTGGGGCACCGGCCTCTCCCAGAAGGGCGATGGGAAGAGCCGTGTGGACTGCAGGCCCCTCCTCCCTCCATGCCCAGCCCTGGGCCCCACGAGCACCTACCACGATGACCAGCAGGGCAGGGCCCACGAAGGCCCAGATGGCGCCCGTCCCCAGCGAGAGCCAGCAGCTGTGGGGAGAGCGAAGCGTCACTCGGCGGCCCCCACCCAGCGGCAGCCCTCATCAGGACAGTGCTCAGCCCCCGCCCCGCAGCACAGCCAGTGCATTCCTGGTCCCCGCGCGCTCTTCCCCACAATGACCCCAGGGCTGCGTCCTGGGATGCGGGGCCCAGCCTGGGGCTGCAGGGGTCCCCCGGCCTCCACACGCCACCCCCGGGACTGGGCGAACAGGTCAGCGGCCTGCGTTTCCGCTGCCAAGTGCCCGGCCCAGGCACCAGGCGCCTGCTGAGTCCTGGGGGCTGAGTGCTCGGTGTGGGCATGTGCACTGGGACCCGGCCGGGAGTGGGGGCGGTCCTGGCAGCATCCGGGGCACTGTGTCCTCAGTGCTCCCTGAGCGGCACCCCTCGGTGGCCACAACGGTAACCCTGTGCTGCACAGGGGAAACTGAGGCGCGGAAAGCTTGGGGGAAGCCAAATCACTCGGAGGCACCTGCCTCCGCCCCGCCGTGGCTGGGAAACAAACTGTGCCCCTAAATGCCCCCTCGTCCTGAAGTCTGCGTGCTGATGGGTTTTGGATAATCAGCGTGTAAGGCAGGGCACAGACTCCTGCCCTCCTCGCCAAGCCAGTGACTCCGAGCCCACTGTGCCCGCAGGCCACACATGTGCACACAGCACACTCGCTCTGCCCCGCGTTTACTGGGCACCGACTGAGCGCCTCCCCTGCTGAGCCGCAGGCCCCGAGCGAGGCTGGGCGCGTAGCCACGCGTGGATCTGGGAGGCCGTGGTGAAGAAATCCCAGCCAGGAGCTCCCAGGCGCTGTGACGCCTCAGCAGGCGGCCAGCTCCCCGGCCCAGCCTTCCTCAGCATGGACGCCGACCCTGACAGACGGCACCCAGGGCACGCATCTCCCGGACCCCAGGATGCCCACTCACTTGTTGCTGGTCCCGTAGCTGTCCATGGCGAAGGAGATGGAGACGACACAGATGACCAGGGGGAAGCCTGCGGGAGGGAGAGGGTCACGCGGCCACCTGGACCTCGACTCCCTTTGCTGTGACTCGACACGGCTGACACGGGGACGCGGCCGGGCGCTGGGCACAGAGCAGCATGACCCGAGGGAACGGGCAGCTCAGACAGGGGATCACACACCCGTCACTGACTAGGCCACCAGGACAGCCCCACACACTTATGGATCTCAGTGACCACGCACACTCACACACGTGGCTCTGCCAGGCCAAGCTGGCCCACAGGCCATGCAGTGATGATCGTCCCAACATGGACTGTGCCCGAGGGCCTCTGTAGGTGAGTCCCCCAGCTAGAGGCAGAGGTGTCATGAGAACTCGCCTCCGAGCTGCGGGGAAATGTTGGGAGGCTCAGCTGGGTCTGAGAGGGCCAGGGGCACCAAGCTACCCTATCGAAGCCCCTAATTCCTCAACAAGCAGACCACCCCTCACCCACGGACCCTGGGCCCCGGGCCCAGCCCACTCCTGGATCCAGAAGCCGCGACCCAGGAGTGTTCCCCAGAACACCCAGTCCTCGGTCACAGAAGTTCAGTCAATGATGGAGCCGTGAGACTCAGCGGGGGACCTCCCGAGGTTGGTGCCTCCCGCTGGGTCCTGGGTGGGCAAGGGTATGAGCAGGACAGGGCCGCACAGCCGCTGTGGCCCCACAGGAGGTCGAGGAAGCCCTGTGACTGCGCTGTGTGAGCTGCGACCGGGCCGTGCCCGAAGCCGGCACCCTGTGCCTCTGTGGGTGTGTGAGCTGTCTAATACCCTTTCCTCTGGAGCTGGTTCAGGACGGATTTCTGTGGCTTAGAACTGAGTGTGAGGATTAAACACTTTGGATGTTCTATCCAGCTGCGGCAGGGCTTCTCGGGACTGGCAGGAGAACAGAGTGTGGAATAAGTTAGGAAACCCAGGACCCCAATCCACAGAGCCTTCTGTCTCTGAAAAGCGGGGATTCTGGAGCTCTGCTCTTCCTACAGAGGGGAAGGGGACACGGAACAAGCAGGATGAGCTGCGTTCAGGTGCCAACTCCCTGGGGTGGATGTAATCGTAATGTACTGCAAAACTGTACTCATAAAAATAAAAATCTTTGTAAAAATTGAGAGAAAACTCCTAGAGACTCGGCCTAGTCCCACAGGAATCGCCTGGGCCTCGCCCTGGGGTTGGGGGAGTTGTGTGGAAGCTGCAGGACCCCAAAAGGAAAAGTGGCTCACAGCCCTGCCCTGCCCACTTCACACCCGCCAGGCGGCTCCAGGGGGAACACAGTTGTTCCCGCACACAGCACGTGTCCAGCTGCTCAGAAAGCACAGGGCCTTCCACAGTGCCCTCGCCATGGCCTCTGCCCTCTGCCCTCTGCCCCTGTACAGAGTGTGAGGCAGGGAGACTCCACAGCCTACCTGAGGGCCTCAGAGTGCAGGGACTGCATTTCTCAGCTTCTTGGGCTGAGGAGGGGCTGGCCTGGCCTTCGTTTGTGACTTGGTCACCTTGGAAGGAAGTCTCCGGGTCCTGCCCTGGCCCAGCAGGCTGAGCTCTCCATGGTTGAGGGTTTACATGCATCCCTGGACGCCAGCACAATGTCCAACACACCAGACCTCAGCACCTCAGGAGGGGCGGCCGGATGGGCAGCCAGGAGCTGGCCCTTCGTGGGGACCTCTGCCGCTGGCGGTTCCCTGACACTGCTGCCTTCTCCTTGTAGCAGGAGAGGAGTCCAGGCCTGTGGAGGCAGCCCAGCCCCAAGGACAGGGCTCTGTGGGCACCTGCAGTCTACACCTGCCGTGGTGTGGACCCACTCCGAGCCTGGGCGCTGACTCTGCCGTCCTACGAGGACTGACACAGCCGGAAGCAGGAAAGGGATGCCGTACGGAGACCAGTGGCCAGCCGGGGACCCTGAGTTGCTTCCAGTGGGGGCTTGAGCAGAGCACGTCTTGGGTGGACTCAGAGCAGGGAGCCCACGAGGTGGAGGTGGCCCCAAGGAGGAGCCTGGGCCTTGTGGCCAGCAGCGTCCAGCTCCGGCCCCAGGGCCACCCAGGCTGGCTGGGCAGCACAGCGGACAGGCAGGGATGCTGGGGGACAGAAGGTGCATGTGGACGGCGGGGTCGAAGCAGGAGCTGACCCCTGTGCAGCCGCTCGGTGCAGCCTCGCCTGGGACTGGACCATGGGGAGGAGGGGTCCCAAGCCAACGCCCACCGAGGAGCCCGCACCTGCCCTGCTCACTCAGGCTGGAGGCCAAGCCAGCCGACTGCGGTGCAGGACGTGGCCCCAGGCTAGTGACCAGGTGATCACGGGGTCCCAACCCACCGGAGACAGATGGAGGCTGGGCTCACAGAGGCCCCACGCCTTGTCACCGAGCTTGCATGGGGCCCAGGCTCGGTGCCCAAAGAGGCCACATGTGTCCCTGTCAGTGCTGGGCTCCCAGCCACACATCCAGGAAGCCAGCCCACGGCAACTCCACTTTAAATCCTGACAAACCACTCATTTCCTCAACTGTGTGGCTCACGTAAGACCCTGTCCGCCTGATTATCACACACTCACCCCCACACACACATTCACACACCCTGTCACACCCTCACACGCCTGCCATGCCACAGTCACACACAGTCACACACCCTCACATACACAATATCATACACACTGTGCACACACACCGTGCACACACACACCCTCACAGAGGGAGCAAGCTCACTCCCCAGGCTCCTCCCTCTAACAACGCTTCCCACAAACTCTGTCAAATGCTGTCACCCATGCCAGCTGCCCTTGCTGAGCCTCATTGTGCATGCGCGTGTACACACTGTCCTCCAGAGCTGTGACTCACTCCTGGTAGAACTGGTAAGCTCTATGTGGTGGCCACACCGACTCCTACACCTCCCTAACTGTGGTCAGCTGTCCCAGGGGACCTGCCCTCCTGTCCAGGGAGGACAGAAGGGTCCACTGGCCATGGGGTCACCTGAGCTCCCCATCTGGGTGGCAGGCAGCCAGAAGGTGGCCATCACATGCCCTGCTCCAGCCCTGGGGAGCCCTGACAGGAGGTGTCACTCCTCAACTCCATCTGCAGATAAATCACATCTCAATCAAGGGCTGTGCCTGGTGGCACACACCTGTAATCCCAGCACTCAGGAGGCTGAGACAGGAGGATCTTTGCAAGTTCGAGACCAGACTGGGTTACAAAGCAAGCTTAAGGCCAGCCTGAACTGCATAGCAAGACCTTGTCTCCAGAAAAAAAAAAAAAAAAAAGACATCTCAATCAAGGGATTGAGCCTGCTCCCTGGGTAGACAAGACAGGCCGCTGCCCAGCTGGTGCTTCACAATGCATGTGAGAACTTCAGGTGCCCGCCCAGCCAGACGTAGGTAGGGCGGCCCAATGCCAGGCTCCCGAGGATGACGAGGCCAGCGAGAGACTTCCAGACCAGGGCGGGGGCACTGTGCAGAGCACCCAGGAGACCACTGGGATGCCCTCTGATCACTTCTACTCAGGAAAAAACACCAAACCTTCCTGCATGTGTCCAAGGACGGCTCTGAACGACCCTGTAGGGCCTGCGTCAGACAGATTTCACGTGGGGCGGGCGCCAGGCTACTGCTGGGCACACCCCGCTGGCCACTCTGCAGATGCCCACAAGGGGACATCAGGACCAGCCCAACAAGCCTCTGTGACCGGGGGCTGCACTCACAAAAATGCAGCCCGGGAGGGGCTGGGACCCCGAGCCCTCGCTGCGTGTCATGCAAACACAGACTCGGGAGGACGCAGGAGTGTGCTGCACACACAGGGTGAGCGGAAGGCAAAAGGTGTTGGGAGGGGACCCGGCAGATTTCACAGGAGAAGTGCTCGCAGCACCTCACGAGGGTCGTTTCCCAGGGATTCACGGCCCCAGAGGGAACTCACACGCAGTGACCGTGTGACCCACGCAGCGAGGGCGTGGGCAGCGTTTCAGGAGGAGCAGACAAGGAGCGAGTGAGAATCTGGGCTTGGAAAGTGCAGTAACGGAAATGAAAGCTCCACTAGAACCCCTCGCAGCCATTCTCACACACACACGCACACGCACACGCACATGCGCACACATGCACACGCATGCACTCACTGCTCACACTACACGCACATGCATGAAGGTGATTACGGAATTACAAGGGACAGAAGAGGTGTGCGTGCTCCTCGTGCACCCCCTCCGTCCACTGGGAACGCAGGGATAGGAACTGGCATTTGTGTGGTCGCACTGTTGACTACGGCAACCAGAGAGGAAACTCGCTCCCACAGTGCACAGAGCCGCGGGCGGCTGCCGTGCCACAGAGCAGGTGAAGCCACACAGACCCAGGGACAGTGGCTGCCGGAGATGACAGGAGAGGAGGCGGGCCAGCAGCCCAGAGGTGCACCGACCTCTCTCCTGACCTCGGCTTCCTGTAAGTCAGAGGAGCACCGAGCTCGCGGCCACTACAGCAGTGTGCTGCCGGCCGCGCCACGCACAGGCGTCACCCGGGCATGCGGAGGTCACAGGAAGAGGGGAGAATAACAGAGCCGGGCGAGAGTAGCATCTCCCCGCCCGCTGAATTCGGTGTGAAATGGGTTTAATGCACAAGATGGACATAATGAGCACGAGAACAAGTGAAACACAGCTCAAAAATACAGTGAAAAATCGGGCAGGGAATTAAAGGGCTACACTGGAAAGTATCACTCAATTCGAAAGAAGGCGGGAAAGGACTGGGGGCGACACAGGTGACAGCACCTGGAAACGAAGCGGACAGGCAGAGGCGAATCCGCACGCCCGGCAAGACGCTCGCTGTGGAGGGCTGGGTGGCCCGGTCCACGGCCAAGCTTCGGGCAGGACTGAGGGCAGGAGGGGCGGACAGCTGTCCCTGGAGACACCTGCGATTCCGCACGCGAGCAGGTGGAGCCAGCAGGAGGAGAAAGGCCTGCCGTGCAAGCAGCGGTGCATGCGGCTGGGGCAGCCACTCTGACAGCGACGACAAGGACATCAGGTGGAAGGGATGCCATGACCCGGAGGCGTCTGCCACCCTGAGCAGCGGGTCCATCGGGACATGCGAACACGGCCTGTGCATGGACCACACCACGCCAAGGCGGGAAACAAGCGGTCGGGCTGAGGGAGGAGCAGACGCCCCAGCCGGCTCAAGGGCCACTCGCTGTCAGTAACGCAGAGCAGGAGACAAGGGTGGGCACGGAGCAGGGCATGGAGCAGGCCGCAGAGCCCCCGGAGCCCCAGCCACACAGTGCAGCGTGGCTCTTCCCGGCGAGGCAGACAGGTGTCTCTGGGGCTGATCTTCACTGGGCCCCGAAGCCAGCCTGAGCCCCGTTAAGAGGGCCAGGATCACACAAACCACCACAGCGAGCAGAAGGAGGTGGGCAACCAGTACGGCGAGAGCGGAGTCACCGGTGTGTGGGACGCGGGAGACAAGCACGTGAATGACCCATGGGCCAGAGAGGAAACCAGACGGGAAATTAGAAAATGCGTCCAGATGGGGGCAAGCGAGGACACACACAGGAAACACGGGCCTACAGCAGCGCATGGGAAGATGGTGCCTCCTGAACCAGGCAGAGACAGTGAGAGACAACTGGGACCTTGCCTCACACCGAGGCAGACAGAAGGGACAGCGAGGGTGAGCAGAGGGAGTCAGCGATGAAACACGAGAGCAGAAGTTTCACACCAGATGACAGAAAAACAACAGGAAAACCGGGAGAGGCAGTGCACACCTGTAATCCCAGCACTCAGGAGGCTGAGGCAGGAGGATGGCAGTGAGTTCAAGGCCAGCCTGGACTATACAGCCAGACCTTGTCTCAAAAAGAAAAAAACTGGGAAAATCAAGAAAACCAAAAGTTGGTTCTTTAAAACATCACCAAATTGACCAAGGGAGAGATGTCAGGAGTTTCCCAAGGGATGTGAGATTTCAGCGTCTGCCAGAGCAGCAGCGGGGCGCCCCTCCGCCCTCCCACCCTCCTCCCACCCTCCTCCCACCCCTCCGCCCTCCTCCTGTCCCGCTGTGCCCCGCTTACCCCATCCGATGCCGTAGTAGTAGAGGTGCTTGCTGCCCTCCGAGCCGAACACCGTGATCACCATGCTGTACAGGTGCAGCCCCTCCACCAGCATCCAGGCGAAGGCGCTCAGGAAGAAGTAGTGCAGAAGCGTGGCCAGCACCTGGCAGGGGACCTGCGCGAGAGGGACATGGGAGTCTCCCGTGCTGTCCTTTCCCCACTCCCTGCCCCTGGCCTTGTTTCTGGTGCGGAGTCGGGCTCCCCTTGCTCCCAGTCCCGGCTCTGTGGCTCCCGCTGGCCCATGGCTGCAGCATGCCCTTGGGAATGACCCTCCAGCTCCTGCAGCCCCAGGGGAGCCCCGAGTGGACCCAGCAGGGCCAGGGTGCAGGGGGCCCCTCACCGTGCCCGGCTCCATGTGGAAGCTGACAAGCAGGAGCACCTGGGCCACCAGGACGGCGCAGGACAGGTTGGCATGGATGTGGTAGCGCTGGTTCCGGATGGTGCTGACGGAGCTGTGGGAGGGGCAGAGATGAGGCCACTTCCCCCCATTGTCGTTCCAGGCTCTGTGAAACCAGCACCCCACCCCAGGGCCGCTGGCTCAGTCTGTGCAGTCTGACCCTGCCTGCGGCTGCCCCCTTTTCCTCTCTTTGTCTTCAGTGCTAGGATTAAACCCAGGATCTCCGCACAGAGCTGCACCCCCAACTTGTTTCAGTTTGAGACGGACTCTTGCTAAGCCACTAAGTTCCAGAGGCCAGCCTGGAATTTGAGATCCTCCTGCCTCAGCCTCCTCACAGGTGTGCATCACTGCACCTGGCTTCTTTCCTATTCCTCAGTTGCCTCACCTCCGTGTCCTTGCATTGGCCCTCTGGGGGCTTCTCTCCTCTGTCCTCATGGGGCGTGGTCACTGTGTGACCATGTTGTCCCCACTCCAGCCGACCCGGTTGCTGACTGGCCCCCACCCTGGGCACAGTGGGGTTCCCCCAGCAGGGAGTGCGCCCTGCTCCGGCCTGGCTGCGATCCCACCAGAACTGGAATCTGGGCTGGGGCCTGCCTGGGCCCCAACTCATGGCAACCCGTCTTCTCCACCCCCACGGCCCCCAGCCCCTTCACCCCGCTCTGGAGCGAAGGTGTCAGGGCAGCAGCCCCGGGTGTGGGGCGGGGACTCACGACAGCACGGCGAAGGTGACCAGCGTGGCGGCCAGGCAGAGCACGGACAGCGCACAGCCGACGTAACTGATGGAGGACAGCGCCACCTGGTGTCCGCGCGGGAGCTGTGGGTGCAGAGGGTGTGGGCAGGCGGCCGCAGGGTCCCAGCTTCCCTGCCCTCCTCCCGCCCCGGGCCCACTGCTGCCCCCGAGAGGCCCAGTGCAGGGCTGCAGCCGTGGCCTGCGGCTGCTCCAACTCTACCAATGGCCCAAATCCCCGCAGCCCCCGCCTGGACCTGCCCCGCCCCCGCCACATCCACCCTCTGCCTCTGGTCAGGCCCGGGCCAGGGCTGGAGAGCCAGATGTAAGCCGGCGCAAGCACCCTAGCGGGCGACCTCGCCTGGCGGGGAGGTGAAAGGAACCACCGCACCCCGCTGGGGCACCAGGGTTCTGCGCAGCTACACATGTCCCGAAGGTCCACCTGCCCTGGTCCTGGTGAGGGGCATCGGCCTGCGTGGGCCTGAGGCCACATTCTCCCTCCTCAGCCCCACAGACTGCCAGGAGGGAGTCGGTTCTCGAGGACGTCCACGCGTCCACCACAGCCCCAGCGCTGCCTAGGCCTGCGCGGCCCCAGGACCACGAGCGCAGGCCACTCACACCCTGCCCTCACCAGGCTACAAACACACAATCGCACCCACACCCAGAGTATGCCCAGAGCCCCATGAGGCTGGGCCACACCTCGCTGGCCACTGAAGGCCAGGGTGTGCTGGTTGTGCCCGCCACACACACACACACACACACACACACACACGCTGCCGGCCTGAGGCGTGCCCCACCATGCCCTTCCCTTCCTGCCCCAGCCGGATGTAGAAATGCCTGGCAAGGCCTGGCTTCGCTTTGAGTGAGACACACAGACGCTGCCGGGGCCCTGGATGCAAACTGCGCAGAGCAGCCCGCGGGGCTTCCACCTGCGTCTGGAGTGCAGGGCCTCGCGGCTGTGTCCCCGACCCCCTGTCTTCCCGCAGGCCGAGGGCCAGTGAGCGGCCCTCATGCTGGAGGCAGGGGCTGCAGCACTGTGAGCACAGGCCGCCCTTCTGGAGCCGGAGCCCACACCACAGGCGACACTCACAGCCCAGAGAACCTGCAGCCAGCGCGTGAAGACGAGAACCTCCTCGGGGATCACAAACGCAGCTGCCCGCCGGCCGCAGCCAGCCCCCAGCCCTCACCACTCTGCCAGGGGGCTGCCAGGTTCAAGGGGCTTCCTGGACCCCTTTCCAGGGTCCGCTGTCCTGGCAAGGGCTCTCGCATGTCCCAGCACCCCCGCAGGGCTCAGGGCAGGCACTGTGCCCAGGGGACAATGCTGAGCCCTACGGGTGCAGAGGGGTCTGAGCCAGGAAGGGGCGGGCTGGCGGGAGGAGTGGCCCACCAAGCACCATCCCAGGTCCCCTCCCTCAGGTGTCATCCTAAGCCTGGCCCTGTCCGCCTTGGAGAGTGCGCCCTGGGTGGGAACACGGCCTAAGGTGATGGGCTGAGACTTTCAGGGGCGACCCATGGGTCTCCCAGCGACGCCCCATACCCCAGCCTCTGGCACTCGCTCCTCCAGCCCCTGCCCCATGCACAGGCTTCCGGGAATTCCCACTCCTGCCTCCGCAGCACCCGGCCATTCCCCTGGACCCTGCTGGGACAGCCCGCTGCAAGGGTGGCCCCATAGTGGGCCCCAGCCTCGCCCCTGTGCCCCCTGCTGACCTCCCTTAGACAGGCCAGAAGCCCCAGCTCCTGTGCCCCCAGCTGCCCCAAACCTGAGTCACCCCACTGGCCGTTGGCCGAGTCAGCACCTGCTGGGTGACCTGCAGCTCCCGGGGACCGACTCATTCCCTGCCGCGAGCAGAGCTCTGGATCCCAGAGCTGGCCTTGAAAACCCTCCTCTGGCTGCTGATTTACTCATCAGCTGTCCTACTGAAATCCACACAAACACGTGAGTGCCTGGGTCGGGGTCCAGAGAACCCGGAAGCCGCAGCCCGGGCCACAGGGAGCGCCCACCCTGGCTGCCGCTTCCTCCGGTCCTGCGTGGAGACACAACTTGCCATACACAGGGCCTCATCTTAGGCCGGGGCATTCTCCAGGGAAACCTGGGGTGGCACCCTGAGCTCCTCCTCCTGGACCGAAGCCCCAAATCCCCGTGCCTAGCCCTAGCCCACACAGGTGAACCCCATCCTCGGGGACCCAGGAGGAGAGAGGGAACCTCAGAGATGGATAGGAGAGTGGGGACATGAGCTCCCGGGACAGAAGATGGGCCAAGGGTCCGAGGACCTGCTCTGGGCCTCAGGAGAAACGCGGGCTCCGTGTGGAGAAGGTACGGCAGCTGGGGCTCCTTTGTGAACTCTAGACGTGCACGGTGCTGATATCTGCTTAAGAATTCTGCCTTAATTTCTTCAATGTTTGTGAGAATGTTCATTTTTAGCAGGGGTAATTTTAGACCATTTTTCAAATCAACCTTTTCTGGCAATGAGCAGATGTGATCTGCTCCCACGACGACACCCACAGACTGTCTAAATCCGGTGTCACTGCTTTCAAGCAGTGACAGATTTGTACTGGCAGTCGGCTCGGATTCAGAGTCCAACCTCCTCCCCCAGGGCAGAGGTGGGTGCTCCCGCGTGGGTTCCTCCCTCCCCTCCCGTCCCCAGGACCCTCCCTCGGTCCTCGGCACACGCTGTGACCTGGACGTTCCCTGGCCCCCGCCAAGCCTGTCTCCATGTGCTGATGGCCCCACCTCGGGGCCACACTGTCCCCCATGCACCCTTCAATCTGGTGACAGTGGGTCCAGCAGCTTCCCAGGACTGGAGCAGAGGTTGATGGACTGGTCACCTTGTCTCGGGTCTGTACAGCGGGTGTCCAGGCCGGAGTGACCCGGGACCACTGGGAGCCAGGCCGCCAGACCCATCCCCCCCATCCCGTGTCCCCAGCCCGGGGCCGGCTCGCTCACCTCCAGCGGGACCACCTGCATC
This sequence comes from Chinchilla lanigera, assembly GCF_000276665.1. Taxonomy (NCBI): domain Eukaryota; kingdom Metazoa; phylum Chordata; class Mammalia; order Rodentia; family Chinchillidae; genus Chinchilla; species Chinchilla lanigera. Next base: position 1,110,651 of record NW_004955482.1, read on the forward strand.
AGGATGGCGAAGTTAGTGAGGTGTGTGCAGCGGCAGGTGGAGTGGGACAGATTTCCTTCCCTGAGCGCACAGCCCTGGCTCGACCACACGCCTTTCCCGGAGCTGAGGACACAGCAGAGGAAGTCAGAGGGGCCACACGGCCCAGGGCTTGGAGCAGTACTGCAGCGGTGCCACCGCAGGCCAGCAGGAAGTGCAAGCCCCGGCCCTGGCGAGGCCTGCAGAGGCCTGGACCTCTCCTGTTGCCGTGGACAGCCTGTGGGAGGCTGTGGGCCAGGAGCAAAGGCCCTGTGTGGGGCCTTCACCGAGGCACAGGTGGCGCTGGACACACGCTACGGTAACTCACAGGTCCATCCCTGCGTGCCTGCAGATGTGATGAGAGCAGGCAGGCTCTGCGTGGAGCACACAGAGGGGCAATAAGACGGCGCTCATCAGTTTAAAAGAGGCCCTGTCCAGTAGGGGGCGCTGTGATAGATCGCAGTCAAGACGGCGACATAGGGATCTGAGACAGGACAGGGTCCATACCTCCTCGGAATGCAGGTACAGCTCACACCTAATTACCCAGCACGCCACTGTGGTCACCTGCAGAGGCTGGAGGCCAGGATGACCCGTGCAGGTCAAGTGGGGCACTGGCTTCGTCCTAGAATGTTTCCGTATTCAATCCATATGCTACTCGTATAATTTCTTAAAGTATAAACCGGACGAAAGAGACCTCAAGCAAAATGCTTCAGTGTGCACAGGTCAATCCTGGTGGTGATTTTATTGACCAAGATGATTTTCCTGTCTGTACTTCAATTTTAGGTTCTAAAAGGGGCCGGGCACCTTTCTTTGCAGAAGTTGTGGCTTTGAGTTTTCAGCAAAGACAAATCAGCTTCTGCCCAGAGCAGGGGCCCCAGGGGAAGACGTTTCTAAACCAGGAACAGTTGAAGCCCCTGGCCTGCCTTGGTGCCGTGTTCGCCTGTGACCCAAATGCCACATGGATGTAGCGGGAGGTGCCTCTGTCAGGTGGGGTGGCCCAGGGACCCCATCCTGCACCTGCCCTGTCAATGCCCTTGGGCCAAGCGTATAGGGGTGGCATTTCTGCCCCAGGGAAGCATGTGTCCCTGTGAGGGTGGGACCTCAGTAGATGGACAGGCCATTCCTGTGTGGCCAGCGGCCTCCAGGGTGGCTTTCGTGATGAATGAGTGGTGCCCCCAGGCGGGGAGGCAGGAAGTGCTTAAAGGAGGGCAAGGCCAGAGTCTCGGACCCACAGCTTAGAGGAGCCATCACCCACTGATAACTTAGAATAAGGGACACAGGCCCCTGTGCCATGCCTTGGGCTACTTTGCCCAAGACTGATGCAGACCACTACAAAGCAGCCCTGAGCAGGACTTAAATTAACCAACTGGCTTTTCATGTTTACTTGTGAATCTGTCCAAGACCTAGGCTCCTTGTCTAGAGGTGAGCAGTAGACCCATAGTAAGTGAACCTCTGTGAGTCACTAATCCCTACTAAGGCCGGTAATGGAGGATGAAGCCGGATAAGCCTCAAAGGATGAGATAAGATCACAGCCAAGGACACCTGGATCCAACTTCAACCAGATAAAGACTGTAGCACCAGCCGTCTCACTCCCAGGTGGATTAACTTAAAACCTTGGAGCAGTTCTTGAGTGATTCCACCCTTCTTGGGTATTCCCCTCCCTTCTTCTGATAACCAAATAAATACGGGCCACAATAACTAAGGGATATTAATCCAATGCAGGACCTGGAGAGAAGAGGGTACTCCAAGCCAGGAGTGCCACACCATAACCTGAGGTGCCCAGGGCATTGCCAGGCAGTTGAACCAGGTGAGCACGGCCTTGAGGGTGAGGAACAGCCCTTCTAGGGGCATCGGAAGTTGTGAAAGTGGCCTCTTCCAAGTGGCGCCATGACAGTGCGCTACATCTTCCTGTGTGGGTGCATCCCGGGCTAAAGGAGCTGGTGAACCAGGAAACAGCTCCCACCCGATCCTGCAGAAATCATTCGGCCCCGGAGCAAGATCAGAGAGGTCCAGGAACCAGCAGGGGCCTGGACCTGGGAAGGCTTCATCCAGGCAGGAAACGTTCCCCTGGGTGCATGGATAAGCATGATGTGTGTGAATCCAATAAAAGAAACATTTACTAATGGGGCAGAACACAAAACAAAATGGGGTGGAATGATGCAAGAAATGTTCGATGAAACAAAACTGTATTTCCTGTAAGCATAAATATGTGATAGAGAAATTACTGAAACAAGACACATAAAATGCCCTGCCCTGTGGCCCCTGCCGGAGGGAAGGGAGGAAGAGGGACAGGCTGTGAAGGTCGAAGGGGACATTTGCTTTTTGAAACAGCGTGTTGCTTTTGAAAAGAACAGTGCTGAGATATTTCATGTACCGTTTCAGAAGAGAAATCTAGAAAAAGACCCAGAGTCCCAGCTCCGAGAAAACATCTTCCAAAAGAAAAGAAGATACCTCCTCAGACAAATGGTCCCTGCAAAGGACAGGTGTGGAATGGAAGCTCAGGTCTGCACAAGAAGGGAAGTAACTGGCTGGAAAGGGAGTAAAGGATAGCCTGGCTTTGCTGTCTTACTTGTGATGCTCTACGCTGACTGGTTGTCTAGGCAGAAACAGCAGCACTGTCCCTGCACATCTATGGCACCTGCAGATACACGGCTATGCAGCAGCCCGTGGGAGGGCAGGGGCTGGGGAGGGATCACTGCAACTTCTCAGAACACACTTGAGACGACACAGTGCTCGCTGCAGGCAGACCGGATGAAGGGGACACACCCAGTACCCACCCAGGAAGCCACCACAAAACATGAGGCAGCGGAATAAATTAGAAGTCAGTCCTAGAGATAAAATAGCACCATAAAAGCTGCCTTAAAATCCAGATGAACCCAGGACAAGTTCGACATAAAAAAAAAAAAAAAATCACAGAAAAGAGAGCAAACTTAGGAATCACCTAGCAAAACAGCAGTCAATAATCCAACCACGTCTATATTAATAGAAATATCAATTGTCTGGACACACCCACCAAAGGCAGAAATTTCATGATTGGATAAAAAAACAAACCCAGCCTCATTCGGTCTGAATTCAAAGACAGTAGAGAAAAGCTCATAAAATTGCAAGGAGAGATAGATAAATCCACTGAGACAGCCGGCCCGTGCTCTCCGTCACTCCTGGGCCAGAAGCGAGAGTGTAACACTCAAGGTCTTGGCGGGAAGCAGCGTCACACTCACAGCTAAGCCACAGCGGGCTCCTCTGTGCTCCGCAGGGCTAGGGCACCACGCCTGACAGCGCACGGGGCAGGAATGAGGGTGCTGTTCTGGATTGCTGGGGAAGAATCGCAAGAAAAGAAGCCAGCATATGTTCGGTACAGATGCGATTTTTCTTTCCAAATATTTTCCATCCACGGTTTGTTGAACCCATCAATTCAGGAGCCAAGGAGACAAAGGCCAAGCATAATGGATAGAATAAGCCGGCAGGAAAGTAATGAGACATAGGAGACTGAACATAACTATCCATCACTCACTCTCACCGGAGTTTATAGAATTCTCCAGCAAGGACTCACTTTTTTTCAAGGGTACATGGTATATTCACCAAGACTGAACATATTCTGGGTCAAATAATGACTTTTCACAAATTTTTAAAAATCATAGTTCCAGAAAGTGTTTTCAGATAATGAAAAATTAATTAGAAATGCAGAGCAGAAAGATCACTGGAAAATCACCATTTGGAAATCAAAAAACACATCTCAAAATAACGCACAGGTGGAAAAGAAAGTCACAAGGAAAATTTAAAGACATTTTGAATTCGATAAAAGTAAAACAACATACCAACATTTGTGGGATGCAGTGAAATTAGTGCTTCTAGGAAAAGAATGAGCATTAAATGTTGACATTAGAAAATAATAAAGATCTCATATCGGTTACCTTACCCTTCACGTTAAGAAATTTTAAAAGAAGAAAAAATTAAATCTTTAAGTGGTAAATAACTCCCCTCTGGAAGTTAAGTGAAAGATGAAGACAATAAATCAGTGAAATCTGTAGCAAACACAATAGAGAAAAATCAATAACATCAAAAGTTGTTTCCTTGAAATAATGAATAAAATGGATAAATTCCCGACAAGAGTGACTAAGAAAAAAGAGAAGACACCGACTACAGACACAAGAAATGAAAGCGAGGCTTCACCACAATCCACAGACGCAAGAAGGTCGACAAAAGAAAATAGCAACTCTATGTCTGCTCATAAATTAAACGACTTTGATAAATGGACAAATTCTTGAAAAATGCATCAGCCGCTAAGACTCATTGAAAAGGTGACCTGAACAGTCCTGTGTCCATTAAAGAAACTGAGGTGTGGGTACAAATCCGGCAGCAGTGAAAAGTAAGGCCCATACATCTGTATTGGCGAAGTCGTCTAATATATCATGGAAGAAACAACGGGAATTCTGTACAAACTATTCTGAAAAGCATTCCGAAGAGCACCATTCACACAGGTATCGCGACCTCTCTACAAAATCCACAAATGAAGCAAACAGACAAACAGGAGGCCAGTCTCCTTTATGCACACAGACATAAAACACTTCAATAATTCCAAGTTAAATTCAGCAAAATACAGAAAGGACACACACCAGAACCAAGCGGAGTTTACCCGGGAATACAAGGCTGGTAAAATGCTCAGCTTTCTCCTAACCCTCCAGCCTGGAAATGACCCTTTGGTGGTCATCAGCAGGACAGACATCTGCACAATGACCACCACCCAGCACCGCCCGTGAGCTGCATACCGGTGCTCTGCCAGCCGTGCTGCACTAACCAAGAAGCCGGCTGCAAGGCCACCTGCCCCGAGCCACCACTATAGCAGCACCCCCCCCCAGCAGGGCGGCACCAGGAACAGAGGGCGGGCCAATGTCTGCAGAGCCAGGGGTGGGCAGGGGTCTCTGAGTGCAAGGGCGTTTCTGCCCACTCTGGTTACAGCCCTGTACCATTGTCCAGCTAACAGTGCCGTCCGTGAGGAAGTGTGTTTCCCTAAACACCCACTTACACTTAGGAATAATCATTAGAAAGTGGGCAGGAAGGACGCAGGTCCCGTATTCACCAGGCTGCTTCCTCTGGGGGCTGAGACTGCCCGGCACCAACGGCAGGGGTGCAGGCCCCGTTTCCGGGATCCGATCCGTTCCTCGATGCCCAGGGTGCTGCGCTATCTGTGCCTTTTCGATGGTTTGACCCATGCAGCTTGCAGCTGTCTCTCTGACATCCCTCTGGATCCGCATCCAGGAGTGGGGTGCAGACCACGGAGCATGGGAAGCGCTATTGTTAGCTTTCTGAGGAGCCTGTGCCTGATTCCACAGTGGCTGCACTAAGCATCCATGTCCCATGCTCAGCTGCCAGGGTCCCCTTCTCCCCATCCACCACCGCAGCTCGGCTGGTGTGTTCACGTGGGCAGTGGCCCGCAGCCCCCTGGTGACGCGTGACGTCACACAGCATTGGCCACCGCCCCGCCCCCTTCAGCTGAGGTCCCGAGGCCTTCAGCGCGTTTTCTAACCAGGTCACCTGGGTTTTCATTCGTTTCATGGCTTTGAGTTGTTTGAGTTCCCGGGTGTTGGTTCTGGATATCAAGATCCTGACACATTGGGCAGCGAAACGCTGCTTCCCGAGCCTGTGGAACCCCTCCTTCAGCCTCCCCTGAGAGGGACCCTGCCCTGCCCACAACCACCTCCACCTGCATCTCTGATGGGAGTGAGAGTTCAACTCAGGCTTTAACAGGCCCTGTCCTGATGAGTCCACGGACCAGCAAGCCACATCCGCAGGGTCTAGAGGGGAGGCACCCGGCACCACCCTGTCCTTCCGCCCGTGTCACGGCGTTTCCAGCTCGAAGGACTCTGTGACCGCACTGCCCCCTCCAATGTTCCCTGACTGGGCCCAGGCCGCACGTCTGAGCTGTCTGGCATGGTGCCCACCCAGTGCCCCACTGCCTGCCCCTGCCCCGCCCTGCTCCACCTGGCGCCTCCTGCACCACAGTACCTGAAGTCCAGGAAGGCGCAGTACAGGGAGACTTGGTTGCTGGCATTGGTGGCATCGATGTACTGCTTCCGAGTCTGAAAGGAAAGGAAACGGGCATGGCTCGGGGCACAGCTGGGGAGGCCGGTGCCGGGCCCTGCGCTGGGACAGCCCAGCTGTGACGGGCATGGCCCCGACTTTCCACCTGACCCGCGTGGCCAGAGAGGGCCAGGTCCTCTGCCACAGCACCCCAAACAGGCCCTCCCCAGGCCTTTGCACTGCTGGGCCCCCAAGAAAACCACTGGCTTCTCCTGTGGGGCTGTGCTCAGACGGGAGCTGCCCGGGGACCCCCGCGCCTGCTGTTCAAAGCAGCGCCCGCCGCCATGCAGCCCTTGCCCCTCAGTTCCCGCAGCTCTGGGGCACGGGGAGGCACAGGACTTGTTGCCGCTCTCCCCTGCAGAGTGCCCTCGGCAGCGTGGGTGGGTGGCTCCTGGCTGTGCACCCGGGCTTGGAGTGTGTGGCACACAGCAGCCACTTACTAACGCCCTGGGTGAAGCAGGGTAGGAAGGTAGCAGGTGAGCTGACAGACGGGGCTGCCGCATCCAGGGTTCTGGGACCCGCTGGGCTCGCCTGGGGCCAGCTCTGGGCTCTGCAGCGGCGGCTGGGCCCTCACAGGCTGCTCTGGCCTACACTTCCCGGATACCTGCACCTGGCCATGTGCAGCCCTGGGCAGCGCCGCCTCTCCTGCCCCACATGCCGCCCGCTCCTCCTGCCGGGCACATCCAAGGCACAGCTGGGCCTCAGCTGTGGGCCGCATCCTGCACTGGGCTGCAGAACACAGGCAGGGACCAGGCTGCTGGTATCTCTGCGCCAGCACCGGCGGGGGCCCCAGACGTCCGCATCGCATGCCCCACGGGCAGAGCGGATTTCTGGCCACTGTGGGACATCCAGCCAGACAGCATGACCACCATGCCACACACGGAGCACACGGCGTCGGGATCAGGGAGCCGCCCTCTCCCCAGACTTGCGGGCTCTGGAGAGACCCAGAGTCCTGAACGGCCCGCAAGGACCCTTATCCACCAGGAATGGGGAGCCCAGGCCTCAAATCTCAGCTCCAGATGTCAAGGGCAGCGGGCACTCCAAGGGGTCAGCAGGAGCCCTAAAAAGTCAAGCCTTCCTCCCTTCTGGCCAGGTGGCTCTCCCCGCCTGCCCCAGGTACCTAGCCCCACTAAAGCCACCTGGGACACTGCCGGCCCCCTCCCCTCCCCTGGGTAACAGACTCCTACTTGCCCTGTAGTCCCCTTGTCCCCTTCCGGGCACACCTGTCCCAGGTTCCTCCGGGGCTAAGCCTTCCCTCCCTTCTCTTCTGAAGCCCGTGCCTCAGTGCAAAGCGCCGACACCCACACGTCACATCATTCGCAGACTGGCCGCCTCACAAAGGCAAAGCCGCAGCCGGCAGCAGAGGGCTGGCCGGCGAGGAGAGGGGAGGCGGGGCCGCGCGGCTCAGAGCACTGGGAGAGACCAGGCCCCATGGTGGGTGCCCAGGGCCCACGTGTCTGCAGGGATCCCACTGGCTGCTGGGCGTGAGCAGGCCGAGCATTGCGGCAGGCTCCGCTCTGGAAGGGCACCCAGCCCTGGCATGGAGGGAGGGCTCCGGGTCAGGAAGGCTGCAAACCCTGCATGCCACTGCGTGGGCTACCAGGGGTGCCATGTCCCCAGCGTGACTGCCCTCCCGGCCCCCACTCCTTGGCGCCTGGCCCTGGGCGAGGTGTGAGGGCATCCAGCGAGCATCCACCCTTGGGAACCCCTCACAGCACGGCAGCCGGGAGGACAGGGCCTGTGCTGGGGCAGCACCCATGAAGACTGCTCCTGGCGGTCAGGGTCAGAAGGCGGGAGAGATGGAGGCTTGAGGGTTGGAGCAGGGGCCAGAGGAACCCAGAGGGGCACAGGGCAGCATCTCCACTTTCGCCACCCTGCCTGGTGCGAGGCTGGTGCGAGCCGTCACCATGAGGCTGGCTTTGCTTTCGATGCCCATCCAGTGCCTGGAGACAAAGGGCAGGACCCAGAGTCCCCGCTCAGAGGAGCTGTAATCGGGAACACTCACGTCCAGCCTCAGAGCCCAGTGGGGTGCTCACGGACATGGCTGTGACCCCTCTGGGAGGCCCACGCCACCCCTTCTGCCGCGCAGGCCGAACCATGTCCCCAGCAGGAAAGGCGCCCGTGCGGGGCGTGTCCCCACGCTGAGCACTGACAGGCACAGCTCCCACTCTGCTCCACAGAACGGACCCTGGGGCAAACGCTCCTCTTCGCGGTGGCCTCAGCCCGGGACCAGAACTCAGGCCTCTGGAAGGCTGAGCGCTCCCAGGGTCTTCTGCCCGTGCCCACCGGAAGGTGAGGCGCTCGGGCCAGCACGGCAGCGAGGCGGCCTCTCCTCGTCAGTACCCGCCACAGCAACGAGCAGCAGCTTGGAGAGCATCTCCACTCATTAGCCTACTCAAAATATTTTCACTTGACTGTCACATTAGGGCTTGTTTCTGGACTCGCCTTTCCGTGCTGAGTACAAAAATAATCAGTTACGATGGCGCCTTGCGCTACGCCCTCACAGTGATCCGACACGGTCACCTATCTGTGCCATGAGCAGCCACTGGGGAGGGGACACAGAGCCTGGCCAGTGGTCGGCATACAGGCCTCCCTGACCCTGGCCCAGCTGCGGGTGACCGTGGGCAGCTGTGCGCTCCCGCCCCAATAGCAGAGAACGCCCCTCGCATGGGCCACGTGAGCATTCCCTAGGACGCAAGCGTGAGGTCCTTTACTCCACGGCCTGGAGCTGTCTGCCCCCAGAGCCCACCGTGACCGCCACGCAGTCCACGAAGGCGAGCGGCACCTGACCTCGTACCTGTCCCTCGCCAAGAAGACCGCACTTTCCTACAAGGGCCATCGGCTCCCCAACCTTAGACAGCAGAGACTTGAGGTCACTCAGCCCCTGACTTCAGAGACGCAGAGGGGCCCGGTCCTCTCCAACAGCCACAGGGCGGGTGGACGACCAGGCGGGACACGCACACCTCCCCAGAAACACAGAGCACCTTGACCCAGCTCCACGCCAGGACACGTTTCCAACGGGGCAAAGAAACCGCCAAAGCAGGAACCTGCAGGGACCAGCCCTGCCTGCGGGAGGAGCCGACCCCAGAGGGGAGCCCCCAGGAGCCCCCCTGAGTTGGCAGGGAAAGCCCTGGCCACAAGCAGCAGGAGAGGCACGGCTTCAATCTGGTCTCTCAGCTGTGGCGCTGAAGCCTCACCTGGCATTTAGAGTGAGGTTTTTCTTTCCCTGTCAGCAAATCGACCGAAGTGTTTAAGTCCAAAGACCTGATTGTTCTTTTATTTGTTTGGTCGTACCTGGCCTCTGTCCAGGCAGCACTTGGGACAGCTTACACAAACGAGTGCAGCCAAGTGTCATAAATCTAAGTGGAACAGAGGCCGCGGCTGAGAGCGTAGCATGGTCAGGGTGCAGCAAGGCCTGCAGCTGAGCCCCACCCAGGCCGCTCCAGGGTGGGAAATCCTCACCACAGCGTGTCTAGGACCAGAACCCCTGGGGACCCCAAGCCTCCTCCTCGCCCTGCCTGGTGGGTTACAGCCAAATCCCCTCACTCCTAAGAGCTATCGGGGCACTGCTCTAGTGTCCCCCAACAGAGCCCTGCAGGGCCCAATGCCCGGGTGCCAGGGTGGCAGCTCTCAGGCCCAGGCCAACGGTCCCTGGGGCAGAGAGGACCTTGACATGGGCACCAGGGCCACTGTCCATCCTGGCTCAGCCTCTGTGGCCCCAGAGCCGCCCGGGTGGGGCGACAGACCAACAGCTCAGGGACGGGGCCGTGGCTGTGGGGTGCTGTTCAGCTCCCAGAATCTCCCTGCAGGGCAGGGTGAGCACAGGGCCGGAAACAGAGCTTGGGGAGGTGCAGGGTCTCTGTCGGAGGGCGACCTTTGCTCAGAAGCTGGACTGGGGTCTTGTAGATCTGAGTGAGCCCCAGGGCCCCTCAGACCGTGCCCACCAGCCCATATGCCTTCCTTCCATTTGCCAACACAGTGAGCTGTGTGTGGGTGGCACTGTGCCAGCACCCCAGCTGAAGCCACGCTCTCCCCAGAGTTCAGCCGTGCCCAAGCCCATGACCACAGCATCGGGGGCCCCAAGCCCAGTCCAGTGACACTCACTCCCTGCCCCTTGGGTCTGATGCCACCTCAGGATCTGGCCTGTCCTCCTTGTGCCCATGGGCACTGCCCACAGTGGCTCAGCCCAGCCCTGTCCCCATGCCACCATCTGGCTAAGCTCCCCTGGCTCCTCAGGCCATGCCTGTAGGAACCCAAGCCTGGCCACTCGGTCCCCTGTGCTGCCTCAGAGGCCCGCCTCACTGCCCGAGAGCTGATGTCCGCAGAGCGGCCCAGCCCAGGCACCCCTCACACGCTCAGGTGTGCACCCCAGGGCACCACTCCTCCTGTGGCGCTGGGCTCAGCCTTTTCCACCCAGGCCTCCCTGTAACACCCCTCCTGCTGCCCTCTGACATCACTTCCTGCCTCCCTACACCTCCCCAGAGGGGCGACAGGGCAGGGGATCCATCCTGCACGCTGGGTCCTCAGTGGCACATGGTCACACACCCAGGAAGGGTCCACCCAGTGACCCTGGGCAAGAAGGACATGGCGCTGGGGTTGAGCCCACTGTTGGGGGTGGGGGATGAGGTCTCTCCCTGGGTGGAGCCCCACCTGGTGTAGAGTCACAGCGTGAGGACTGGGCCATCCAGGGGGCATGGGACAGCCAGTCGGCGTGGTCACAAGAGCCAGGGCAGGGTCATTCAAGAGGATTCAGTGTGGAGACAGGCCAGAAGGTAAACAGAGGCACACAGATGATAGATGTGTAAGATGATAGTGGACAGACGGACAGAGGATGACAGGGAAATGCTGATGGACAGGTGCTTGATAGACGATAGATAGGCACATAACAGGTGATGGTGATAGGTACTAGAGGTAGATGATAGATAGGTGGATAGATAGCTAGATAGATAAATGATAGAAGTTAGATGACACATCCGTGATAGCCAGGCACAGACCCTGGACCAGGGCCGAGCTAACGCCCACCCTCAAGCCCTCTGTTCTCTGCACTATTTGTTCTATCTTCTCCTTGTTGTCATCTGTACTTTTCTCCAAATAACAGAATGCAGAGGAGAGGGGACCACTGGCCTCCAGAAGCGGGGACAGCAGGGAGGAAGGGCAGACAGGGAGTCTGCACGTGGGGGCCGGTGGGCCCCCAGGGCCTTTGCTGGCATTACAGTGGCACAGCCCGCATGGAACATCACCCGTGCCACCACGCCTGTGCATGGGGCTTGGTGTCAGTGTCTGCAGCCTCATCCGGCACAGTGAGGAGCTGACCCGGCCTCCAGGTGCTTGTGACCCTCAGACTTCCGCTGGAGGACAGCGTGGAGGACAGGAAGTGCTCTGCCACAGAGCCGGGGTGGGACCGGCTGCATCTCCCGCTGAGTCGCTCTACTCTGCCCAGGAACGGGGAGTCCTTGGGCCACTTAAGGGACAACGGGTCAGTGCTTGCTGTTATTCCAAGAAGCCAAGGTGCAGGCTGGACACCAAATGACCCTCCTCGCCCGCCTCCCAGCCTGAGCGCCTGGGGAGGCACAGAGCGGCTGAGGCCCCTGACAACGGACCTGGTGTCCTGGGCGCATCTGTGCGGAGGTCTGCGTGAGGAGGAGGGCAGATGTGCCCGCACGGCTGGCTCTGAGAGCGTCCAGGAGGAAGAGGTTCACCGGCACACGGGCCCCGCAAGGTCCGTGACAGGGGGTGGTTTAGGACTCGGCCCTCTCCGTCTGCATCTCTGAGGCTTGTGTGGTGCCTCCTCCCGTGAGCTCGGCCTCCCAGGCACCCTGCAGGTAACCGGGTTAGAGGCTCTGGTCTCGCTGGTGGGTCCACTCAGGGCATGACGGACCCACTCGTGGAGCTAGGTCTAGGCAGGAGAAGGAGGTCACGCACAGACGCATCTCTCCCCTCCCCACAACTGCTTCCATGGCAGGAGGTGGCAACTCTGCCACCCCATGGTCCCAGCCACAGCAGCTGGCCACAGCCGGCCATGGACGGCGATCTGTGAGCCCAAACGCATGTTTAGCACTGAAATATCCCCCGAGCTACACATGCTGGAGGCTGAGCCTTGGGACGGTGGTGGGTTGGGGTTTACAGCTGACTGCAGCAGGGACGTGGCACTGGCTGGTGAGAGTCACCGGGGCCGAGGCCTGGGAGGTTCCCCTCCCGCCACTCTGCTTCCTGTCCACCATGCTGTGAGCAGCTCTTGCCTTCCACCAGGCCCCTCTGCCACGCTGCCTGCCTGGGGCCCCCTGAGCCTGGACTGAAACTTCCGCACACCGTGAGCCATAACAACCTCTCCTCCTTTAAGCTGTGGGTGTGGGATGTTGTGTCCAGTGACAAAAATGGCTGCAAAAACACACCGCTCCTCCTCTGAGTTGCTTTGACGCAGTAGCAGGAACTAACACATTATCCAACAAGTGCTTTTAAAGTTCCCCTCATAAATGCTTCCACCGCCAGTCGCAAACATACTCACAACAAACGACAGGTAGAGTCTTGCCAAAGGAATCCAAGATTCAAGAAGAGTCAAATGGAAACTTTACATGTGAAAAACACAAAGCTGAAATAAAAATTTTAATGAATAGGATCAAGGCACAATAGATCAGAGGAAAGAACAGCGGAAAGAAGAAGAATCCAAAAAGGAAAACAAGCCAGGCACGGTGGCACACAGCTGTAATCCCAGCACTCGGGAGGCTGAGGCAGGAGGATTGTTACAAGTTCCAGACCAGCCTGGGCTACAAAGTGAGCTCAAGGCCAGCCTAAACTGCATAGCGAGACCCTGCCTCAAAAAGACAGGAAGAAAGAAAAAAAAAAAAAAAAAAAAAAAAAAAAAAAAAAAAAAAAAAAAAAAAAAAAAAAACAAGAAGAAAACAGAAACTACACAACCTAAACAAAATGGACAAAAAAGTAACAGAACCTCAGGGACCTAGGGGCAATAACAAATATCTAATGTCCGTGTCATCAGAGGGAATATTCCAAGAAATGATGGCTGATTTTTCTCAAATTTGGCAAAACACACAACCACAAAGATTCAAGAAGCTGAGCAAACCCCGAGCTGGGCCAGGTCGGTGCCGTCATCTGGCTTCTGAAACCGAGGAGGAAGGAGACAGACCCTGGAAGGGTGAGTGGAACAGCCCTGTCCCCGTGGGCGGAGGCCGCTTGAGTGGCAGAGTCCTCCCAGCCGCCAGGCCACAGGGGGACCAGGTCCAGGGTTGCTCTCGACCTGGGCTCTGAGTCCAGTGAGCTTGTGAGGAAGGAAAAGGGCCTGGGACGCTGTTCATCAGAGGACAGTGGAGCCAGCTGGGCCGCCAGCCACACTCGGGACGGGAAGGCAACAAGACCCGGGACCAGGCGGCATCGGTGTGAAGAGTGGGTACGTCCTGCCAACGCGCACGGCTGTGACTCCCTCAGGGACTCCAGCCTCTGATCCCCACAGGCCACATGACACCTGCCAACACTGGCTTGGTGGAGCACACCTGAAATCCCAGCACTCGGGAGACCGAGTCAGGATGATCCCTGTGAGTTCAAGTCCAGCCTGGGCTACACAGCAAGACCCTTTCTCAAAAATAAACAAAAGGACAGGAAAAGGTTCCTGCCGAGGTAGAGCAGCTGACAACTTGCAGGCCAAGCCCAGGGGCCCCACAGGCCCGGGACTCCCTACAATCCAGAAGCAGCGGGTGTCCACTGGAAAGTCGCCATGTGAGGACTGACCCTGCCAGTCTGGGGGCATGAAACACGGAACCTGGCCCCGCCAGTGCGGAACTTGGGTCTCCTGCACCTACGGAGAGTGGTCCTTGAAAATATGATCAGAACAAAGACTCCGAGCAGGACCTCTGAACCACAGAATTCCAGGACCCGGGATGTCACTGTCACTCTGCTAATCCCTCTGCTTCCTGCAGTTACAAAGGTAAGAGCATGGAGACCAGATGCACGAGAGGGAAAGCAGATGAACAGGAAAGCAGCGTGAGGATCGGCACAGGAAGAGACACGGTGGGGACGGAGGAGAGCGGAGCCCCACACCTCTCTCACCCACCGGGGCCTCAGGCCGGGCTCCTCTGGAAGCAGTGTCTGTGAGGAGGCTGCCCTGGGACCAGCCCTGGTCCTCTTGCCTGACAAGAGGGGAAAGGAATGCAGACACAAAAGCGTCCCGGGGAGCCGGAGCACGGGCAGAGCAGATGGGGTCCTGGAGCCTCCAGACTGTGAGGACCGAGTCCCTGCTGCTCAGAGCCGCAGCCTGAAGTCATCTGTCACAGCGGCCCCAGCGTGTGGTACCAGCCACTGGCCCTCAGCACTTCCAGGCCCTGTGGCCAGGCCCCTCCTGAGCCATCCCCGGACACTGTGTCTCTCAGCACACAGGAGCCCGATGGCTGCCCGGCCGAGCCCAGACCCGGGAAGCCTCCTCAAAGCACCAGTAGGGCGCTCAAGAGTCAGGTGTGGCCTGTAGACTGCCCCCACGGGGGGCCACGCGACCACCACCCCAGACACACCCAGGATGCCACCCACGCCTGTCCCTCTTGGCTCCGTCCTGTTACTCTATGCATGGCGGACGGGATTAGAATGGCCGGCTCTACCTCCCCCAACCCCGCTCTTGGCCGGGGGCAGCACGGGGAAGCGCAGGGCCTTGTGCAGTCGAGAGCACCCCACGGCCCGGGAACGCTGGCTCCTGGGCGTTCCCGTGGGACACCACATTCGTCTGCTCCATCCGGAGCTGAGCACCGCTTGCCCCAGAGCCAGGGGTCACGTGCGGTCCGGGCCGGACCCCAGGGCGGGGGGTCCCTGAGCACCCCACCGTCCGGTTTCACCCCCGCCCACACCAGGCTTCGGCTTTTGCCCCTTGAGTTCTTCCTGGACTCCTTCTCCTCTCAGGTGAGCGCTGCTGAGATACTCGTGCTGTGAATTATTTTCTAAGATGCACCTCAAGCCGCACGCTCATTCCCACACAACAAGAGGGAAGGAGCGAAGCCCAGCCCTGGGCTCAGCACGACCTGCTGGGCTCTCCCGCCCAGGGCCCCGCACCCCCACGCTGCCGGGCAAGGCTCCCGCCTGGCTGGCCTGGGCCTCAGGAGAGCTCCTTATTAGGGTGCAAGGCGCAGCTGAGCCCTGACTCCATCATCCCGGCTGCTCTTTCTCCCGATGCCAGGACTGGGGATCTGGCCCCAGAGCCAGGAAGCCCTTCCCGGGGTTATAAACAGGAGGCGGAGGCAGCGCACGTCTGAGAAGCCTGTGTGTGTGTGTCGCGTTCCAACCAGAACAAAAGAGCGCTGTCTGCGTTTGCCAGCGTCCTCAGCCAGCAAGAAAGCCCCGTCTCCTACCAGCATCTCCAACACAGAGCGTGCGACGTGAGGCTTGGAGGGGACGGTGCAGATAATCAGGGGTTCCAGCTACAGGCGCGGCCCAGGGACTGCCTCAGAACCTCCCACACAGGGCCGTCCTGCTGCTGTGGGAATCGCAGCCTGGGCTCAACAGGGTGTGACTCTGATCTCTGTCAGCCTGGCTCTGCGGCCCTGGAGAGTCAGAATCCCGTCGTTGTCTCGCACCCTCTGGCATGCCGCACCGGACTAAGGCTGGCCCGGACAGAAGGGCCAGGCCACACAGAGAAGAATCGGCGTCTGCGGCCCGGGTCTGCACTTGAGATCCTGCAGTGGCCTCTCCTTCACCATTTCCCCCGCTCCTGCTCCTCTTCCTAAGTTCATAAATACAGCATTTAACCCCGACCTGCCCTGAGCTCGCTCTCTCTCTCCTGCTCATAAGTTCATGAAGACACACAGCTGGCCCTTTGAGATTCTCTCTCCCTCCTATCAGAAGGTTAGCTTTTAAAAAGGCGAGTCCTCATCCACACACACCAAAAATATGAGGTGTGATCACAAACACACAAATAAACGTGCCCTGGACCCCCAATGTCAAACACACTCCTCCTGTCACCCTCAGCAACGTGTATTTTACTGTACTAGGTTCTGTATTTAAACATTCACTGTGTCTTTTGATCTTTTTGGGATTACTTAATTCATTAATTAAGAGAACTGATAACATATTTCCCTTCAAGGAAAAGCCAAGTCACACACTCAGGAGGCTGGCCCGAATGCTGAAATAAATTTGCCTAATTGATACAAAACTGGCAAAATTCAGCAGTATCTGCAGGGAGGAAATCAACCACGTCTCAGCCGGACAGAATTTACATTTCAGAGGAAAGAACCGTGCAAGCGCATCCCCCGAGGTACTCCGTGAACTGCCGTGTAAAGACACGGAGAGGAAGACAGAGCCCCAGGGAATCGGGTCCCAGTGCCGCAGGCTCCATGGAAAGCGCTAGCGGGCTTTCCAGCCCGGGCCGCAGTCCTTTCGGTGTTTCCCTCCACAAATGAATTTCTCTGAGAATTAAATAAACTTAAACAAAAGACACAGCCAGTTTCAAAAATTAAAATCTTTGTGCAGCAGAAGTGGAAAAGTAACGAGGGCTGTTGAGACATAGTCCAAGTCCACCTGGGTCTCAGCAGAGGGCATTTCCAGGCACACCAGAGGGGGGAAACCAAGGCAGAACCGGCAAAGTGCCTGCAGCAGGCGCTGGACGGACCTGTGCCAGCGAGGGCACCCTGACACTTGGCGAAGGTCCCCGTCAGTTCAAACACAGCAGTGATCAGAGCGTGCATCGAGGACGCTACTGTGGCCCGGGAAGGAAGCACCTGAAAGCACACAGGACTGCCCAGAGGGTGCCTGCCCTGGCAGGTGTCTAGGGCGACTGCGGCATGCTCAGAGAGGTCTCTGCTCCTCCAGAGCTGGCGGCACAGAGGAACGCGGGACAAGCACAGCAACACATCCACAGAGGTCCTGGAAACGTGAACTGATCAACGGCGACAGAACAGGGCACGGGGTGGGAGGGGAGGTTAGGGGGCGCCTGGGAAAGGGGCTGCGGACTCATCTGGGGCCTCCACTACAGGGGCGGTTTGTGTTTCCGCTGTGCACGCTGTGAATACTGCAGCTTGTTTTTGCTGTTGTGCCTCAGATGATTGCCTTGGGGTGGTGGAGAGAGGCCGGAGCAGCGGCCTGGCCTGCAGGCGACCCTGGAAGGGGCGCCCGGGACCCAGGAGGCCGAGCCAGGAAACGCACACAAACGCCTTGGGGATCGGGACTGCAAACCAAAGCGTCCCCAGGAGCTCTTACTCCAGTCAGACTGTACGGTCCTAGTGTGTGGCACCGCTGACAGCTGGCTTTCTGCAGAGCAGTGTGGCGAATCCGCAAACCTGGAATTTCCCGCCTGTAACCAGCCCCCCTCCCTACCTTAAATAGGAGCTGTCGCCTCCAGAGGATGAAGCCAAACCCCTCCCGGAGAACTGGAAACACTGCCCCCCCACTCCGCCTCGCTTTGGCTGAGTTTTCCGGGATCCATCCCTGGGGACTCGTGATATTCTAGTTTATTCACTTTAACCACCGCTGCAGAGGGCCTAAAATTCCGAAAAACAGCCCTGTTTATGGGGTTATTGCAGGGTCACAGCCAATTGCTTCTGCGAGGATCACCCGTCATTCCCAGACCTCAAAAACCATTCCGGTCGTCCCCGAGGCGCAGCGCATCTCTGCCAAAAGCTTTTACTGGGAAGATACACGTCCCCTGGTGTGGCGGAACACACCTACGAGGGCAGCATGGACAGAGGGGCCTCCGAGGAGGAGGCATTTCCATGCAAGGACTGGGGCGCTCGGGAGACCGCAGGGCATGGGTGTGGGAGACCCACACCCAGGGCAATGTGAGCGCACTGCCCCAGGTGAGGAGGGGCCACCCCGCTTCTGGGGGCCACCGCCTCGTCCTTTCCTAGGGCTGTGGGTTCGAGCCACGGAGCTGCACATGGGAGCTGCACAGCTGCAGCGGGAGCAGCAGGAAGACGCCGGGTGGTTCCGGATCTCCACACGGATGCCGTGCACCCCCAGCCAGCTGCAGCGTGGGCCGGAAGGGAGCGCGGTCCCTGGGGAGGAGAAGCGCTCGGAAGTGACGCAGGCCAGCCACCCACCGCGCTCTCTACTTCCCGACTCCAAGGAAGCTGCTGCCCCGGCCTGACCCTGTCTGTCCCCAGCGCCCACTGGGCCCACACGGTGCACCCGCCCTGCATGTCAGGGGACAGGTGGACATGCGTTCTGAGAGGAGCGGCCACAGAGGCCTGCCGGGCACAGGAGCAGTGCACCCCGCCCCCTCACCTGGCCCCCCAGACAAGGACCCTGAACCTCAGCCGCCCTGCATGCGGACCAGGCGCTTCCGGCTCAGTGCCAAGTCACTCAACAATTCCACCCTCTCCTCCCGAGTCAGCTGCGTGTGCCCCACACACTGGGGCTCACTCTGCCCCCAACGTTCCGCCACGTGTGCTGCTACGGTGACCCCAGGACTGAGCGGGCTCTCAGCAGGGACAGCCAGGCTCAGCCAGGTAGGACGTGGATCCCCGCTCAGGTGGGGGCCCAGGGACAGCAGCCGCCGGAGGTCCCCATGGTGACCCCATGCTCTGACCCTTCTGCGGTTCTTGGCCAAGGCTGGGCTCTCGGGGTCTCACCGACCCCCGTTCTTCCTCTGCTGAGAGCCGCACAGCCCCCAACCCACCTCCACACAGCCACAGGCGAAGCTGGCGAGTGACATGGGGACACCCCTGGCACACAGAGAGGCCGTGCCCAGGGACCCTGAGGACAAAGCCAGAGTGGACTGGGCGGAAGTGCCCACTGACAGAGGTGAAAGAGACCCACGGCCGTGGGGGGCAGCGGTCTCCGGCAGAAGAGGCCTTTCTTTTTTCTTTTGTATCTGGGCACACACACGCGTTACTTGGGGTGAACCCAGGGCCTCCACACTGAGCTGCATCCCAGCTCTTTTAATTTATGTATTGATTTAATTGGAGACAGCGTCTCATTAAACTGCCCAGGCTGGACTCAAACTTACAATCCTCCTGCCTCAGCCTCCCACCGTGCTGGGACTGCAGGTGTGCGTCACCACACCTCATTTAACTTAGTGAATTCTTAAGACCCAAGTAAGTTTTGCCTTTGTGTAGCAAATACATGAGGAGACTTCATCTTGGTGCAATTCCATGGGATGAATAATCCGCCAGCCTCGCCTTGCCCTCTCAGAAATACCGAAAATCATCACCGGGAAGACTCGAGCCCATCACATCAGGTCTCTGCTCTGGCCCTGGCACACGCAGGCAGGAAGGGTCTGTGGGGAATGAGCGAATTCTCCTCCTGTTATTCTGCCTTCCATCAGCGTTGTTCTAACACTGTTTCTTGAGAAATCACAAAGTGTCACACTGTTTAGGGACTAGCTGCTGCAGCCTCTCCACTTTCCAGTCCTCAGACAGCAACTGCACCCATCCACAGCGGGGTACGGGGGGCACGGTGACCAGCGGAGAGCCAGGTCCCACGCGGCGTTTGCATCGAGGCAGGGAGCGTGGGGTGAGTGCGGAGACACAGCCGCCGGGTTCCCCAAACACAGCGCCCGGGGGCAGCCTACGCGCCCCGCTGGGCCCTGCAGCAGCGCCTCACCTTCCGAGCTCTGCGTCCTCTTTGTTCAAAGCACAAGGGCCTTCCGCAGGCTCCTGTGACCTCCTGTGTAGACGCGACTAGAGGCGCAGCCCTGCCAGAGCCTGTGACTCCGCGGCAAAGGGCTTCTCCCACGCAATGAGTGCGGGGTAGGGCGGGGGCTGCATCCTGGAGCCCAGGTCACCCTGCGGAGGCCTGAGGCAGAACTCCTGCAAGGAGGCAGGAGGGTCAGGACCAGGGAGGGGGTGGGACAGCGGGGGCCATAGGGCAGGGAGAGAGGCAGATAGCTGTGACTGACAGATGGATTGACGATTGATCCCTGAGGGACTGATCTGAAGACAGGAGAGGAGCAGAGGATGCAGAAGTCCCTAGGAGCTGGGAAGGCCAAGGAACAAATCCTCCTCTGAGCCTCTGCAGGGGCTGAGGCTCTGTGAGCGTCTGGATCATAGCCGGCAAGGCTGACACTGCACACCGGCCTGTGGGACGCTAAGGACGCTGTCTCCCCAAGCCCACACTTGAGGACCTTTGCTAGGGCCGCCAGGGAGGCCAGCACACCCTGAGAGCACACAGCTGGGCGTCCGACCGTAGGAAAGGGTTGAACCTGCACAGAATAAAACCGAGCGTGGTGACTGGTGACAGGGAATGAATGAGCTGATGTCCGCAAGGAGCACTGCGCTCTCAGCAGTCCACACGGAAACGAAAGCTCCATCCCCGCAATCAGGAGAACAGTGCGCATATTGTGCCGAAGAGAAAAGTGCAGATGGCCAATTCGCTCAGGAAAAGACGTCCGGCCTCACCAGCAATCAAAGTAATGCAAACAAAAATAACAACCAGATGTGGCTTTCTGTGTGTTAGCTCTTGGAACAATGCAGGCAATAGGCACTAACGAGCCACACTGGGACGGAACTTTCGTTCTGAAGGGCAGCTTTGACTGCACATCAGACTTCAAAATGCATATTCACCAGAAAGGGCCAAGGCACTGGAAAAGCAAGGCAGGAGGGTTTGCAGGGGCACATCTCAGGCCTTAGCATAAAGCCACGCAGTTACGGGACTCGAGCGGGACAGGCAGGCAGAATGGAGTCCAGGAGACAGCTCTGGAGAAAAGTCACTTGAGTCGTGGTGAAGGTACACAGCCACGGGAGTGGAAGGAAGGTTCATCTTGCCAACAAGCGGTGCTGGGTAAATTGGGTCCACGCGTCAGGGAAGGATAAATCCTGACCCTGGCTTCGTAGCACACACAGACACAATTAGACAAGGGCTATAGTTCTGGACAGCAAAGAAAGCAATAAATGCTTTAGGTCACACAAGGGACTCCTTATGGCCTTGGGTTAGGTGAGATTCCTCAACCGGAACACAGAGGGCAGTGAGCATCAGGGAAGAGCTTCACAAATTGGGCTTCATTAAAATTTAAAACTGCTATTCATCAGCAGACACCAAAAGAGCAAAAGGTCCAACCCAGTCCCAGAAGGAATTTGCAGCTCGTACACTCCACAAAGGACTCAGACCCGCACAATGGAGAACGCCTGGAAATCAATACGAAAACAGCAGCGGACGACCCAACACAAAAGCAGATAACAGATTTAAAAAGAAAGAGTATCTGAAGTCCAACAGCACCTGAAAAGTCATCGACTTCACAGGCAAAAGCCAGTGACCAGCAGGTAAGGGGAGCTGGCACCTGGCCCAGGGTTCTCCTTCCTCAGGGGCAGCGGGAGCCGGCACTCGCCCGGGGAGAGCCGCTTGGAATCACCCGTCAGCGACGGACATGTGCACCCGTGACCCGGCACCTCCACACCTGCAGCCACCAAATGGAAAGGCGCCGGTGGTCGTCAGAACGGCCACGGAGCCGCTCGCAGCAGGCCAGCTCCTCCTGGGCTGCACCTGCGAGGAACACTGGTGTGGATCGCACCCCGCTGCCCGGCCCAGGCAGCTGCAGGCCCGGGCAGACCGCTGTGGGAGGACCGGCACGTGGGGGGGACCTATTCATTTCTACCTGTGACGCACCGCAGGGCCAGACTTGCTCTGCAGAGGGGTCCAGCCAGGGAGAGTGTGCCCCGAGTGCTCTGACCCCCACCCTAACTTTCCAGGCCTACGATTCCAAGTCTCCCTCTGCAAGGTCATAAACACACATCTAGCCAAAGCCAAATTAACACCAGGGTTACAGCGCAGGCGTTAACAGACTATTTCTAAGAAGTGATGCTACAGGGAGAGCTGAGGGGGCACGGGAAGGCTCACCCCAGTGCTCACGTGCTCACGAGAACACAGAACACACCAGACCCTAGCGGCAGAGGGTCAACGGCCTTCTCCAGATGTTAACAGCTGTCATCTCCAGACTGGGGCGAGGAGGTCAGATGGTGCTAGCTCTGTGGGTGTATGCAGGGGTGTGTGTGTGTGTCCGTGTCAATAGCCACGTCGGTCAGGTACCGCAGTCTGCAGAGCAGGGACACTGGGGTCCCAGGGCACCAGAGAATGACCACAGCAAGAGAAGAAAACTCCATTCACATAAAACAAACCCCTTGCCCACAACAGATTACAGAACCCTGAGGAAGCCACCACCCCCGCCATAAGAGAAACCAGGGCAGCTGCTTTCGTCACCTTCAACCTGGTCCTGAGTTTCCCACCCGGGAAGTGAAAGAAACGGCCACGCTTAGCAGTCTGAACAGGAAGACACCAGCCACAGACCAAGCGGGCAAACCCCGGATGGTTGGACTATGCAATAACCCCACTGAGGGTGAGCCGGCTCTGACTACCACAAGGATACAGGCATCGCTCCCAGCACACGCGGGCACAGCGGGGGCAGGCAGAGCCCAGGGTGCTGCCAGGCCCTCGCCAGACCATCGCTCTCCACGTTGAAGGCCCAGCAAGGACTCAGGACAGCCAGTAGAGGCCCAGCAGGGCAGTCTGCCCCCATGTCCAGGACCTTGCTAGCTTTGGCACCTTGCACTCCCAGGCCCCGCTGAGTTCTCTCGGGAGCCCCCAGAACATGCCAGTACTCCGTCCACCTGCCTCAGCCTCAGCCAAGACCTTGACCTCACGCTGTGACCTCTACACGTGCTTGCCTTAACCAGGCCGGGGACACAGACGTGGGGGCACACGAGGACCTCCGTCCACACAGGCCCGCGGTGAGAGCTTCACAGAGCACAGTGCCATGTCACACGTGGTGCAGGGGTCAGCAGGGACACAGGCGACCTTCAGAGGAGAGACCCCGCGCGCCGGAGGACGCCTGGCTGTGACGCCTCTCATTACCACCCTCTCTGGTGTGACACCCAGCCCGCTCTGCCTCTGCCTGAGACAGGGCTCCTATTCAAACACTTGCTTTGGTAAAAATAGCTCCAGTAACCGATCATTAGAGCAGGGACTGCATTTTAGTCTACCCTTTCTTTTTCTCTGGTTTTCAAATTGGCACCTTCGCATTTCACAGAAGACAAAAGTGCATCTTCCACCCGGCTCAGGTCGATAGCATGGGCTGCGGCAGGAGGGGGAGGGGCAGGCAGCTCCCGGGCGCTGGCTGCCAGCTGGGGCGCTGCGAGGAGCTCAGGCCAGAGGCCTTGCCCAGGGCCCCACGGAGCCCTCTGCACAGAGATGCCCGGGACCCGCCTGACCACGGCCTGGAGGGAGGGACGCATTTCCACAATGCAGCTCTGGTAGGCTGTGGCTGCTTCCCTGCCTCTCGGACGCCCGGGGCTCTGAGTGCCCCCCAGCAGCCTTTGTGACCTCCGCTCCCTGTGAGTGAGGGAGCCACTGGCATCCACACCAGGCTCCCTCCCTCCCTGCTGGCCTCCACCCCAAGCGTCCCACACAGCATCAGCATCAGCACACTGCACCTGCTTCCTGCCCCTTGCTTCCTGGGCGGGGCCATAGCGGGCGGGACACCCCAGCTGCGCTGCTCCCCAGCTGCTCCTCAGATCACCCGGTGAGAACCCCAGTGAGACGGACTTCAGGCCAGGTCTACTCTGATCTGCAGCCAACAGTGTGTCATAGCTTCGGAAATGACTTGCACGCTTGTGCGTTTGCATATATTCACATGTGCACCCGCGCGCAAGCACATACACACACACACAAGGGTCCTAGGAGTGGGAGGGCACCGCAGCTCGAGGACCTCCCTCTCCTGTCCCACTGAGAGGCTCAGCGACTCCTGTCTGCTGTCTGTCACCTCAGTACAACGCTGCCAAGGGTACGGGTGAGGGGCAGGAAGAAGGGCGGCGCACCTGCAGACCGGCGCACACTTTCCGAGTGCTGGGGGCACTGGGAATGGGGGCAATCTCAACGTGGGACACCTGGGGCTGGAAGGTGGAGGGGGATAGACCCGCACACAAGCGCCTGCGGCTGCAGGGGGCGAGCAGGGCCCTGGGGACTGGCATGGAGCAATCCCGGGATGGACAGGCTTGGGCGCACAGTGACGCCGTGCCCTCAGTGCCCTGGGGCAAAGAAGGAAGCTAAGGAAGGGTGGGAGGAGACAAGCACGGGAGGGCAGGAGCCGTGGCTCCCGAGACGAGCTCACTGCCGCTCTGTACCGCAGCTCCCGCCAGCCTGATTGGACAGGCCACGGGCGGGCACGGGGGAGCACCAAGAGCGGATCCTGCGAGTGCTGTGGGGGGGGTGGGCGTGTAATGGGTGTGTGTGACACGGGGGCGCTGTGCGTGCAGTATGTGCTGGGTGTGTGCACTTTGTGTGCCTTTGCATGGGATGACGTGTGTGCTGTGCATGTGTTCTGCGCGTGTGCTGTGTGTGAGACGGGTGAGTGTGCCCGTGTATGTGATGGGCACATGGACATGGGTGACCTCTCTGGTGACTGGCTGGCACCCAGCCCTGACTGGGCCGGTCCCTGCTCCTCCTCTGCCCTCCTCAGGCCCCGCCCCCCGCCCCAGCTCTCCAGCCTCACCCGCCGCTCCCGCCGCACGGGGCCAGCTGGCCTGGTAACACAGAGGCTGCTGTGCTTGGGGGCAGACTTCTTGGTCGTGACTGCTCTGCGCTGCAAAGCCGAGGAGGGGCTTCTCAACACAGGGCACAAGCCTGGCCACCCCTGGAGCCACGCCCTCCTGGAGCCACGCCCTCCTGGAGCCACGCCCTCCTGGAGCCACGCCCCTCTGAGCTAGGTCCGCCCCTCCACCCGGTGGAGGAGCCGAAGGGCGACGCCACTGGGTGCCCCGCGCCAGGATAAACCCTGGGCAGAACTGTGTGATGACACATCGAGGCAGCCGGCTCAGCGCATGGACCCGGAGCAGGGAGGGCCTCCCCGACACAGCAGAGCCCCTCTGAGGATGCCGCCGCACAAGCTGCGGGAGAGCCCGACAACCCGCGCCCCTCCTCCACACAGGACGCGTGTCATCAACCCGACACCACGACGGCTCCACACATCCCAGAAGGCCACCCAACGTCCATCCATGTGACCAGCCCCGCATACCATCGACGGGCTGCCTGCTGCAGGTCACGCAAAGCCCCAGGGAAGGGGCTGTGGAACTCACAGCAGCAGAGGACCGGGCTCCTCACATCGCGCGGATGCCCGCCGGAGACCCCTCGGCGCTGCCCGGGCTCTGGTGCACACCAAGAAGGGGTTCGCGCCAACTCACCAGTCTGTGCCTGAGGTGCACGGTGACCAGGGGGTACCCCGAGAGGTTGCGGGACAGCGCGGGTGGGGGGCGCACCTCCAGCGAGATGAGAGGGCTGGCTGCCGACAGCAGGCCGTCTCTGCAGCTGGCCGCCACAGGAATCCTGGGAAATAAGGGGACATGGTCATGCGCCTTGTCTGACCCTCCGTGTGACCTTGGCAGCCACCTGCCTGTCTGGACTCCCTTTTGTGATGATCCAGTGGTGCATAGGTGCTGGTGTGGAGCATCCACTGCCTCAGTTCCCTCCAGGTGACCCCCCAGACCAGTTGCAGCCCTCTGTCCAGGTTGGTGCCCCAGCCATGCCCAGGAAGGGGCGAGGAGCCTCAAGCAAGGATACTGGACAAAGAAGCTCCTTTTCTGGCTAGATACCTGCCCTAAAGGACGAGGCCCAGGAGCAGCTGACCATCAGCAAGGAGAGAGTAGCCAGGCAGGGTGTCCACTCCAAGGAGAGGCCTAGCGACGGAGCCCAGTGACGCCAACTGGATGCTGGGTCAGGCCGCTCTTGGGGCACTGTCCGAGTATGTGATCCAATAAACCGACTCCACCTCCCACCAAGGCCCCTCGGGAACCCGTGTTGGGGCCCTGGGCGTGGCAGCACCTTGTCCCTCCCCCAGCTAGCCCTTCCCAGCAGCCAGATCTGAACACCCTGTCTGCAGCCTGTGCTTTTCCATGCCCGTGAATGACAGTCACCAGGTCACCTGACCATTCTCCTTGAGAAGGTCACCATCCCAAAATCTACATAACACCCCGGGAAAAAGGAGCAAATTTTAAAAATGAAAAGGTTCCGGGCCTCTCCTCAGATAGCCTGCAACACCACGGAGCGGGTCTTTGGTGTGCTATGACTTCTGCAGGACCATTGGGCACTGTGAGGCTCAGTCCTGTTACCCCAAACAGCGCTGCCCTCGAGGAGGCACCACGCACAGCCCCCGCAAGGTCACATTAGCTCTGTGTCACAGGCCAGCCACTCAGCCCAAGGATGGAGACGTGGACTGCTGGGGTGAGCCGTGGGAGCGCACGGGGCTGAGCGGCCCGGGCGCCCGCTCTGTTCCCAAGAGAACAGGTTAGGAGCATCCAGCAGAGGGAGGCCCTGAGTGACATCGGCCTCAGCACGGTCCTCACCGTAGGAGGGCAGCCCTGAAACACAGGGTGACCCATGGGAAAGGACCCTGAGAAGCCGTGAGACCCGGGCTGTGTTTCACCGGCCTGTTCTATCGCCCAGCTCCTTACACAAGGTGTCCTCAGATGCACGATGGATGGATGGACCCGCCCACAGGCAGATGGTGACGTGATAAGTACGCTGTCTGCATTCCACAGATGTGGAAACTGAGGCTGAGAGAGGGTCAGTCACTTCCCCAAGGTGACACAGGAGCCCGGACCATCCTCCCCAGCGCTGTGCCTGACCCCACTCTGCAGTGAGGGCCGGGGTGGGTGGCAAGATCCCAGTGGGTCCCCGTGATCGGCCGGGGCCGCCCAGGTTCCGCCCGGGAACCCCAGAGACTCACATGGTGCTGGCCGGGGGAATGTTGGTCACGTAGTGGTGCATGGAGCGGTACAGCAGGCCCACGATGGAGGTCCAGGCTGGGGCAGAGCAGAGCCCAGGGCGCCGTCAGCACCCGGAGGGAGCAGGAGGGCCACAAGGTCCCAACCTGGGTGACGCTGCTGCCCCTCCAGCAGCCTGAGCAGAGCGAACGCTGGGAGGCTCCACGTCCAGGTGCTCACAGAGGCAGCCAGCACCCTTGGGCCCCCTTCCCAAGGTCAGGCAGGCAGTGGGGGGCGTGGAGGACTCTGAGGCCCCGGGCAGGGAGGCTGTGGGGCTGGTTCATTTGTCAGGGACCCAGGGAGGGCACGGCTTCAGGCAGCCAAGGCTCTGGGTGAACTCACTCATGTGCCAGGGGACTGGACTTGGACTTGTGCAGGTGGAAGCCAGGGCCAGACAAAGCCTGGCCCGCCACGGCCGTCCTGAGAGGGGGGTGGCCCGGCCACGCGCACTCGGCCAGCCAGGGCTGAGCTCGGCAGGGACAGCAGCTCACGCGTGGCCAGGCTCCCCCGAGTGCGGGTCTCACCCCAGGGGCAGCTGTGTGGAGTGAGCACCGGGGTCACCCGGGCTTGGAGAGGGCACTGGGCCTCCGGCCGGCCCAAGCCACACTCACCTGGGCCACGGAGGGCCTCGCCGGGGATCTCGATGTAGCTGTCCCCGTGGGCAGGGAAGCGGTAGCGAGCTGCGCTCAGGGACCTCGGGAGGAGCTTGGCCACAGAGAAGTCTGTGGAAGGGACGGTCGAGGGGCAGTCAGCTCAGCGGCTCCGGGCTGTGAGCTCCTCCTCTCTTCACCGAGCAGCGCCCCGCGGGACCGCCTGTGTAAGCAAGGCCAGAAAGCAGCGCAGGCCCTGGGAAGCTGACACCGCAGGGGGCTGGGACCCAGCCTAGGTGAGGGCTCCCCCAGGAGACACGAAGACCCCACAGTCTACGGCTGCTGCCCCGCAGGCTCATGGCCGGGGAGACCCAGAAAACGACACGTCCGAGGCAGGCAGGTGCACCTGGGCCTGGGGACGACAGTGGGCAGCCACACTGCTGCCAAGGTGGCCCTCTGCGGGCAGCTGAGCGCCGGGACATGGCCGCTCTGCGTGAACAACGGGCTCTGAATGCTGCGCAGGCAAGACGCAGAACAGGAGGCCGCACACCTGCCTCCCAGGACAGGGGCGCTTGCTACCTGGCAACACCGAAGATCCCCGGCTCCAAGACCTGGCTCTGCTGTCTCCCCAGACACCAGGGAGCAGACAGGAAAGTGGCTCCTGTGTCACCCAGAACTGTGCACGCCTCCCTCCA